>NW_020455810.1:2798509-3076207 GCF_003342845.1 Nothoprocta perdicaria
GCGGGTTGGTGCCTGGGCGGGTTTGGGGCTGGATGGGGTGCGGGTTGGTGCCTGGGCGGGTTTGGGGCTGGATGGGGCGCGGGTTGGTGCCTGGGCGGGTTTGGGTCCGGATGGGGTGCGGGTTGGTGCCTGGGCGGGTTTGGGGCTGGATGGGGCGCGGGTTGGTGCCTGGGTGGGTTTGGGTCCGCATGGGGCGCGGGTTGGTGCCTGGGCGGGTTTGGGGCTGGATGGAGTGTGGGTTGGTGCCTGGGCGGGTTTGGGGCTGGATGGGGTGCGGGTTGGTGCCTGGGCGGGCGGGTTTGGGGCTCCGTGACGCCGAGGCGGCGCCGGTGACGGTGCTGGTGCTGGTGCCGGCGCCGCGGTGCCCGCGCAGGCCGAGCTGGCGCCCTGCCCGCACGACGCGCAGCACCGCGTGCCGCCCGCCTCGCTGTCCGCGCACGCGGCCGCCTGCCGCCTGCGCGCCATGGGCTACTCCCGCCAGGAGCAGGTGCGTGTCCCATGTCCCACGCGTGTCCCGCCGCTCCGGCGGCCCCGCGTGCCACAGCCGCCTCTCGTCTCGCCTTGCCTTGCAGGAGGACATGTACGACGCCAGCTTTTTCTACGAGCAGCGGCAGGTGCCCACGGTGACCATGGGTGAGTGTCCCCAGAGCCCTCGTGGTGTCCCCAGAGCCCTCGTGGTGTCCCCAGGCCTCTTGTCGTGTCCTCGCAGTGTCCCCAGGCCTCTCTCACGGAACCAGCGCCTCTCTCTGCACCTCGCCGCCACAGAATCAAGGATGTAGGGCCCCCAGCCACCATTGGGAAGGACTTCTGTTCCCTCCCTTGTTTTCTCCTTCACTCTCCCCCTGTGCCTGGGAAATTGGAGGCGGTGGGAGCACCCGGGCACGTGCCACCTGCCTTGGGGCCACCGAGGGCTTTGCTGCTCTGTAGGTGGCTGTGGAGGGTCTCCCTGTGTCCTCCCTATAGCGAGTGCGGGAGGGCTGTTGTGTTAGAGCATGAGTCAGAGGGCAGGAAAAGAAGTTTGGGTGTAGTAGAAGTTTGGCTCAGAAGTTTGGGCATAGTAATGGTGCAAAATAAAGTTGATATTTGGGGCTGTGTGGATGAGTGTGTGTATATATATATATATATATGTATATACACATGCACACACAATTTTATATATGTAATACACACAAACACATATAAACATATGCTTTTCTTACACATCTCTGTAACCCAGAAATCTTTCCTTTCTGTCCCCTTCATTAAAATGGAGACTAGATTAAAATAACATTATAGTTCCTACTCCATCTATGCACAGATGAGCTACTAATGCTTAGTAAAATACCATAATAGAGGTTGGCCAGTAAAGAGTAAAGCACCTGCCAGGTGCTTGGTATGAAAGCTCTATGATGTTTTGTTTTCTCCTTCTGCAGATAAAGATCTACAGTTTCGCATTGTTCAGCAAGCTAGAGCCGAAAGTGCCAAAGAAGGTGCAGGCTACAGCCAAGGTAACTAGGGAATATCGATACTGATGCAGCTTCCATTCATCTGTGGAGAGCTGCTCGTATCTCCTGCTGCCCAGCTTCCTTGGTTCCACTTGGGAATTGCTGCCAAGACTTACTTACTTATTTATTTATTTAACTATTCTTTCCCTCATGTATTTGCAAACTGGCCTGCCTTCTCTGCTCAGTTCTGCTGAGAGAATTTGAGTGTTTTTTACTCAAACTTATAGTTCTCAGCAGGATTGGGAAATCCTCACTGCAAATTTGGGAAAATTTCTAAAGCTCTCATCCCTCATCTCCCATCCCACCACCTACAACTTTCTTTTTGCCTGCCTTTCCTCATATCTTCCTCGGCCCGTTGGGCCCCAGATGCTTCTCAGGCTGCCTGCAGCTTGTTCTTTGTGGAATAGCTGGGGAGCAAAGGAACAGAAAGGACTGTATTTTTAATGTTATTTAAGGATTCAGAAACGAATGAGCTATATTAGAAATGAGCTAAATGTGCTTGTCCACCTCTCCTCAGATCAGAAACAAATAAACAAAGGCGCTATTATTATGTGAAATTATTTTAAGACTCTGCTGAGCAATGGTATAGTGAATGTGCTGCTACCTGTGCAAATCTGATGCTGTCCTTTGGCCTGGAGCTCACTGTTCTTTCTATGCCTCACTTTTCAGTGGGTTTTGTGGCCAGTCTGGGACATAGTTGAAGACTCATTTAGACCTCTCTTTGGTAGCTCACTTAGACCTCCTTTAGACCTCTCACCTCTTTGGGAGGTGAGGCCAGGACAGAGTGGAAAAGTGTGTCTACTTAAGAAAAAGGGAAAAGTTTGTGTGCTTGGCACCATATTTGGATTATATCAGGTGCAATTTCTCCAGAGGCTGGTGGTACTTTAGCAATTTGTTGAAGATGCTTTCAAATACAGAGAGGAAACAGATGCCCCTTATTCTGCGCTGCAAGGATGTGTCTCTGAGCCACCAGGTGCCAGTATTTGCTACTCAGTTTTCTCTGTACTCTGGCCTTTATTTGGGAGGGCCCTGATCCAGTAGAATGGTCTCTTGGCCTCCCTCGAGATTTCCTGTTTTGGAATTATCTGCTTTGTTTAAAATCTTTGTTTAAAATCTAAAAGAGACAAATGGAAAGCATCAGTAACTGGAGGTTTCCTGTTGACTGATGCTGAAGTTCTTTTAAGAAATGTCTAACTATGTTTAGAATGACTATGTAATGGGAAAGGAAGGTTGGTCTTCATCATAAGCTGTGGGATGCTTGTGAAACCATAAGCATAAAGCTGTTAGGGCACTTTGCACTTCTGTGACCCTGGAAAAACAGCGTATATCACAAATAAAATGCCAGTATTTAGCTATTAAATATATGTGAAATGTTCTGGTTTGAATTCCAAGCTCAGCAGTGAGGGAAAACGGTGTTTTGGGGTTGCTTTCTGTAAATCAGAGCTAGGGTGGCTCCTTCCTTCTCCTGTGCTCCCTCCCGCACTTGGCTGTGGGCAAGGTCCTGTGTTTTCAGGGCAGTCGCTTTGCTGCCAGTGCCGTGGATTGAGAGCGGGCTGACTGCCTGGTTTGGAGCTTGTGTGTTTTAACCAGGGAACAGGAGGACCAAGCACCAGGCTAATCATTTGAGGGGGAGGAAAAAAAGTTAACAGGGAACAAGGATGTTTTAATAGCTTTGGGTTTAGAAAGAGAACCAATTTGGAACCACCTGGAGATATGTTTGTAGCCTTTTGAGCTGTTGCTGTGTGTGATAGTCTATTTTAAAAACCCCGAGGAGCAGATGAGAGTGTGAGTATGACTGGTTTGCACAGACAGCATTCAGTCATGGAGCCCCTTGGACACTCTGGTCTTGTTGACAAAACAGCAAATAATTTGAAGCTTTTCCCTCACAGAAAGCTCTAGGAGCAGGATTCACCTGTGAGTTAGAGCTATGCACAGAGCAGCTTCCTCTTCCTTGTTTCAGCTTAAAATCCAGAGCTCCAAGGTGCCCTGTGGTGCTCTTGCAGGCTGCTACTCCTCGGTGCCCGTGGAGGTTCCCCAGAACCACAAGCGTTTCACCTGCGACCTGACGCAGGCCGATCGCCTCGCGCTCTACGACTACGTCGTGGAAGAGACAAAGAAGCAGAGGTGCCGGTCCCAAATCACGGAAAACGACAGCGATCTCTTCGTGGACTTAGCTGCAAAGATCACCCAAGGTTTGAAACCAGGCTCGTGCCGAGGCTCTCGCTCTGAACTTCTCATTCTGTGAGCTTGCTCAAAGGCCAAATTTCATTTCTCACGCTATTTTTATTGTGAAAAATGTACAGTTTGTAAATGAAGACGTGGTATCAGAAAACACCACTGTGGTGTGGCTCTCTTCCTCAGAAGGCCTCCGTGCTCTTTTTTCATTTTGGCAGTACAAGCATGGTGTGTATCTCGGGCAAGGGAAGTACTTCTGTCTTTGCTGTAACTGACTTCATGTTACTTAATATTAACAGCTTACCGTGAAGCTGGAGGAGCATATTTGCTCCAAGGGATGGTGAGATTAAAGATCATTTATGGGTGAAAGCCCAACAAAAGAGGGTGGCAGAAATCTGACAGAGCTCCTGAGCAGTCCACCAGTGGGTATGCCACACCATGCTGTCTGTCACTGCTGGCGCTTGCCAGTTGGTGTTTGTACCCACTGCAACACATCTGTGCTCTTCTGTGGGCTCTGCTGTGCCTAGAGGGTAGGAGATCCATGTTTCATAGAATCATAGAATGCTTAAGGTTGGAAGGGGCCTCCAGAGACCATCTAGTCCAACGCCCTGCTCCAGCAGGGGCACCCAGAGTACATGGCACAGGGCTGCATCCAAGCAGGTTTGGGAGATCTCCAGAGAAGGAGACTCCACAACCTCTCTGGGCAGCCTGTGCCAGGGCTCTGTCACCCTCACTGTTAGGAAATGTTTCCTTAAGTTCCTGTGGAACTTTTGGTGCCTCAGCTTGTGGCCATTTCCTCTAGTCCTATTGCTGGCCACCACTGAAAAGAGGCCGCCCCCTCCTCCTCACTGCCTCCCTTGAGGTGTTTATAGACACTGATCAGGTCCCCCCTCAGCCTCCTCTTCTCCAGGCTGAACAGGCCCAGCTGCCTCAGCCTTTGCTCATAGGGCAGATGTTCCAGACCCCTGATCATCCTGGTAGCCCTGCGCTGGACTCTCCAGCAGCTCCACATCCCTCTTGTACTGGGGAGCCCAGGTTTGCCACCTGCACCTGTAAATATTTTACAGAATTAGTTTTCCTAAGTCTTTGTGTCCTGTAATGGTACTGCCTTTGAAGAGGTGGTCTGTATTTTGAAGACATCTCACCATTTGGGTCACCACTAGGAGACTGGGATCACCTAACATTTGCGTGGTGGTTTTTTAGTTTTGGGTAGACCTCTAGCAAGACAGTCGAGAGGAAGCTTGTGCTAGACCTTGTTTCCTGATGGTTGCTGGAAAAACTGCTGGAGAAGCTTCTGTTCAGAAGTGACACTTTGTGTTCCAGACAGTTATTTCTAACGCAGCAGAATTGTACACCCGCAGGTGCTCCTGTTCTGCCAATAACCGTTTGCTGTATTCTTATGTTCCTGGCAGATGATAGTCAGAAAGGCCCTAAATCCCACCTGGAGATTCTGGCCGAAATGCGCGACTACAAGAGGCGGCGTCAGTCGTACAGGGCCAAGAACGTCCATATCACAAAGAAGTCCTACACGGAGGTGAGTACCTGAGAGGAGCCCGGGGGGATCCCGTGCACCCCAGGGCTTGTTCTGCCTCGGCACAAAGCAGGGTAGCCTGTGCAGACAGGGAAAACGCTTCTCGCCTGCATCCTCCCTTACTGGAGTTTCAAATTATGGAGAAATCCCCCAAAAGAGTCAAATCCAAAGAATGTTTGTTGCAGCAAGTTACAAATAACAGCAGCATTTCTGTTGAACTCTGTGAAATGAATGTGAAATACAGACAAGATAGTTAATTGTCTATTATAACATGATGCCATTAAAATTATACTGGATTTCTCCGTCTGCAAATAAGACTTTCCATTTCAGCGTGTATTGTAGAGCTTTTCCAAGCAGTATAGCCTTCTCCTATGCAGTTGCTAGTTCACTTCCATAACATGCTGTTTGTTTTGTTTGTTGTTCCCTTTAATCCTCAGGTGATTCGGGATGTGATCGGTGTGCACATGGAAGAACTCAGCCATCACTGGCAGGAGGAAAACAGGTTGGATAACGCAGAAATATGTGAAGGCGGGAAGTCAAAGTCTTCAGGACAGTATTCCAGGGCTGGCAGCTTCCCAGGGCGGGCTAAAAATGCGTCCTGTGGGGCCAGCAACAGTCTGACAGCCTGCAGTGTCATCCTGTTGTGTCTTTATGCTAGCACATACAACCCTTGTCTGACACCAGCACAGTTTATTTCCTGCTAGTTCTGTTAAGCTCCTGCTTGAGGAGCTCTGAATGAAGGACAGGGGAAACTTTATACTATTAGTGGCTTGTTAAATTACAAAGCTGACTGAAAACTAAAGCAACTAAGGCTGTTTTATGGAGTAAAAGCGGTAGCTTTTTTATAGTAACTAAGGCTGTTTTATGGAGTAAAAGCAGGAGCCTTCTCTCGTTCAGACGCGAGGAGCGGCGCTCGGCCTCGGCCGACTCGCGGCAGTCGGGCGGGAGCTGCAGGGATGCCGAGCGCCCGAGGCACCGGAGGGAGGGCAGCAGGAGCCCGAGCAAACGCAGGAGGAGTCGGGAAAGAGGCAAAGACAGAGACGGGCGGAGAAGAAGAGAAAGGTGAGTCTGAGGAGGGGCGAGGGACTTGGCCTCCCCACCGAGGCAGCGGGGAATTCAATGCAAGGAGTTGTCATAGTCCAAGTAACAAGCTGGGTGAGTCCCCTATACAGTGCAACACTTCTGGAACACAATTTGCTGTGATATCCTACACAGCAGTCTGGGTCAGGTCTGGGCTTTCTCAGGGCCTGTTTTTCCCTTAATCAGCACTGCCCTGGTACAGGTGGTGCAGTGGTGAGCTGTGCTTGTCCTGCCTGTGCCACCTTCTGTCAGGATTTACACGACGACTTAGCAGATAGGACCGTTTGTTTCACTACTATGTCCCTACACTCTCCTGCCTAGCTCTTCCGGGCTGGTTTGGGGCAGCCAGGACTGCTGGCCCTTTAGCAGCCCCGACTGTACTTGAGGCAGAAGCAGAGAGGGGTGGGCCACATCTTCTAGTCTGCAGTGATGGAAGGAGCTGCAGTAGCCCTAACTCCTATGGAAGAGCAGCATACACATAACGGCATGGAGAGAAATGACTCTTCATCTCTGAACTGGTTTCATTATATGGTTTAGGATCCACTGCATCACTTGTCTCCCATTGTGGAATCACATAACACAACTCTGCTTAAAACAGCTTGGGAATAAACAGGTTTCTTTTTTCCAGCCGTGTTGAGGATGTGATTACACTTGACAAGAGCTTTCTCGTTTCTGAAAGAACCTGTTTTCCCATTTTCCATGGCTGAACGAGGCTTGTTCGTCATTTCAGGGACGATGACAAGTATCACAGCCACAAACGAAGAAAGTAGAAACAAGAAAATGTTGCTGGGGTTTGTCTGGCAGCTGTTCAAACAACTACTCGCCCCGAAGAGCTGCTGTGCTGCTGCTATGGTAGTGCCACAGTTAGTCCTGCTGCACCCAGGATGCCCGAGGTGGCCATTGCCTCACAGCTCTGTTGGGCTGCAGAGGGAAGGTCTCCCCTCCTGCGCCGAGGGACGGTGTCGGTGTCACAGTGTGCGCCAGTAACGCAGCTGATTAAGGGGTTCTGGTGGTCTCTGTCATGCATGTGAGTGGAGGCTGGCACGGGCAACAGCAGGAGGAGGAATGGAAACAGAGGCTTCTCTGGCCCCCAGAAACCACGTCCTGAGTCTGGATCCAGCACAGGCTCAACTGCAAGCGAAAAGCATGGGAACAGCTCACCCCTGCTCCAGGGCTTTCCAGCAGCGCCTGAATAGAGCTGATTCAGAGCGACAGGGTGGTCAAGGACAAGCTGGAGAGGTGCAAGAGTCAAAACTCAGCGCTGCAGAAACACCGTGGGATGCACTGAAGTTAACAGTCCACATGTGTCTTAAGTATAATTATTTTGTATTTTATTTAACTGTAAGAAATAAAGTATAAGTGGAAAGGTATCTAATAAAATGTGTTTGCTCAGTTTAAAACAAAAGTGTGAAAGCCTCTCAAGGGGAGAGAGGTGGGGAGAGGGCATACGCACGTGTTCAGCTAGCATCCACTAAAGACACTTCGAGGAGCAGGATAAATGAAGTGCCAGAGGGAATTATTGTAGTCAGCTTGCCCGGGCTGTGTTTATTCCTCCGTGGAAAGGCGCCTCGTTACTGCTGTTTCTGGGCCGAGCTGATGCTGAGGGGCAGCTTGGCCATGGAGAGCGTCGAGGGGTGGCTCAGGAAGTTGCGCAGCTGCACCATGCCCTCCTGCCGGTCCCTGCGCGCGGCACGGCCAGGGCTGGGCACCGCGCTGCACCAGCCTCCCCCAGCCCTTCCCCAACAGGGCAGCAGAAGCTGCTCCCCCAGGCAGTGCCTCCTTGCTGGCAGGAGGGCTGGGAAATACCCAGTTTTCCACCACCCTTGAAACTACTCCCTGCTACTGCTTCCACCAGGCCAGCCTCGTTACAGAAGTAAACTTTGGTAAACCTTCAAGTGACTCTCTAAAATACAACATACTCCAAAGGAGTATATTGGTATCAACTAAAAGTGGACTAAAAGCACAGATTCAGTATAAAATAAATGTTGACTGTTTGGAAACTTGTCCTAACCCCTCCATCCACCTCCAAGCAGGGTAACCTCATAACTGTGCCCCAGGCTTCAGGGACAGCTTGGTGATCAATCCCCCAAGCCATCTGCCCCTTAAACTACTAGCAACTCTGTGATACCATATTAGAATAATGACCTTGCAAGCAAGGTAAAAGCAAACACGCTGGAAATATCCTGATCACTCCTCAATGAGGTTGAGTTACATCAATAAAGGAGGAGCTGTCAAGGTCAGTTAATGTCCAGCCTTTGTCCCTTACACCAAAGGCCACCAAACACCAACACCATGCCAGAAAGGTGAATATACTATAGGTAATGCCACCAAACTTGAAGGGATGTAGAATTTAGTGATCTACCTATTAAAAAAAAGATGTCTAATTTTGTACTTACGCGTGTTCCTTAATGGTGGCAAGGAAAGCTTCAATCTTGTCCTCGGGTATATCCCCATCTATGCCAGCCAAATACGAGTAGAGGAAGGAGAAGGTCTCGAATGCGATGCGAGCGGGGCCACCGTCAGGGTCCACTGTTAAGATCTCGCAGGCGTATTTCATGGAGCTCAGCAAGGACTGCACGGAGAGAAACAGCATCAGGGCCCTGAGCAGCACAGGAGAAAACCAGCATCAGAGCCCTGAGCACCTTCTAGAAATCAGCACAAAACAGAGACTTGTAGCTACTCAAAACTGGTGCGGATGGAATGAAGGTTTTACTCCAAATTTACCCCCAAGTGCAGGTCCAGGGATGGGAACAATCAGGAAGTTCTACTAGAGATCAGAGTAAAAACAAGCTGAATCCTACACTATTTACAGACTGCAAGGGCTAGTCCAAGTGCCATCTCCAACACAGCTCCACTGCGATTTGTACACTATTGTTTGATCTTCAGGAATGCTGATATTTACCACCTTCCCCACCTGAAGTTAAGTTCCATTTTAGCAGTTAGCAGAAAAAGCACTGTGGGAGTGGGTGGTAGAATTGAGAAATTGGTAGTTTAAATGGATAAAAACAAACAAATGCAGTGATTACACTGCCAGGCTGGCCCCACATTTGGGATACCAAAGATTCTCAGTACAATATTTAACGTATATTTTTGTCTCCTTACTCCTTTTTTCCCCCCACTGTAAAAGTCACAAAAACCGTTATTTCACATTTGTACGAACATCGGCTTAGTGTAAGAATATTGTAGAAGTTCTCATTCTGTAGTAAAACTGCTCTCTTGCAACTTTATTGCTCTCACTAAAAGAAGAAAACATAGATTTAGTAACTAACTGCTTCTATGAGAACGTGGTCAGCTAAACAGTCAATTAATACTCGATGCTTTCATTTCTCACTCAGTTCTTCTCCACAGGCGCATCGATGCCATGAGCATCACTCCATCGTGATGAGGACATCATGAGAGCACAAGGCAGCCAAACACAGACATGAATTCACCTCTACACTACCTGACCTCAAGCTCCCTTTCTGTTAATTATTCTGTGGTCTATTAAATACAAGGTCTTTTACTTCTGTAAATGGGGGCCGCTGGTGTGGACATACCCCACCGAGAACACTGCACCCGAGCGCCAGGATTTTCATCCATTCCACCTCGTCGCTGAAGTCGTCCAGCTGCAGAATGGTGCCCAGCTGCTCCTCGGGCAAGCACAAGCGCTTCCATTTCTCCTTGAGCTCTGCAATGTTCACCAAGACTTTTGGTGCAAGCTTTGAATAAAATCACAGGGCCATGTTCAGAACCTTGAGAACCAGAATGAAGCTTAATACACAGCCCTTCTCCCAAATATATCAGATACCCGACAGACAGCGCTTGGGACCCAAGGATGTTTTTTGTCTAAGAAAAGCAACAATAGCTCTTGATAAAGGCTGCTTTGTACCTGTTTGTGTAAGACTTTAAGGAGTCCTAGGGTCAAACCCGTGTCTGTTTTCTGCGTTGCTACAGGCATCTCAATCCTCTCCTTCACGGGAAGGGGTTCGCCCTTTGACAACGCTGAGAAGTAACTAAGTAAAAGGAAACAGCCACACACGTCAGTGCCCACGGTAATTTGAGCTGCACAGAAGCCCTTACAATCCTATAAGCAAAGCTGTGTGCTCCTGAACAGAAGCAGCAGCAGCACATCTGCTTGCTGGAGTTCCCATCCCACCCTGTGCCTAAATCTCATGCTTTAGTGGAAACCAAAATCTTTAAGTTTTACCTTTTTCCGATACTTCAGTAACTCTTAAGGTACTGAACTTGCATTGTGCACGACACTCTCTTCCTTGGCAAAGCCAGAGGGTGATTTATTAACACTGGAGCGTGCGTGGAAAGGTAAAGGGCAAACTTTTCCCAGGACACTGCCCAGCACCCCGAGGCTGACAAACACGGCACCCACAAGCTGCCTGAAAAGCACAACCTCAGTTGTGCACTTTTTGAGAAGTGTAGGTAACAACTTACACTTCAGCACTTGCGTAAATATTTTTGGTATTGCTTTCCACAGTAAAATAAAATCTAACAAACACAGAAGAACTGGACTTGGAACCGCATCCTTTTAACTACAGGGCTCTCTACCATCTCTGTCATAGTCAGCAATAATCTGAAATTGAATGACTGAGGCAGATAAAGGAGGAAAAGAGGAGAAAAACCAGAAAATTGCAAGTAAAACTTGGCTTTCATTCAGCCAAAGGCAGGCCTGGCTTCAATCCCATACTGTGCAAATAGGACCAGGAAACAGCACTGCAGAACTTAAGTATATATATAAAAAAACACATGATGTATATGCAGCTGTATGAATCCTGGGCTGGTTTTTCAGCCTGACCACTTTCCTGGTCTCATTACTCTCATTGCCAAACGCCACAGCATGAGACCCAACCAAGCCGCTTAGGCAGCACTAACAAGGCCCATGAAACCACAACCTCCTCCCACTTTATCTGGTTCCCAAACCCAGGCCTTAGGAAAGAGCATCTGAGGCAGAATGAGTTCCAGAAGGAGGAGGGCACAAGGAGCAAGAGTCACCCATGGACCTGCTGAGGGCATACTGGAAATCTTGCCTGCTTTAACCTGTTGCTCATGCCGTGCTCGAGCCAAAAAGCTCATCCACGGCTCCCTCGGCCACGCAAACTGCACGACGAGGAAAACTGAGTGCGAGCAGTGCAGGCAAAACCAACACATCAGTGGGTAAGAGACATACAGGGTCTTAAAACAGCTGCCTCATCTACCCGGGGATATTCTTCCTTGTGGATGCCATCTAAAAGCCGTAACGGGCTCTTTTTCCATTTCATTGACGTTTCAGGAGAGTGTTCCAGGGAGCAAACAAACCCCCAAAGTTTTCTAATTCTTAACGCCTGCTAGCTCATCTCCACCACTTTCTTTAAATTCTGAGAAATTTCACATGAGGAAAAAAAAATGCTCTTCAAGACAGTAATTAAAGAAAACTTCATGGAACTGAAACTGTGCACAGATATGCCAGATCTGAACCTCACTGGCAAGGCAAATCAAGTGTACTGTTTTTGACTTGCTAACAGGCTGCATTCATGCACAGAGCGGGTATGTGATATACGAATTTGTGGAACACCTCTGTCAGCTCAGCTGCACTACAGCCACAGGCAGCAAGGGGTTTTTGTGCCCATCCACATCCTTAGGAGAAGGCTACACTTACCCAGCTGCCCACTGCAAAACATCCCGAGGCTGAGTCCTAATGGCAGCTTTGGTAAATTGCTTCAAAATATCCGGTAGCTCGGGGGGGATTTTGATCTGCTGAGCACAAAACATGGTGTCTGGAAGAGGCATCGTCCTTTTGAGTTCGGTTACACTGACCTGCAGGAACTAACAGTAAAACAGCAGTTGATAGATGGAGAATGCAAATAAAGTTAAGGCTGTTTCTAAGATCCTCCCATATTCAACTACTGGGGCTAGTGAACACTTGGATAACCTCAGAAGGATGGACAGACAGACAGACAGACAGATAAGCTCTGAAGTTTAAGAGCCTAAAGTACCTTGCCCGGTGTTTCCACTAAGTGGAGCTGGACTCCAACAGTTGCTCTGAACAGGTGAACTAGGCTGGTTTTAGCTCCGGACTCAAAGATTTTCTGCACAGAAAATAGACAGGTAAAGGTGACCCCTTCTATGTAATGCAATACACCCTCATAACAAAACCACAGCAAGGGGACGCTTCACCTTCACAATTCCGTATTTACACATGCTGTAATCACGCTCACCTTGCTCATGAAGCTCTTTGGGAAAGTCTGACCTCTAACGTATTGGTTGCAAGGAATCCTTTTCCCCAAGGTGCAAAAGAAGGGGGATTATATCAGTGTGTCCGTTATCGTTCGGCCCTTATCCCACTGCAGCACCCAAGCGAGTGGGAATCCAAGCGCCTTCCTCGTGGCTTTGAGCGCAAACGGGAACCCTTTGGCTAAGGCTCTGCTCAAAGCACTGACAGTGATGATTCAAGGTCACAGCCTTAGCCAAAGGGCTGCAGCTGAAGGAGAGAAGTCGGGGTTTTAGGACAGCCTAGAGGGCGGAAAAAGCTTATAAAAAGAATATATGTAGATAAATATATTTATATATATATATACACATACATACACACAGATGTTTGTGGGTGCATGCACAGATGTGCATTTGGCATACTCAAAGCATATACAGATTTCATAAAGCACTCAAAGAATATAATCTAAAAATGAAGACAAAAGAAAGAGAGATCTTGGGTGCAGCAAGCACCAAGAAACTACGGAAACAGAAACCGGACAGGGTGCAGACCTGAAGCCGCCGAGCTGCGCGTGGGGCAGCGCAAATCCGCGCAAATCCCCGGAGCGCCCGGCAGGGCCGCTGGCACCGGCCTCGCAGCGCAGGGCGCCCGCGCCGCCAACGGCCTCTGGGGCACCGGCGCCGCCAACGGCCGCCGTGTCTCTGGGCAACATGTTGCCAACGGCCGTGGCCTCCAGGGCGCCGGCGCCGCCAACGGCCGCCGCGTCTCCGGGCAACAGGGCGCGCAACACAGCGCAGCGGAGCGGCTGAGGCGGCGCTGGTGCCATAGCCGGGAGCCGGGCCGGAGCGCGGGGCAGGCCGGCGCTCGCACCGTCCCGTGCGGACGGACAGCCCAAACCAGCCCGCTACCCCCACCTGCTCCACAGGCACCAGGCCTTCCCCGATGCGGAGCTCGAGGCCAAACAGTGCAAGGATCAGGCGTGTATAAAGCTGCCAGGCCATGACATGGGATACAGCAGCATGTAAGGGGAGATATTTTCTATGAATATTTCATTACAAACCATATTATTATTGAAGTGGGTTTAGATACACCAGGAATTGGGGATCTAAAGGCTAAAGCTGTCCTACAAGTATACAAAATAATTAGAAAACATACGACCAATTCATCACACGCAACTCCAGAACATTGCTTGGTCTATAGACGGGTCACTAAAGTAATCTTTTTGTAATTGCGTGTATTAAATAACACCCCCCTACAGCCCAGTCTCTCACAACCAACCGCCCAACTCTTTGCGGCCCCTCTCCTCCCTGCCCCAGGCTGGCGGAGGGTGATGCTTAACTCTGAGGCGGAATGGGACACGAACGACCAACAGATGCATTACCAAAGCTGCAGGCATCTTTACTGCTCTGCAACCTGAACCAGCTGCACGGGACTTCTTCTATAGGTCTCTTCTCTTTCTTGCCTATGCCTGCAATTATGCTGTTTTAAGGTTGGCATGCTGGGATATTGATATCTTGATATCAAGATATTGGTATCTTCTTCTACTTCAGGAAACAGTTATTTTTAGCTAAAAGTAAGATGCTCTCTTAGTGTGATTATATTAAAACATCTCCCTAAAGAGGACTATAACTCATGCATGTATAATGGAAAAGGGAGGAGAAAGACACCAAAATGTGTTTGAACAAGGAGTGCTCGAGTAAAACGACAGCAGTAGGCGGCAGCTGGGGCAGACGGCCTGGCTTCAAGGGCCGGTGGTGTGACAGGCGTTGTTAGGAATACACAGGTTAACGGCTGGTTGTTTAAGGAAACATGGGATTACTTTTCACTCTGTGGGTTCCAACATACAAGCTGTGTGTTCGTAATGAAATGCCGAGCTGTGCAGGGTCCCGTTCGGGAGCAACGAGGAAGTCTGTTCCCTTGAGGTAAAACTGAGACTGTTGTTTTTCCAGGAATGGAATCCTTCCTGGAAAACTAAGTAAATTAGCACAAATCACAGGAACAAGGCTTAGCCTACTCCATCTCTTATCTGATGTCAAACATCTCTAAACAGACAAAATTTCTCATACAGAAAAAAAGCCCGGCTTGTGCAGCTTTAACATCAGCCACTACTCAACAGGTAGGTGACAACAGCATGTAAGCTTTTAAATAGAAAAACTAATACATATGCATTTGTGCCATAAGCTTCTAACTACTCCATCCCTCAGCATTAC
Source organism: Nothoprocta perdicaria (assembly GCF_003342845.1). Lineage (NCBI taxonomy): Eukaryota > Metazoa > Chordata > Aves > Tinamiformes > Tinamidae > Nothoprocta > Nothoprocta perdicaria. Next base: position 2,813,168 of record NW_020455810.1, read on the forward strand.
AAGGAATTTAAAACATTCACTTTAATCTGGACTAATATTTGATAGTTAGAAATATCTCCCTCTGAAAGTTTCCTTTAAGTAAACCTTGATGACAACATATTATTTCTCAATTTATGGTAACTTCTAAACACAGAATTAAAATCAGAAACATTGCATGTATTCAGCTTTTTAGTTACAGCAAACGGAATTAAGAACTATAGTAGCAGAACTGAGAACTCAAACTTACCTCATCTATTTCAGAAGAGCTTCCATTCTTGTTTCCAAAATCACCTAACACTACCAAGATTCAGTTGCCTGTTTAATGTGTTTATTGCTTGTACCATGGTTTCCCCTGCGAGCCCCAGTCCCTGCAAAAGCACCGACTCAGTGGGAGAGAAGCTGCAGTCCCAACGTGTCTGTGGTGAGGTACAAGGGAACAAAACGATGGTGACCAGCAGCTGAGGCCATGGAGGCAGCAAACCACTGCCAATTCTTTGGAGGCAAGGAACCCTCCAAATGTGGTTCTGTGATTCTGTGAACCCGTACAGTTGCCTGGTGAATACTGCAGTTTGTGCAGGTTTTTATGAGGATCTTTGCTCAAACTTAGAGGAGGAACCAAAGAAATGCGCTCAGCTGAAAAATGATGCCAATACCACAGCTGATGTTGGAGTTGGCATCTTACTGTGGAAGTCAGTGACAGAAATTACTCACAAGCTCTTGAAGGACCCGCAGCAATGAGAACAAATAACTTAGACTTGACCCAATGGAGAAGGGGGAGTCAGAAGAACACAGAATTTTAACTCTTTTTAATCAACATAAAGTATTTGTGTAAGAACCAACAGGATTAGATATGCTGCGAAGAGGATCCCTCTCCAAGATCTACGGTTAGCACCGATATCAGTAAAAGCCACCTAGGGCATTTCCCCTCCTTTGAGGAGCAGCATGGAGCCACTGCAGGCTGCATCACTCCGGCACACACGGGTACCAAGGAGCGGGTCAGCTGCCTTAAGACACATTTGCCGTGGAGTTCCCATGCCAGAGGCCACACAGCACAACAACGCAGGCTATTCCAGTTTAAAACAATAAAAAGCAGCATTCGTTCATTCTTGTTCTATACATCCTTCAGCTTCTTTTTGAGACAAGCTTACCAGTTAGGAGATGAGGAGAGGGGATTTTTACAGTGGATAGTTCAGCAGCAAACTTAACTTCATCTGGGATCTGTAAAACAAGTGCAAAGGTAAGTACAACGGTTTATCTCTCCTCTAATAATGAGAACTGGTTTCAAATCAATGGAACGTGAACCTCAGTTCTTTTAACATAGCTTAGGTGATCTAACCCCAATCAGTTTCGTTCTATGTTACGATTTGTAAACTAACAGTAATAAGAAACAGCACGATGGCTTTTTCTTAATAAATTTTAATATTAAGACCAGTTTGTTTGGATAAAAACACAAAGTTACAAGAAAATGCACTACTGCAAATTCTACATGAAGCAAGGTAGTGCTGGGCAATATCTGAGGGTAAGACTGTTTTGGACTATATATTTTTTTTTAAATCAAAGATGTATGTAGAGGACAGAATCTTGGTATAAATAAGGATGTTTTATCAATGAACTTAAATCTTGTGAAAAAATATTTGTCCCACAATATACAGCACTATAAATATTCAAATGCAAAATATATGCACATCAAAAATATCAGGTGTGAATTCTCAATTTAGCCTTTAGCCAGTAACAGTGAGCTAGAGAGAAACATTTTGGCTATTCTTCCATGACTTCATTTTCGCGGAAGTTTCCTATGGATTACTCCAAAGCATCGCATTTATAGCTGAAAACGCTCAGGAAACCAGCAGTTCCGTAAAACGGCAGTTTCCAGCCTCCTGAGAGCGATGGTCCCGTCCTCCTGCCACTGATTCCGAGTGCGTTTGGGAGGTGCTCATTGCCCAGGAACGCGGGAGAGGAGCCAGGGAAGCACACGGCCCCGGCCACGGCCGCGCGGGCCGGACCCTCGGCTACCGAGCCGTGTATGGGACGTGCAGGGCAGGAGAGCGCCCTGAGCAGCAGCAAGGCCGGGGGCAGCTCCATCTGGCTGCTCATGACTCCAAAGGATACTCTGGATACTCTACTTGGATACTCATAGTTCCCCCATGCAATCCTAGGGGACGTAATGCATGCTAAGCATACGGTTTGACCTCCTTAAAGCCCTGTGTTACTGCCATGTATTTTTCTTAAAATACGTCTACATTAAAAAAAAACCAAAAAGAAATCTATCTACATATCAAAATATTACAATTTATTTAGCTTGATTTGGTGGCTCTTCTTGGACTGCATCAGTGAAAATGGATCGTCAAATATTTCCTTTCTTGTTTAATAGCATATAGAGATTTCCTTTCCCCCTTCCACAAGCAAATACATGCCCCGCTTAACTTTTTCAGGGTTACTTACATTAAAAAAAAAAAAAAAAAAAAAAACCACCATGGTAACTTGTTTTGAAAGAAATCGGCATTTTGTTGTTCTTTAACATAACTGTGTAATATAAAATTTATATAATAATTTGAAGCTTTGGTAACAAAGAAAAAAAAAAAAACCTTCCAGCTCTTGAGTTAGGGAACGGGTCATGAAATATGACTTAAAATCTGCTTTGTTTCTGTGTAGACACATCATCCTGTCCACTGAAGCCCTGAAAAATTCTACTTTAGATCGGAAATGGGCTATACTTTAAGTTGAGAACCTGTTCAACCTTTCTCGGCCTGCCTCGATCCTTGCTACGCTTCCATCACGGACCATTAGCCAGTTTTCACTTATGTTTTAGTATAGGAACTCCTGAGTCCCAGAGCCACAAACCCCCTCCCAAACAAGCAAAAAAACCAACTGGGCCTCCACAAGTACAGTCTGAATTCTCGGAAGAGGAAATATTTCTTGATTTAACAGTAACTGTACAGTATTACAAACTCAGACACATGAAAAACAATCAGGCAATAGAAAATGTACAACAGCTTTGGTGTTATACAAAATAATAAAAAAGACTTGACAGCAAGATACATAATTCATTATGTTCTTACCACAGCCACTTCACTGCGTACTGTCAGACAGTTATTTCTGACTTAGATTCTCTGCGTGGCCTTTCTACTCAAGAAAAATCATACTGTATTACTGTAATAAGAACTGTTATGAACACCATAAAGTAATCTCCAATTTTTATAAAAACATCTCGCCTCTTTGCACTATTGCTTTGTGGCACATTGTCAACAGAACAGCAGTCCAAAATAAAGTGACAACTAGATTTAATAAATTAATATACTTTTTTAAAGATGTACAATGCACATTCTTTTTAATCCAAGGTTTTAGGATGTCAGGATACTTCTATTTACACATATACAGACCTCAGAGAGCATCGATAACATCAGAAATCGCAGATAAAGGAACAGAGCCTTAACTGCTCTCTGGATGCTACAAAGAGAAGCCAAAAACACTGCCGAGAGTATTATTGGGAGATATCCAAAGACTGACGACAAGTCTATGAAAAAGGAGATGTAAAGGCAAAGGAAAGGTCGAGATGTTTCCCACGACCATTCTATTCTTGCGAGGCCTGCGGAGGGGCCGGCGCCGGGCCCTGTTTGCCAGCCTTGCGCTCGTAATTCACCAGGCGCTGCCCAACGAGATACCTGCGGGGACAGCAGAAACAGCCAGCGATGAGCAAAGCCACTGCAACCCTGCAGCACAAAGCCACCCTACTCTCCCTCTATGGCATGGGCAGCTTTTGCATTTCATTAAAACTTGTTAATCTACATATGAGGCACTTAAAGATGATTGTCTTCAACTACCTTATTTATTTATCTATTTATTTATATTTTCCTCTACTTCTAAGCAGCTCAGAATGAAATAAGAGGCATTGCAAGTTTACGTCTACAATCTTAGCTCCAGGGTCATGCAATGCAGATACATGTAACAGGAATAAAAATACGAAAAATGAATGGGCACGTTCACATATCTGTATTTGCACTTCCAGCTCCTGATTTGGGAAAACGTCCCTACAAAAGCACCACCTTAGGCTGAAGGGATTTTCAATGCTGATGGCAACATTGTTACATTAAGACAGATACATTCAGACTAAAACAAGAAAAGAGCCATTTAACTGTTCTCCAAAGAATATGTCACCTGAAACCTATTTCCTTTAGGTATTTCTTTACCACCACTCATTTTTTCACTTTATTGTGACCGAAACAGCTGTTACATATTTTGGTACATTTTGACTGTCACAGAACTCATACAAACTTTTGATGTTTTGAGATCTGATACATGAACAATATAATTAAGTATATTTTTTTAGACAATATATCTAGACTAGGCAGCACAACTGTGTTTACTTGCTCACTGCAATGACTATTAACTTACATTATAAGGTACAAACATCATTATAAAGATACAATAATCTTTAATAACTTCATTTAATATCAAAGTAAATTTCATCTATGAAATACACACACACAAAAACCACAGCTCTATTTATAATTTAAAAGCTGTACTTTACACAAGAAAAAACTCTGAAATATTAATGGCAGAGCAATTCAAGCTACACCCCACCTGAAAGATACTGACATTTAAGCTCAGCAGCCCCTTGCAAAGATAAGGACCAGCTACACTTACTATGGCATGTACAGAGTATTTTATAAAGGCAGGAGGGGAACAGCATTTAAATCAACTGAGAGTAAAAGGTGCTGAAATACCAAATGTGGTAGTTAGGTTGTAATTTTAGTCACAAATCCAGTATTTCTGAGTTCTCCAAGTTGCTCTATTTGCACACATTTAATTTATTGATACCTTTCTAGCATTAAAGGCAGGTAGAAGAAAGACTAAGAGGAGCCAACCTTAGGGTTAAGGTTTGATTCCTTTCAGATACCATAAAGAAAAACCATCCTAGGGTGGCTCAGGGTATGAATGCAACATATTCCTTTCCGATGGAAAAGGAATACTAGCAGCTGGCGTTTGAGGTGAGCTTTCCCAAAGAAGCCCCACAGCAGGGCATCTGTGCACTGCAATATAGAGGAAGAAGCATAAAAGGCAGCAGTAAAAAAGCCCTCTGTAATGTATTAAAATATGAGAAGTATGAGAATTCATAGTTCCTGTATTAGCAAATTGAGCCACCTGGGCTTGCTGAAGCATCTGAAACATTGAAGCTCTTGCTGTTTTCAGCTTTGAAAAACATTCATATAACCAGATGCATTTAAAAAACAAAAAGCAAACACAGATGCATAGAGAGGAGTAAGATAAGAATCTGGCAAAGGGCTTTTTTTTCCAGAATAAGGGAGAGAAAAAACATATTGAGTAGTTTAATCAGTTTGCTGCATTCATACCTAAAAGACTAAGTCTCATGTATTCCGGCATGCTTTGGGATATCTGAAACAGGATAAACTTCAAGCAGCAAAGCCTTTGTTTTACAGGGTTGGGAAACAGCAAGCATAACCCCCTACCACACACCCCACCTTAGGGACTAATCACCATAACCAGAAAAACACCAGGAAAACAAACACTTCTCAGGGAGCACATCTGAAAAAATGCAGACTAATAATTATTAAAAACAAAGAAAATGGTTACAAATATAGAAATGACAAGTCAGACCTATTCAACTGGCCCATGCCTCCCCTCCTCCCCGCCCTGCCTTTTTAAGAGGTCTATGAAAGCAGAATTTGGAAAAAAAAATATACAGAGAAGGCTGTATAATCGAAGATGAACAGCAGATCAACATGAGATTTTACCTTCCAATATGTAACATGTTGTTATATTCACTTGTCCTTCAAGACTATAGAACAGGGGGGACAAAAGGGTAACCAGCTTCACTTGTGGCAGAGGTTTAAGTCAGGCATAAGCAAAAATCTACCACCTATAAAGACAGCTGGTCCTTGTGCTTATCTGCCTGAGCAGACAAACCAAGTGTCCGCCCAAAACGGTTTATAGCTGCCTCTAACGGTCACTTGTCCAGCAAGCTTCTTACACTCCCTTTCAGTGCTAAGTCTATAGCACCTGAATCACTCAACCTGTGGGGCTGTTACCAGAATTTGTAAGTTAAAAAAAAAAAAAGTATATAAAAAAGTATATATATGTACACACTCACTTGTCATTCTTAATATGTTCATAAAGGCGCTTGAACTGGCGGACTTGGAAGGAAAGGATGCCCATCAAAACCACCACCATGAGCAGGAAAGGGTAAATCCGACGCTGAACGAGGTTTTGCATTTCAGCAGTAACTCCTGCAAAACAGGACAGGACTATCGTATAACCTAAAAGCATTAACAACAGCACATGCATTTCTGCTTCTGCCCCTTCCAGCTTTTACAATACTGTATTCGCAGTAGCAGGGCAGTTAAGTTTATATATTTATGTAATTCCAATCAACATGACAGCTGTTTCTTTTTTGCACCTTGAGCATTAGAGCTCAAAGCCTTCCATTAACACAGTGAAAATCCACACTGCCTCTCAGCTCTGCTTGCTTATGCACTCCGGGTCACAAAAGGTGGACACTAGAGGTCTGCATTCAGGTGGGAGGCTGGGGAATGAAAAGGAACTTACTAAACACCCTATCAGGACTAAAAGGTTCATCAAAAAAAAGCTGTTAACAGCCTAGCACAGCTGTACTCCTTCTGATAGAATTCCAGGAATTAATACCATTTTTATTTCATTCAATTATGAGGCAACAGAAAAGCAAAAATAAAGTCTGTAACTGAATGTTTACAATTCAACTTTTTAGAAAAATACATACAATCTATATTTATATACTATAAAAACATATATCTATAATATATAACAATATAACATATAATATCTATAATATATAAAATAAAAATATAAATCATATATAAATGGAAATATTTTTAATACTGAATGAAAATCACAAATTAGAGCTAATGTTTTCACCTGATCTAAGCCTCCTTTAAAGTTTGACAAGTCAAAAAATAATCCTCAGCTTAACATACCTCTTACAGAATGAAGTTAAAGGTTGACTGAGGAACCTAACCACACATACTTAGCTTCTGCTGTTAAATATTATTCTGTCCTATATTTTTGTTTTTATTCTGCACTTCAATTTATTAGATACCCCATTAGAACAACATCCGCACTTCTCACCCTCAATGTTTAAGAAACACTAATTTTTTAAACTTACTTGCAGAACAGTGTTCCTTTTTCTAATACCCTAGAACATTTAAGTTGTATTTAAATACATTTATATTTACATACACAAATATATTTACACTGCTCTAAAGCATGAGTTCTTCCATGTGTTTACGTACCCAGCAGAGGCACCACCCCAGAGGCTATGATGTAGGGTACACACAGGGAAAGCAACAGAACAGAGATGACGGGCGCCGCCAGCTTGCGGATTATGAAGTGCAAGTCGATGTTACGAATCCCATTCGCATAGACCTGCCAAGTTGGAAGTAGAAAGGACTGCTCAGGAAAAGCTTGTGCTTACAGGAATCACTGCAGAGGCTCATATAACTCTCCTCCTAATGTTTCTCTCCCTTAACTTGATGAAAGCCATAAAGGCCACACTCCATAGGGAAATCTTTCAGCACTGTTCTGTGTTGTGATGCTACCCAGAAAATCATGTCACATTTGGAATAGTCTGGGATTTGGAAGTCGTAGTGTAAGAGTAGCTGAAAGGACATTAGGCTGTGGGTGATAGTTTTGCTGGTGACATGGGATTGCTCTCCTGCATTAGCTTGCTGAAGACTGGCTGAAAGAGGATCTCGTGGATGCTGCTGGAACAAATTATTTGGTAACACTTATAGAAAACAGAAACTTATAGAATCTAAAGTATTCTCAGATATCCTTGGGCTGCGCAGACCAGAGCTTCTCTATGTGGGTCTGTGGCTGAGGTCAAGGACTCTACAATTTCTGAGTTTCTGCAGTTGCTCCCAGGACCTGGGAGGTCTCAACGTGGCCGGACTAATTATGTCCGGCCCAGTTTCCAGCGGCTGGCACCTCCTGCTGGAGAAAGGCCTCTGACCCACAGCTCTAAGGATGGCTCAGAATGTGAGCTTTATTTTTGTGTTAATGTTGAAGTGGAGCTTAATGGATTAGGTTTTATAATTTAAAAGGATTCCCTATAGCTGTGCTAATACTACAACAGGAAGACTGTTTTCTATCTTGTTAAAAAACAAAGAATTCATACAAATGCATTATACAGATAATTCATGTGGCAATTTTTTCCTTACCTGCTCAATAACAGTCTTCAACCACCACTGAGGACCCATCAGAGTTATGGCAGCGATTATTTTGGCATGCAGAACTCCAAGAGCCCAGTCCTAGGGTAAGCAGACATAAGTTATTTTAATTCAAAAATTAAAAGAAAAAAAGAAGGAAAATGAGGAAGAGAAACAAGATATAAAGATCCTCACACAAGTAGGAAAGCAAGATGGGTTTTTTTTCCCTTTTATATTTTAGTTGTTCACAAAAATCTACCCGAGGTGAGCTCTGCTAAACACAGTCTAGTAATGTTGTTTACAGAAGGATATCAGACAATTCAGTGAAAAGTATACTGTAACATATAGAGCAATCATTATTACATGCATTCTTTTTTTAAGGTGACAGAAGAGCAACTAGGGGTCTGTAGTAAAGACTGCACAAAATCAGTCATTTCTATTAATGGGTGTAACTCATCCAGAAAGAAGGGTCTTTATAAAAGCAAACAAGCAAAACAGTATAAATCAAGAAGGCAGAATGACTAGCTATGATAAAACCTGAGATATGAGAGTAAACAACTTCATTAAACTGCTGGAAAGGCATACTTTCTTTTAATTTAAGTATTTGAAATGTTTGTTACCACTTGTGTAAAAATGTAAAACCTTACCATTACAGAAAAGGTGTTAAAGTTGCCTCATAGAACCTGTTAGTTTTGCTGGAGCAAAACAAGCTTTCTAGAACTCAAAAAAATCTCTCCTGTGACAAAAGGAAATCATCTTCCATTTCAGTAACTCCCTTTTAATTTAGAACAAGCCTGCACCCTCTATATTAAGATATTTTCAGGAAACTCAATCACATGAAAACAAGTCCTTCCATTCTATTTAATTCCAAACTTCTACAGAAATAAAATGGACAAGATTTTATTATTAAATCCCCTTCGGTTTAATAACAATTGTATCCATATTGTCTTTTCTCTATTATATGGAAACACAGTGGTGGCCAGTGACAGGACAAGGGGCAATGGGTGTAAGTTGCAACACAGGCAGTTCCATCTCCATGTGAGGAGGAACTTCTTTGCTGTGAGGGTGCCAGAGCCCTGGCACAGGCTGCCCAGGGAGGCTGTGGAGTCTCCTCCTCCGGAGATCTTCCAAACCCGCCTGGATGCCGCCCTGTGCCCCATGCTCCGGGTGTCCCTGCTGGAGCAGGGGGTTGGACTGGATGATCTCTAGAGGTTCCTGCCAACTTAAACCATTCCGTGATTCTGTGAAACACGTATTTTGAAAATGCTTGAGGCCCTGAATCAACGAGAAACCAGAACTCTGCAGCCCTCTTACCCTTGCATAAAGAAATGCATCAAGAGCGGAACAAGAACACTGACAAGTCTGACCTACCAACCACTGAGTAACTGACCTGCCAGGGATAGAAGAGGGGTGTCTGATCCAGAGGAACTCTCAGCGGTGCGACAATCACCAGCTCAAACAGAAGACCAAGCAGAAGTGGAACCACACCTGCCAGCAGCACAGCTACTATCAGTGTCTTCATTATCTAAAAAGATGCCAAACACATTATTAAATTTTTACATTTAAACAAAAGAATCATCTAAGAAATGCGTTAAAGCACACCAATAGGCAACTGTAGGAAAACAAAAACCCCACCACCTATCCAGATTTTCAATTCATATTCTTATCTCTGAAAATTATGTTCAACATACACTAGTTCTGCCACTGAAATCCTCAAGGTTGTGTCTATGCTGCCCCGGCCTCAAAAGCACCACATACCTAACTGAGCCTTACACTGAGTATGGTTTTTGTATGTTGTAAAAGTATAGGAAAATCTTTTTCCAGTTCTATCCAAATATTTAAATCCACTCATTACGGAGTGTTTCAGATTTTTCATTCTGAACGGAAGGACAGAGTTAAAGTATTATGCCTGAATCCTTCTTTTTTTTTGAATTAGTTTAAATCCATTAATCAAAAATCAGACACAAAAGTAACATAATCTAGTAACCTGACAGGGACAAGGACACGTATTACGGTTTAACTCTGAATTTCCTCTAGGCAAGCTTAAGATTTCAAAAGTGAAAATGGAGAACAAGATACTCAAGGAAGAATAAAACATGGAATCACACACACACATTGCTCTGTTATATTTCATAAAAAGCTATCACAAGCATGCCTGTCATAAGGTGCTATTTATGCCATGAGCATTTAAAACTACTCTATATATTCAAGAAAAGTCACTACAGAAACCATCAAAACTCAAGTCTAAATAAAAGAATCAAATGAGTTCTAATTTTCACCATGACAGCAAAATTATAGTAAGATTTTTCTTCCATCAAAAAAAGTTGAACAACACATACCTGATAAATCACTTTGTTTTTTTGAGAATATGCTATTTTTATAGACTTCTTTTGCATGATTTCTCAACATTTACTTGATAATGTCAAGTTACTAACCAAGTTACTAACCAAGTAACAGTTTATTTCCCAGGTTTATATGAAAATGTAAATATATTTGAGACCATAATATAATGTTACATATTGACTTTTAAAGAAGCAGAGAAAAACATACATACATGTAACATACATATAAACACATATACAAAAGCTTTTTTTTTTTTTAAAACATTGATGGCTTTATAAACATATATTCACAAGTTTTTTTAAACCATTTGCTTAACATTTTGCTAAATGGTCTCCAAAAGCATAGCTAGTCTATGGGACAGGCCCATACATGGCATAAACTTCAAACTGGGCTGAAAAGGAAACTGCAACATATGTTACAGGATAGAAACTGAGAGCAAAGAGAAAGCGATTTTTCGAGGTATTTTTTAACACTTTGATAATAGTATCTGACGACTCACCATGAGAGACCATTCCTTGACCTTCTGGAAGATGACTCTGCGGCCCTGGGGCATCCAGGCCACGAGCACTGTGACTGCTCGAATGCTCAGCCAGCAGACGTAGAGACCACAGGCGGCCGTGTAGAGCTCGTGGATCTTGGCCGCCCCCGTCCAAAACGACATCAACCACCGACCTGCAAATACTGAAAACACAGACACGGTTAAACAGAGCAACGGCTTTCGACTTACTAAGGAAGGAAGCCCACAAAAACTTTATATTATAATTATTAATGCACAAATATTATTCAACATAAACCAGTGCTTTGGTACAGTGCCCATAAGACATGGATTTATGGGGCTCTAAATAAATAGTTCCACAGACAATGCCAATATGCCTATAGAGTATTTGTTCTAAAAATTCTTTATACTATAATGATGTGATCTTAATTACTACAAAGCAAACAAAAAGTCTAAATATTCATCTTCAGAACTTACATTTTAACGGTTATGCTTGAGTAATTTCACTGTTTCACACTATGCTTTAAGATTCATTGATGGAGTTTCTGAAGCTCTGTCACTCATTTGCTATATTTAATTTTCTAATACATTGTTTCTGCTCAATAAAACTTTAGTGCAATACCTGTATATGTCCTAAATTAAAGCTATCATGAGATTCAGATCTATTATTGACTTTCGGAACACTAATAATATGAGGTAAAAATGACCTGGTCTTGTAGTTGCCACATGTCAGAATTTCTTAGCTGACAGGATTCTAACAAATTTACTCACATTAATCTGTTACTTTAATTGAAAAATATTTACAAAGCGCTCTCCCCTCAGTTAAAGTACTTGCTCGTGCATGTTTGGAGAGTGGCATATATATCAATACTCCATCAGATCTAGAGTCTATGCTAGAAATGTTCTAGGGAGGTGTCATGATGAACAATTTCAGAAGTATTCAATTAAGGAAAACGCAGTGTAGATGATCTGGAGTACCTATGTGTCCTGCTCTAAGCAGCAAGACAGGTGCAAGAACACCCACTCACTTTCTCTCAATATAGAGATTCCCTCAAAACTTTCCCTTAAGAAAAAAATATCCTCAACAAAACAAAGGAAACGTCAACCTCTTCTCTACAGAGCTGTAAATTAGGTGCAGGTAGTATGTCCAGCTTTGATAAAGATTATTCTGTCATTTAAGGTTTAAGCTACTACACTACAAAGACGTTCCACTGAACAAGAAACACTACTTCCTTTTTTTCTTTAAGCTCTAAGGTAAGATTTTAAAACATCTATTATCACAGAGCCTGTGTTTGTTTCCATTTTTCTTTTTTTTTTTCAGGCTATGGTGCTTCAGTAACAGACTCACCTGGTAATGTAAGGCAGATGAGACTAGCAATCAGTAACGTTATGCACATGAAAACAATCAGAAGAAATATCTGAAAGAAAAGGGCAGGGGAGGGAAGAAGAGGTACAATTTATAGGAAAAAGTTACTAACTAAGGCCCAAAAATATATAAACAGATTTATCATCCTGGAAAGTAGAATACAAGGTAGCTAAAACCAGAACATTTTCATACTTTCCTGTTCAAACATCAACGGGTATTTCATTGGATAAACAATCATCACATAAAATATCCACAATGCATGTGGCAAATATAAAAAGTGCTGTGTGCTTCTATTAAGAATTTTCTTCAGTTGTCATAATAATAAAAATTAACATCTGAATCCAGAAAAAAAACCACTCCTTAATTAAAAAACAAACAAACAACAAAACAAAAGCAACTCTTCATTGCTGCACTGATAAGCAAGATGAGAGGTGGTTTTGCAACAAGGAAAACCTTGCTGAGAAGCTTCTCAAATCTGCCTTCAGGTCTACAGGACCAGCAGTTGGATCTAAACCTGATGGTTCCTCAGTCAGGTTTCCAGCTGTTTCTAGTGTTCTCATGTACTTCACAGCTTTATGCACCCCCATAACCACACCATACTAAGCTTATCTTCCCAGAAGCCACAACAGGAACAGTTGGCTACCATGTATCCTTGGGGAGGAAGACAGAGGGAAGTTATGAAAAGCCCTGCATGTTTAAAAGATAGACCAAAAAGTAACAAAACCCAAGAAGAAAGTTACAAAGAGCAGCCTGAATAAATAAAGACTATGTGAGGAGAACGCACAGGAATAAGCAACTGTATCTACACCACACACTCCTAAATCGGTGTTAGAAATGCTCCAGTAGGATGAAGGAAATGCCAGGGTGAGAAAGGGCCCTGACATTGCACGTACGTGAGAAACTTGGAGCGAAGAGGGCCATGAGGAGCACTAAGAGCAGAGGGCAGAATTGGGACGGGGGATGACACAGGCTGTGCTAGCGTGAAGACAGGCCACACGTTAGCAAAAGTGTCCCCAGGCTGGTGACCAGGCAGCTCGTATGGTAAGAAACCCTCACGGTGAGGCCTGGCAGGCCGAGGCACAGAGGGACGGCCCCAGCAGCAGCGCTACCTGCTCCACTGTGCGCCTGTTCAGGACGACAACGGTGACCTGAAGCAGCCTAGAGGAGATGGGGAAGCGAGGGCAGAAAACTGACACTAACTGGAGAGGTCAGAGCTCCATAATAGCAGGGACTAAAGCTGATGCAGTTTTTAAAGGCCTACTGCTGCTTTTTGGACCAGTAAAGTGGAGAAAGTACCAGAGAAGAGTAAGTCTTGACTTGGAGCCAAGCAACACCCAAGGCACCAAAGAATCACTTCCATGGTGAGCCCAACTGCCATGAGTGAAATAACTCACTCTCACGGTGAGCCCATGAGCTCACTGACTCCTTATTGAATATATGAAACAAGTGGAACTAAGGACATGGCATCACACCCGTGAAGCCACTGTATTTTTTAGATGTTGTCATCAAAAGATACAAGGGCCACTTCACCAATGAAAAGAAATTCAGTTACATCTGACACTTTAAAAAACAACCACAGAAAAAAACCACCACTACTTCAAGGCCAGCCCCCTGAAAGCTTCTACTTCGCAGCAGCTTAACTGAGAGGGGGAGATGATTTCAGTCCACGGCCAGAGCACATCTCTTCCTGGAAAGCAGGACCTCCATGTTACAGGTGTTATATACTGCCAGCTCACAGTAAACGGGATTGCCCTTTAATTGCCTCCTTGGCAGCCAAACAGCAAATGAACTTCAATCAACCTGTCCTTCCAGCAGCTTCATACAAACATGACTCAGTTTTGCTGAAGGCACCACCAACACGAAATGTTCTTTATCAACAAAGCCAGGTCTTTGCCAGACCTTCAAACACCTCTAGCCAAAGCCCTGTGCATATCAGATGAGGGAGCCAGCTCAGCACACACCTCTTGCAGCACTGGTATTACTGCTAAAAACGAGAGAAAGCAGCAGCTGCTGCAGAAGGATGAATGTGACCATCCCTTTCAATAGACCTGCAGATCTCTGCTAAGCCACAGAGCCCTACCATGCTCTGACTTCTTGTTTGGACTAAGCTGATGCAGCAGCAGCCCCTGCAAGGGGGGAAAATTCATTCATTTACCTCATCTCTTCAGTCCTGAGCTACTTCCTCCCAGTGCTTCCTCTGCAACAGTGTCATGCTCGTGTTCTCCTGTTGTGAGCCGTTTCAGGGAGTTAAAATGGCAGGGGCCACTACTTGGCCACAAGAAGTATGACTTCTACTACTGCATGAGTTCCACTAAGTTTATATAGGATTAACTCAAAGTTCTAATAATGACAAAATAGACAATTTATCTAGGCTGACACAAATTATTCTAGGAACTTAAGTACTTGCCAATAAGCATTTTATTTCTTATTGTAAAGATCTAGAACTTTCAAGTAGGAATACATTTACACTTTTCTGCACTTAATATAACCACAGTATGTGTTCCTCACTTAAGATTAAAATGAGAAAAAAGCCTTAGAACTCCATCTACATGACCAACATGACAGAAAGACATGCCTTGTTAGAGATCCTCCTGTATTATCTGTTTGCTAGGAGGTTCTTATATTTCTTTTGACTACCAATCATTATAAAAAGTGGACATGAATTTATTATAGATAATATACCACAGCATGTATGGAACATATGAAAAATAAAACACAGTTATTAAAGATTCAGAAGGTACCATCTGAAAAAAGCTACACATGCAAATAAATTAGAAATGTACTTCCTAAGAATATGACAAGTGTAAAACACAAAACAGTGTGAAACACCACTTGACTTCTCCCATAGGCCATCAGATCTTTCTTGCATGAAAATCGTACCCGTTTTCCAAATGTCTTTCACTTTTCTCTCAACACATTAAATATACCTACCCTGAGTGGGAATTTTAAGGGCCTACGATAAGGCTGGAAACCCACAGGTCCTCCCTGTTGAAGTATGGCTTGGTGGGCTGCGTGAAGACCTTCTCCCACGACTGGGATGGCGTTATTGTTGCGAGCGTGCTGGTTGTTCGGCTGCTGGTTGGCATTGTTTTCATTCTCCTCCTGGTCACCAAGGAGGTAAGAATGGAGATCCCTGTAACAATGGGCAAAATTCAGTTGTTTAATATGGATAATAATAGAGGTATGTTAAAGGCTTACTCAGAAGAAATGCAGAGGAAGTTTCAGAATTTTGAAGAAGTAAAATAAGCAATTCTTTGATAACATCCATTTTTAAGCATAATGACTTCTTAGCCATAGAAGTCAGAAGAATAATGCTAGCATGGATGCAGATATTAACAGCGGAAATGCAGTCACAAATAAGCATCACTGATCTGCTTAACTGCTCTACAGCAACACCCACTATTAGCATGGTGCATATAAAAGGAAATTGCATCAGTATTTTAGCTTGTGTAAGCACACAGCTCAACTGACAGCTTTTATTTTACTCATACTAAACTCTACTGGAAATAATTGCTGTCAAAGCTGCACTGTACAGGCACGGTACTGTGCTGCTCTAGACACAGCATCACAAATAAGACAAAGTCTTTCATGGAGATCCTAAATCATTCAAAATCTATTCACAACTAACATAAGTCTTAGAAATTTTTAGTCAAGAAAAAAAAAATTTCTTGACTAATTGGGAAATGACATATGAACTCAAAAATTATTGCAAGTGCAGTAACACTGCCTTGCAATCAAAATTTAAGAAATTCTGTTTATATTCTTACTTATTTTGTGGAACAAATTCCCTGTTTCACTCATCTTTAAAGACTGACCTCTAAAATTTCAAATTACTATTTTTTTCAGCTTCATGTTCTGAATAGTTTTTCTAGTAATTTGTTCTTTTTGCAAATTATAAGCAAGAAATGCAACATGTGCATATAAATTTCACTCCAGTGACACAGAGAAATGCTCTCTTGATTCTTCCATCTCCATGTATAATAGAAACCATTAGCCATTTATAGGATTTTTACCAGGTCAACATTGGAATAGTGTAGCAAAAGGATTTATCGTCAAAGACAATAAATTGTGTCCAGAGACAAAATTAATACTTAGAGAAGGTTCTTCTACAGGAAATAACTGCATTTTTTTGGGGGGGGGACACAGCTATCTATGAATTATAGTTACTCTTAACTAAATCTCTTGAAAGCATGTTGCTTTCTTCACGAAGGGTTAAGTGAGGCTGCAATAGGGCTTGCGGTTGACTCTGACTTTCTGCACTTACAGTAAGTATCCAGCAGTAACAGTCCAAGCTCGCACCAGACCTTTCAGCCACTGTCTTGTATGTCCTTGTTCTAGCAGAGCTGGAAGCACCACCTGAAGCAAAAGGAGCTCGAGGGAAAGTTCACTGACTGGAGCATCGCTAGGAACAATGGGATAAGCAGGGAGTCAAACACAAGGAATATTCAAATAGTAAGCTACTACACTGAATTGTATCAACAACACAAAAAAAGCTATAATGGATGTCAACAGATACAGTTACAGGCTATTTTATTCTTGAAACAGAGATCATCAGGACACAATATGAAAACAAACATCAGAATGACTTCCTTCACAAAGGGAAAGACATTTTGGAGACATATAGAAATTAAACAAGTTTTCACTATTTCACTATTTTATTTAGTTTTTTTTTGGCGAATTGTAGTGTGTATCCACATGCTCTACTACTCTACTCTTCTAGAACAGACACCAAAGTTTGGCTGAAAAGGAATTAAACAATATACCAAATATAATGTCAATTAACACTGTACAGATTACATTTTTTTTTCTATTTACATGGAAATTGAAAAAGCATCTTGTTGGAAAAAAAGTGCTTACCTGTAGAGCATAACATTATATGGAAGGAAGCTGGGCAGGAGATATTTAATAATGCGTATGGGAAGCCAAAGCATGAGCAATACGATTGATCCAAAAACAATCTGCAACAAGGAAGTTTAATTAGTTTGTGAAGAGCAGACTCAACAAAAGCCAGTTTTCCCACAGCACGCTGACATGTTTTCCTAGAACACCCTCCGCAGGCAGGACTGTGGATGCTTATGTGGCCATCTGGCAGTTGCAATGATGTCGAGCAGCTTTACTTTCCTCCTGAGGAGCTTTTGCTGCCTAATGGGTGTCAGGAAGGTGAACCCAGAACAATCTAACGTTTCTGGCATAACCAGGCTTCACAGTTCACGTGGCAGCAATGCCACAGGCACCCCCTTTAAGTCATTCCTTCACCGCCTGCTAGACAAACAAGCTGAAGAAAGTCACAAAAACTCTGTCATTTCCAGTGCTCTACAGCACGTGGAAGCAGCTGCCACGGACTAAACCGGCAGAACCAACCCAAAACACACCAGAAGGCTCCTGCACCCTTCTGCACTGCTCTAACAGCATTGGATCCGGAACGTTTCCTGCACTAAGAGCAGGACAAAACTGAGAGACAACACCCACGATAATGAACAAGTCTTGCCTGACTACCCAGCTGAGTTCTGAAAAGATGAGAGTTCTGCAAATTCTCTTGGCAGTCTGTTCCAGTGTCTGCCCACTTTGTGGTGATTTTTTTCCCTTATATATGCAGTAGTGTATATGGGCACTAACATAGTGAGATTTTGTTTTTGTTGTTGTTCACATGAAGATATATGATAAGAAGCTCTTACCACGGATAATATAAACCTCCTGAGATGTCTATAAATGGGAAGGTGAATCATTTCCTGCACTGGATTAAAGTCTGGATCATTCAAATTCCTGAGAAACCATAAGACACCAGGTCTCAACACCTGAAATAGAAAGCAGAAAACAATTTATGAAGAAAAACTATTTTTGCATCTCGTTTTGCATTTTGCAGGACAACACTGCAGCCAGAAATGTTTTAAACATAACAGGGGCATAAAATATAACGAGGTGCAACAAGCGTGCAAAACTGCATGAGGAAAGCATTACCAAGGAGCACTAGAGAAGCAATAGCCAATTAAAGCTTAACTTTCTAGCATTAATCACTGTTCAACAGCTAATATGTATTCAGATTCACTGGAAGGCAGCTCCCAGGGTAACTCTTGGTAAACTCAAGGAAAACATTACTCTAAATCATCATTTTCAACTACAGCAGTTCCCACGTGGCTATTTATACATAATGCAAAAGCACAAAACACAAGCAGAAGAGTAACAGCAGTGCCCAGATGTAAAATATCAGTCCCACAGGCAAGCTGCTCTATGCCACACAGCGAGTGTATTCTCACAGACTTACCTCTCTCAGTAAGAGAATGAAGGATGCAAAATAAAAGACATAGACCATTCCCACCAGCCAGTGCAGAAACATCGTGGTACCTGGGGCAGACTGAAAGCTCAGTTCTCTGTCTTTCAAAGTGGCATCAAACATTTCCTAGAATATAAGACATGTGAACAAATGTGAACAAATTTTGACAAATCTCTGCACTTACCCATTTTATTTAGTCTAGTTCACAAATGCTACTTGGCAATGTATTTAAAAATGTCTACCTCATGCTAAGCCATAAATATATAAACATAGCATTTAATTAGGTAGAAAATGAGTAATGGCAATATTTACACTAGGAACAGCAAATAAAGATCATTTTTTGATCCAGGTAATTTAGAGAACAAAAACCAAAAATCAATTCAAATATTAACATGCACTCTGCAAGCTATAAGTCAAAACAAAGTGGTTCTATGGCACAAAAAAAAGCAAAATGGTGTTTCTATTAAGTCTAGAAGAAATCAATTTTCTCCACTTAAAAATAAAAGTCCTTAAAGCATACCAAACTGTCATCCTCACTTACAGGCAAGCATAACATGAATCTTTTCAAGCATGCTCATGTTCAGCTTCTACCAACAATTCTCCTTTCATCAGAACTCTTTTTTCCTTTGAATATAAGCACTGTTAAAATGATTATTATTGTCATTAATTTCTATTCTTACCAGAGAGCATATATCCAACCACCAGCCACAGATGAGAGGAAACACACCAATTTCCACTACCACTAGCAAGGAAACCTTTCGGAAAAAAAATATAAAAAAAATTAAATAGTTCAACAGAAATCGCTAACAAAACTATAATTGAAGAAATTAAAAACCACTCACACACACAGAGTTTTGGATTACCTTGACAACGATGTAACAAACGCCTAATAAACGACGTGATCGCTGGAACTTAACAAGGGCTGCCAAGCCCTACATGGCTTCGTTAAGGAAATAATACTGAAAAATATGCTGTAACAAGCCCAGAAGATCACGGTAGTTGATCATTATGAAACATTATTTGGTTTTTAACAATAGCAAATTTATATGAAAAGGTGAAAGTGAGAGAGGGCTCCATTTTCAAAATTGACTCTTACCCTGAGTGACAAACTCATGTGCTGGATTAACCCCCTAAAGTGGGAAATATATTTCTATAAATAAGTATCTGTGCTAAACATGCATCTGCTAAAATAAAACCTTCTTGAATTAGGCATTCAAAAAAACTCCAAAACCAAATAAACAACCTCTCAAGAAATAAGCAGTTCCCCTTGAAAATGAATGCCAGAAATACGACTGCTAAACTAAGTTTTAAACTAAAGGTCTATCTTAAATTGCAGCTTTCCTTTTCAAGCACTCAAACACCTCTCCCAAAAAAAGCTGAAAGGTTTTTCTTTTAGCAGACTCCCATGCTGTCAACTGCCTTAGCACATTTGCACTGAACCTCGCACGGTGTGGTCTAAACTTGACGTTACCTTTGTGCACTCCTGAACAGAAACTGCTAATAAATGTCTCTTCTTTCAAACTGAAGCCAGGGTTAAACGTACAGAGCTGGAGCACAGAAATCTTGCTCGAGACCCAGTCTTGCCAGTTCTCAGGACTCTGCTGTTACTACAATCACTCCTTTCTCTGTAATAATGATGGTTACCTACTCAAAAACAACACTTTCTGCAAACTGTGGTTCAGAGACTACAGAAACGACAACAACCTGCACACTGAAGGCCTAACAGGATCCAAAAGACCTCAGTGAAGTTCCCATCATACCCTAAGTCTTTGGATTTCTTTTAGCTGCATCTACATAACCCACAGCAAGAAAACGGCTCTTCACACTTGGCTAACTGAAATCAAGCTAGAAGCTTTCAAGAATGCTTCTAAACTTTCCTAACACCTTGTGAGTTCATGCTGCTGAACATGTCTGAGTGTGCTGAGGAATGAAGTCCCACTGACAATTTTTGAAGACCTTTTCTCCTAATTTCACCAAAAGAACAGAGCAAAACAGTAAATTAGTTGCATCTGCATCATTTCTGAGCCTCCTCTGCAAAATGCAGCCAGGAAGATTAATATGTAAAATCTGAGTCAGGTAACTACGGACAAAAAGGATACGTGACAAACAATCAGAGTCACTGCTAGCAGCACATATCCAACTATAGTTGTAATCAGGCCTTCAAAGTGAGATGCTTGAACCTGAAAAAAAAACCCCAAAACATATATATCTATATATACACATACACACACCCCACTCTTCAAAGTGACTATAGCTTCTTTTCATGTAGTGCCCAAATCTCAGCATGTCAAGAATGACAACTTGCTTTAGTTTTTACATTATTTTAACAGACCAGTTCTTTGGTATCTCTAACAAGAGCAGAAGTCCTTTGCTTTTGCAGAAGAGAATGATGGCATACTTTAAATATGTTATGACCTCTGTAGATGAAACAAAAAGCTTCTCTTACACCACCTCCTACTCTTCATTACCTGTTATCGTCAGCTATGAAAATTACGCAGTACACAAATTAAAAATGCCTTTTCTTTTGTAAAAGGAACAGAGGTTACTGGAAGTTTAAATAATAGACGAGGTGAGAGAGAAAAAAAATAAACTTATTTTTTAATTTGTGTTTAAGATAAAAAAAAAAAAGAAAAAAGACTTTATCTAGGTTACTTCTGTGATCAAGAGTGAAAGGATCTTCCAGAAATAGCTTTAATTATACAAATATTAGCAGTGTTTATATTTTGAAATTATAAACAAGTACTTACATATTCCTCAAAACCCAGGCCGACAATGGAGAAGTGACCAATGTGGTAAGGACAGAAAGCTGCACAACATAAGTGCAAAGACGGTTAAAAAAAGCCATGAAAATTGTTCACTGCAACCTTACTGGCAGGACGTGCATTATAACAAAGCAATTAATTATTTTACTCCTCAACAGTTCTTACGCAATTAGTTGCAAGTATTACACTTCTATTACCTTACAAACATGGAAAGTCAAATCAGAACCTACATGGAAACATAACAAACTGAAGCTACCCATAGTAAGAAGAGTCTTTTCCTTCTCTGCTCATCTTGTTGAGCACAAAGCAATTCCACCACCCTTTGTTTCTTATGAGGTTGGTTTCAGTCATACAGTCCCTGTAGGCGATACAGTCTAAGCCTAAGCCCCTTCCAAGGGATCTGCAATTACTGGGGAGGAGGAAAAAAAAAAAAAGAGGAAAAATGATGGGGGGGGACCCTGAGCTCTTCATGCCCAGGAAAAACAAGAGAAAGTCTTGGAATTTGAACTCTTTTCCTCCCAGAATAATTGCAGGGGGCTAAGGAGGTAGGGAGAGCAAAGGAAGCAACAACCTTCTTGCTTAAGAACAAAGAAAACCACACAAGCACAACTCCTACAGAGAGCAAACTCATCTAAACAGCTGCATCTTCCTTAACTAGGAGATTAAAATGAAGATGAGCTTTTTTCTAAATACATTTCTCAAAAGAAGAGACCTTTTCAGAGAAAACTGTAAGGCCACTAACCGATACCTAAAAATACTATAATTGTTCACAAATGAAATTCCAGGAGTTTTATCCTTTGGTATTATTCCAAAAGTATGATGTCAGCCTGGCATTTTTTAAAGGCATTAAAAAAGTCACAGTAGATCTGTGGTTCGGTTTTAAAAAAGTCTGAAACCCACTGACTGCGAGATAAATGAAAACACCCTTAAAATGAACCTGCATTTTACCTTCTCAAAGACAGGCAACTTTAAAACTAGGAGCAAAACATACTTACCAAACACAAGGATGAACAATGTATTCAGAGATACCACCCAAAAGACATGTTCCTGCAAGAGCATGAGAGGGAGAGGATGAAGATAAGGAAGCAGTACATAAATATCAATCATTTAAGTACAGTGACTTCACTTCTGTATCTAATTTCAACTGCATAGTATTCCCATAATTATTTTAATAACAATTTTTAATTTTAATACTTCAAACAGTATTAATCATAACATGGGAATTCTTATAATTATTATTATTCCCATATTCCCACTTGC
Organism: Nothoprocta perdicaria; assembly: GCF_003342845.1. Lineage (NCBI taxonomy): Eukaryota > Metazoa > Chordata > Aves > Tinamiformes > Tinamidae > Nothoprocta > Nothoprocta perdicaria. The sequence continues at coordinate 2,835,843 of NW_020455810.1, forward strand.
ATATCTAATTTCAGAGCTGTGAAACTCATATAATTAAAACAAAGCACACATGAGATATTATGCAGGTCTCTGCATTCACGGGCACTCTGCTAGGTAAGAGCATGTAAATTTGCATTGCCATTCTTGTTTTGTATTCTAAACTAAAAAATTTGTTTCTAAACAATCACATGAAATGTAGATGAATGTTTGTTCTATGAATGAGAAATATTCTTCTGAACTTTTAAAAAGAAGGCTTTGTGGCACGAAACGTGTTTAAAAATGACACAGTTCACTTTTTTTATTTCCTTTACCTAAACTGATGAACCCATCCCACAAGTACTCTGGAGTTTTAATTCCTTTCACTAATAAGAATGGCAGTTACTAATGACAGACTAGACTATTTTCAATACAAAAAATTACATGAAACATTATTTCAAACATGTGCATCTAACCACGTGGGTAGCTGGCACACCCATGAACATCTCCTGAAAGAGACCGGTTCTTTCACAAATCAAACAAAGCCAAAATTATAGAGCTGCAGGAGAGCACAAATCCCTTTGAAAGAGAAGTGACTTCTATTTTTCAAAACAAAAGACAGATGCTTTCTGCTGAAGGCAGCTGTGATGGGTCAAAGTTTCCCTGTCATCAGCCTTTTGTGATCTCCAACCAGCAGGTACTAAGGGGCAGCAGGAAGGGCCTTCCCAGCACTTCCCTAAGCCCACGAGCTGCTGTCACGATACATGGGAGCTTGTCAGGGAGACGCTCAGTGTGGATTCAGGCAATGGGCTTTGGAGGAGAGCTTTGCTCAGACATCCTAACCAAAAAGATTTTGAAGCCAGGTAAAAGTGATACGTATTCCACTGCTGTGGAGACTTTCAAAAACAAAAAAAAAAAAAAAAACCAAAAACAAACAAACAAAAAAACTGCATTAAAAGAATATGCAAGAGGGGAAAGAATTCTAGGGAGTACTACAGTGTACCACTAGGAGCTCCTAAAGTAAAGACGACTTAATTGAACACGATACATTCAGAGGAAAATCTCTTTAAATATTATTAAAGTAAGAATTTCAAATAGGAAAAGCTCCTTATTTTTTTTTTCTTAAGAATAAGCCCACTACGAAATTCTTAAAACGTACATTTCACTTACCAAAAATACCAGAGAGCCATCAAGCCCAAGCATCTAGGGGAAGAAGAAATTTAAGCTTATTCTCTCAGCAGGAGAAGCTAAGTAACACAGATAGAAAAGAAGCCCCACAGAAGTTCCACTCAGACCTTTAATGTCCAATATAGTCACACTTTTTTTATTGCTTACCCAGACTTCAGACACTTTTTTTTTTTTTTTAAAGATACAAGTAGGAACTAGCTCTCATCCTACGCAGCCAACTCAGTTAATCAAAGGCAATGATATACACACAGAATATTTTAATCTATAAGAATTCAACTCAAATACGAAATGAATTAATTTATATGCTATTTCTCTCAAGGACTTTGAGGAATCTAACCAACAGATTTTTACATTAGCAGATTTTGGTGACTAACCTGCTATTTCCAGACACTAATAAAACAATTCTGTATTACAAAATCAGAAGAAACATTTTGCTGTTCTACAAACATCATTTCATGTTTTCCTGAGACAAGTGGAAGATTAAAATTTTAACTTGAATGAAGAAAGGCAACTAATAATTTGGTAATGGTTTTAAGTTTAGAACAGAAATTGGTTTACAGCTAGGGAAGACAGGAAACAAATCTTCTGTTGCTAACAGCCATTACTGAAAGCATATCAAGAATAGTCAAAAATAGAAAATATATTCCAAAAACTCTCTCCTCTCTTCAAGGACTTTCCATTATGCCAACTCAACCATATATTTTATAACATTAATCATGGATTATATAAGGTTCAAGCTTATCTTTTACCAGCGTTTTGTCCTCAGGTTCCAAGATACTAAAAGGGTACCAATTTTGCCAAGTACAATATGAAGCAAGTGTATCTGAAAATTCAGGAAGCTTGCAATGTTCTCGTCACAAAGTGGCCTAACTAAAAAGCCTTTTCCGCTTTTGACAGTGAACATCAACTGAATGTCTGTTGTCTGTACCAGCACACAGAATCAGAAATTGTTATGAGTGTTTACTAGAAGTGATTTCTATATTCATGGAGTAGCATCCAAACATTTTAAATTGAGAATACATCCACATTTCCCAGCACACAAATTAGTTCAAAGATATAACACTCCTCAAGATTCACAACTTGGATTCAGAAACTTCAAATTATGTATTTTTTTTTTTCACTAAATGCCTTTCAAAATAAATTAGAGAGTACTGGGTATGAAAGATCACAACGATCTGCATGAATTCTATGTCTCTACACTCAGTCAAGGCTACGACTGCATCACAGACTAAGAACAAAAGGACTAGATTTGTAACTGTCTGTCTCAGGCACTAGTGATTATGATCAATCATATGAAGCTGCTGCATCTACTTCCAGGGAGATTTTGCATCATGCAATGAGTTTTGAACTCATATTTATTGCTTTCTGTACCCTCTTGTTTGAAAAGTATCTTTCCACTATTTGCTACAATTACAGTGTACACACATCTCTAGTTATAACCATGGAAAATGTGATCCACACAAACAGAAGCAATGTTACACTGGAATCTTTTGGTAAAAATACATGATTTTTTGATTTTCTTTCTTTTAGTTTGATGGAAACTTCCACAGAAACTATTTATCACTCAACACTGGTGTGCTCCTGCTCTGGAACTGCATTCCCAGTGCAAGCTGCAATTTACTTTCTAACTTGACCAACTTGAAGCCATAAGAAAGATCTCTACCGAAAGATGCCTTAAGCTGTTACTGTATCCCAAATGTAAATTTTTTTTTCTAAACTTTTTAAGTAACATTGTAATATTTTGATGACTTCAGGTCAGTAAGGCCTCTCACTGCCAGTTTTCACATTGTACAACAGTATCAGAATCTATCCCAGGTAGATTTCAATACATTAACACTACAAATCAAGTAGAAGCCTGAGAGAAAGCTCAAGTAATTTGAGAAAGTGATTCTTACTCACTCGCTCCCAAGTAAGCTCTTCTGCTGCACGATCCCATTCCAAAGCATTCCAATTCATGTCATCTGAGGAGAGAAGGACCATTTTTAGGGCTGTCAGACTCACCCAAGGATGTAAGGGATGTAAATTCTCCACGCCATATTTTAAACAAGCCTAAGTGCATGACATTCAACTCATTACTGTTCATAGTTTTCAGCAAGCAAATGCTTCTGTACTTGAAACAAATACATGCCCTTTGGAAAACCAAAGCTGGTAAGTTAAGTTGAACAGGAAACACAATGCAGGAAAACTGTTTTGAGTATGATGGCTATTTTCAACAACTGTTCCAGGTATATTCAGAAAAAAATTAGAAGAACATTAGTTTTGAGTCACCTGTTACCTTGTGCTCCATTGTTTGCATCCGCCGCATCTTCTACTACAGCATCTTCCTCATCTTCGTTATCCTCTTCCTCTTCATCTACCTGCTCCTCCTGGACATCAGGGTTCTCGCCTACAACATTCTCCGCAGCTGGATTAGCAGGTTGATCGAGCACAGCGTTTTCTACACCATTTGCAACAGCCTGAGCCTGTAGAAACAAGAGACAGTATTCAGTTACACTGCTTAGACTCTTGCTGTACCCACTGCTGCCAGAAATAACATGGAATTTTTTAGGTAAGCATTAAATTTGGCCGAATAAGTCTCTCTAAACAGTAACAGAAGTGTTCAGGCTTCTTTATGGAATCACAGAATAGCGGTGGATCTGAAAGACCTCTAGAGATAGTGTAGTCCAACACTACACTCCTTCACTCCTACCCTGGAACAGGTTGTTCAGGGCAAGTCAAGTTTTCAGTATATCCAACAGTGAAGACTCCGAGACCTCCCTGGGCAGCCTGTTCCAGTGTTCTATCAGCCTCAACCCTTTTTGTTATGTTTGAGTGAAACTCCTCCATGTTAATTTGTGCCCACTGCCTCTTGTCCTGGCACTCACCACCATGGAGAAGAGTCAGGCTCCATCTCCTTTACACCCTCCCTCCAGCTAGTTATGCACACTGCCAAGACCCCACTTCCCCCGAGCCTTCTCTTCTCCAGACTAAACAATCCCAGCTCTCTCAGCCTCTCCTCAGCATGTCACAAGTTATAATCCCTTAATCATCTTTATGGCCCTTTGCTGGCCTTGCTCCCGTATGCCTGTCTCATGCTGTAACAAGAGACGATTCAAACTGTCTTAAACCATGGATGGAATGCATCAGAAATCCTGCAGGCACTGCAGACACTGATGTAGACTATTACACAGAAGGGTTTTTAGTTTAAATGCTTTCATGATGTAATGTACCGTACAACTGCTACTCCATGTGTAGATGTTCCACAGAACTTCCGACTGTTCCTAGAGCACCGACCTGTTACTTCACAAGCTACTGAAATACTTGTGAAAACGACAAAATAAAACCACCACATATCTTCATTTACCACAGCTGACAATTCAGTTTAATGTATAAATTTCTCCTCAAAATGTGTAGATACAAGCCTGTAATACTCCCAGTGCTTTACACAATTTGAAAGTTATTTGCTACAAATTATTTTAAGCAAATCTATTAACATTCCTTTCTAAAGAACTTCCAAGAATGTATAAGTACAAAGCACTGATGTTACTGATTTTATACAGAAATACTTTCAACTTCTGTCAATACACAATGCAATTAATGATACTAATAGTGGATCGGATAAATTTCAGAAAAGCTGTGCATGGAAATAAATGTATTATTCTCAGTAACTGAGTTAACTTTTACCTCATTTTGCTGGCCAACCCCATTGAGTGGCTGTTGCTGGTTTTGTTCTAGCCACTGCGGAGCTCCGCCGTGGACAATCTGTTCACGCAACCAAACAAGGCTGATAAAAGCACAGAGAGTGCACGTCACAACAAAACAACCCTGCAAACAGTCAGCCAGTAAGTTCTCCCTGTTAAAAGAGGGGAAAGAAAAAAAATATAATAAAAAAAAAAAATCAATGATATTTCGCTTATTCAAACCAATCTCAGTCACAGTTAGTTACAATGAATGTTGTTCTCCCGACTCCGCAGTTCAATAAATAAAATAGCATTTGAGTGAAAAGCTACATTTATCTACCTGCCTAGGAGAAGAAAGTACGTGTATGTAATTTTTATTTCTTGTAGAATAGCTGTAAATGTGTGCGTCAGAATGGTATGAAGCACCAATATAAACACTCATTTATAAGAGGCTTTATTCCTCTCCAGTGCAGTTTGTGAAATTAATACTGTTTAAAGAGAAATATTCCTGTAAAAACAGGATCTGACTCATTGTGAAGAAAAAGGTTCAAGAGTACTACAGGAAAAACATCCTTCAAGAGTAGGAAAGCCAGAATGACGGTCACTAAGTAAATAAAATAGCTACGCTGAACAAACTGCTGGTTCTTCTGGGAACCAAATTCAGATTTGATTCACTATAAAGCTTGTTCTAAAGCATTAACTTTTCTTTCAAGTAACAACCACTTACAGTGACTTAACCTACTGCCACACAACTTGACATTCCTTTGAAAAATAAAAAAAAAAGAAAACAAAACATTAAAATATTAAGTGATGGTGTAAAAAATCCCAACTCTTCAAGATTTAATGAAGAGACCGATGGAAAATAACCTATGAAGTGCAGAGCAAAATGTAAAATAAAGTGGCCAAAAAAATGAACTGGCTAGAGTAAGCTTTTAAAATAAATAAGAAATTCCATGCCAACCCCCCAAATCACAGGAATGCCGCATGGACAAGAACAGAGCCCAAGGGAGAGACAGGCACGGAGGCCAGGATACCAGCACTGTCAAAGACAGGTCTGTCGAGGTAAAGCTTCCTGTGCTAGGAATTAGGCACATATCGAAGTCCTTTATTTATTTTCCAAGCACAGATAGCAATTTAGTAGTCAGCAGTAAATGGGAGATAAGGTGTTTTAAGATCAGCTGCAAAATTCTGGATTCTAAGACAGCTACAGATTTCAAATCTGTATTTACTGGCAGATCATAGGAAAAATACAGTTATTAGCCTCCAGCAATCATCTCTTTCCCACATAATAAACGTTAATAAAATGTAATGTGACCTGTCTAAAAGAGAGAGCAGAGGGGAGAGAAAAAAAAAAAAAAAGGCCCAAACCAGGTACTTCAAACAAAAACTAACTTGATTTAGCTGAAAAGTATGAGACAATTGTTCAACATGTTTGTCTTGTAAATGATTCTAATTAATTTCAGTCCCTTGAGTCCAAAAGGATGAAAAATTAAAAAAACAGTTTCAAACAGTATTGCATTAGTATTTACTAATTCTATAAAATATATTAAAAGACAAAACGGGTGATATTCACAGCAGTATGTGGCAGCTGTGGCATTAAAATACAAATGTGAAACAAGATTCACATTTTTGATGTGAATCAACAGATCTCATCAACTAAGCGACCCATCATGGACAGAACTAAATTAAAGAAGAAAATGTTACAGTATCACATAGACATACAATCAACATTAATGTTCTACTATGAGGCATCAGCTATAAAGAGTTGAACAACATTTCAGAACAGTTTAAAGGAATTTAAAATGATTAATGCAAATTCTAATACATAAAATTTCTTGACTTCAAATACAAATCTTTCATGGGATTATTCACCAGGACTATTAACCAATTAACCATGGCCCACTTCATATATTTATCCTAGAGGACTTCAAAGTGAAATCACTTGCACTGTAAACCAGATGGCCAGACTTCCTGCTATGCCCAGGGAAATGGGCAGCAGTTAGTTTAAGACCAGAGAAGACAAAATGCAGAACTGGAAGAGGTGTTAACTTCCAGAGCAGTCATTTTCCTGGGTAACTGACTGCAAAGACCCCACGCATGGTGCTAGCCAGGTACTTACGTCGACAGCATATCTAACGGCAGTGTCAGTAGTGAGCTCACAGAGCCAGTAAACAAGCACTTGTAGATGCGGCCTGCATAAAGAAACAGAAAGCTGGTAAAACCCCTGGTTTCATTGTATCCTCTTTTGTAAAGAGCTGCAAGTGCTCCCCTTTTCTTAGGTTTCTTAAATAACCTTATCACACGGAAAAAATCTTGGCTTTCAGTGAAATGAGGGATATGTGAAGAGAGAGCTGAAAATCCTGTATCCTGGAAACAGGCAACTAAAAGCATTGTAAGAAAAACTCCAAGTTCCTCTGCTGCAGTACCTTAATGTTAACTAATCCTTGATGGATTTTTCTTCCCTTAATTTGTCCATCTGCATTCTGAACTTGCATAAACTCCTAGTATCATGATATTCTGTAGCAAGGACATGACCATTTCACATTGTATGGCATCACTTTATAGATTAATATCTGATGCATATTAATGCCAGCTTTACTACCATTCTTCAATCATGATCTTTTTTAAGAAAACAGGCTATCACACAATCTACTTGAGGCTTATAGTCGACTTCAGGAAGTTAGTCAGACCCAAAGGACAATGATATAGGTGCCCAAAATAGGATATAAGAAGAATTAGAGGGACCTTATACTAGAAATTCAATTGTTAAGACTCTCGCCTCATCCTTTAGGCAGATGTATGTACCAAACATATACCTACATGCTATCATGAAAAAAAATGACAGTATTGCAAAAACCTTCACCTTGCCATAATTCATTTCAATAACTAGAACATTTAGATAGAGTATTTTTTTAGACTGCAGTAACATTCAGAATGACTCCTGATTCTCAAAGACAGAACAAAGTGCCTAAATCAAAAGTTAGAAACAGATAATAAAAAAGGCAGAGGTAACAACCAGGTTAAACTTAGTCAATCCAAAAAAACTGACAGCAAGGACAGGCTACAGAAATGGGTTTACTCATTTATAGCTAGTGTCACTTAGGGGCTACACTCTAACTAACCCAGCACCAGCTGCAACTGAAAGGACAGAACACATTGAGAAACTGCGGAGGGAGATGATGCATTTACTGGTTTCCTGTTCTGTTCAAGGTATATTTTTAAAGATGCAGTTCCAGTCATTTTCTTGGCTGAACACTGTATCTGTTTTTTTTCCTTCTCTTTTTTTTTTCCTGTATTTTCAGCTGTTGGAATCAATAGTTCTCTTTCCTTTTGCATATGAAAAGTGAATTTCAGCCTGGATACTACAGTAACTTACACACATGCTCTTTCCCTATATTCAGCGTACAGAATGAAATAAAACTCAGGTAAAGATGAGTTATGCCTTTATTTTCTTTATTCCTTTCTCACCCATTCATTTCGGTTTTTCATATTTTAGGGGCAGCACCAACTAAATGTAAATAGAGTGTGCAACTACAGTCTAGGTCACCTAAAGCTCCGAAGACATTTTTAGCTTTTTTTTTTCCTAAAGAGCTAAGAAATAGTGGAAGGCTTGAATTATTTTGAAGTATCATAACTTCATAACATAAGGATCTTCCATTCTGCAGGTACCACTAAATAGTCAACATTCAAAAAAGTAGCATTTTAGTCACTGCTGAACAAGACAGTTGCTAGACAGTGGCAGAAACACAGTTTTGACTCTGTAGGAACGTTGGTGATCCTGGAAGCAAACTGCTACAACCATATTCCTTTGCATATACTGCCTGGGGAACATTATAGATAATTAATGTAGAATACTATCAATCTGTGTTTCTTCTACATGTGAAGACTGTTGAAGAATTGGGTAAAGTTCTGCTTTCTGAATAGTCTTACAACTGAATCCAACACGTCAAAGACGAGTTTAAAAAATTCCTGTGCTACTTACAGGCCTATTTTAGCTTTAAGTGCAATTTTATTGCTTAATTTATGAGTAACTACAAAGGATTTTAGCTTTTCGTACTGAGAAGAGTAGACTTGCACTTCCATTTCCTACATAGTTAGGAAAATAGGACTATATTCCTCTAGACTAAAATTAGTAAGTAAAACGAAATAAAAAAGTCATAAAGATTGAGCAACATATCCGAAAGCAGGCACTCCACAACAAGAACTTTAAAAGCCATTTAAAAGCCCTTTATTCTAACTCTTAACATCTTCCTCCATTGTAGTACTGGCTACTAAGTCAAACTGCTTATTTAAGAAAGTAACAACAGCTAGAATTTTCTGAAAAAGATATCTCAATAGAGCAATTTTTTTTTTTTTTATAGTACACCAACATGTCTGTCATACTGTCACAGGAAGCAAAATATTTTTCCTGTATATACATGTATTAGAAGACAGAAAGTTCATACTTACATGCTGTAAGAGGTACTACTCCCAACCATGCAAAGGCCACAAGTGTATAGTGAAACCAGTATCGTATTGCTGTGCCAATACTCGTAACCAGTCCAGCAAAGATGTCTTGGATGGGAAGCCGTGAAGGCATATCTGGAGAATAGACTGTGGAGAAAAAGCACTTATGAAACTGTTCTCATGCACGTCCCTTCAAAGGGCACTCATGGAGAAGTCCTGCCAACTGCAAAGCATTTCTATTTCACAAGGGCTTCCTATAAGAACAAACACATTCTACAGCTGTCCAGCAAAACAAAGCTGCCCAAACAAACAACAAAAACATATTCACACCACACATTCCTTCTATTGTGTACTGAGTGTTACAGGAAAAAAAACACTCCACACTAGTTTAAAGCTTTTTTCTCTGATGTTTTCTTTTTATTATTATTATTATAAGCTTTATTATACCAACTATATAGTCTGGCTATCTCAAAAGAATCTAAGCATGCAAACTCTAAATTCAGGAGTCCTCTCATTCAGAACTACCTAAAAGGCAGCCTTGCTATAAAACTGTAGTTTGAGGAAAGAGCACAAGCTAAAAGAGAGGCTGACTATGCATATTGTTGATACATTTGTGTTAAATAACTCATCACTTGTTAACCAGCAGCACACAATTCAGCAAACAAATTATAAAATAGATCAGAGGATTGAAAGGTGCTAATCAAGTATCCACATAAGTTAAAATTTACACAGAAATACTTTTAAATGACATTTCATATCAAAGAAGGCTTCTACTAAGTTTGTGCCTATTACAGAACATAAAGCACATCTCTCAGCACATACACATCTTCAGAATAACATTTTTTTCTTATTTTTCATATTACACATGCCTTATCGAAAATTCTCATTAACCAAAGTAGAAAAAGTTTTCTTCTGCATTCACTCTCTCCCACACCCTCTGGTAATAAAAAAGCTACATAATAGCTGATTAATCTTTGAGTTTGATTTCCCTTTTGCCACATTATCTAGCCCCACTGAAACCTCTATGTGCAACCTACCTTCCCCAAATGCTACTAAAATATGGGACCATGTCATTTTGATTATAGATACCAATTACAAAATGTTTTCATTGAACAATTAGAAGACATCTATTTCTAACAATTTTACTGCATTTAATTAACTACTGCTCATTAGCATGGATGCCAAAAATTGATTATGCAACATCAATATCAGCTTCGAAATGACTGAACTATGGCTGGGAGTTGCATAAGAAACACTGCTTCCTGAACACACAGCTTCTGCCACTGCTTGTTACCTCATTCTCACTTTCCTGCCCCTTGAGACAGACAGGCAGAAAGCTGCAATGAACAGGTCAGGATTGTGAGACTCTGTAGGTCTACAGATTCTGTAGTAGGATCTATTCTATATGCTAATACACATAGCATGAAGGAGGTGGGAAAAAAAAAAAAAAAAAAAAAAAAACCCCAAGAACCATGGTAAGATAAAGCTCTTCGACTTCCAGCAACGCTAGGCTGGGTAAAAATGTTAAGAGACAGCATAACAAGAAGCCCTGGTATGCAAATGCACTGCAGTATTAAAGGCTGCTGACCGCGATTTTCCCAACACTCCGACTAGTGTCTCCCTGCACTAGTTTTTACCTCCTCCTCAATACCAGCGTGAGCTTGAGACTCTCACCCTTCCCAGGATACGAGGTTGTGGAATCTCCTTCTCTGGAGATCTTCAAAGCCTGCCTGGATGCCACCCTGTGCTCTGGGTGCCTCTGCTTGAGCAGGCTGGGTGGGTTGGACTAGATGATCTCGAGAGGTCCCTTCCAACCTCAACCATTCTGGGATTCTGTGACACATTCTCCTTACCCCCTTTCTTGCACTTCTCCTCATCTCTCAATTTCAAGCCCAACCATTTTTCCTAAAATAGTCTGAGAAGTCTATTTCCTCCAAACACCAGCCTCTGTTTCTTGGAGGATAACCGAAGCACTTGCTTTTCTGCTACATCACCAAATTCAAACCAGACATTGGCAGATGAATTTCAGCAGCTTTAGTGCAGCCTTTTGAGTTGTCCTGGTCATGTAAAAACTACCAAAAACCTTTTAATAAACAAACTTAGTTCACACTTGTTCCTTTATCTGCTATTTTACTTCTGAATACCAATTTTGTCTTTCTTCTCCTGTAAGCCCAAATTTTTCAGGGACATTAGTGGTAACTTTGCTTTTCTAAAATAGACAGTTCATGCCAAAAATCTTGTAACAGATGGTTATGGTTACTCTGATACAAACAAGAAGGTAGGAAAAGCACTAGACGGTTTTAAAAAGAATTCCATTCTCACAGCAAAATTAAGGAAGAAAGCAGAAAAAAAAGATTAGTAGCCTCTAGGGAAAGTTACTCAATAAATCTGAGCTTGCAAAACCTCTCAGTGTACCAAATCAGGAAAGAGTGTTTAAAAAAAAAAAAAAAAAAAAAAAAAGTTATTCCCAAAGCTCTAGCCTGCCACCGTTACACCTTCGAGTTTCTTGCAAGAAACAACTGTCATCCCCAGGCCCTCCTCATAGGTTTCTCTATGCAAGCAGCACACAGCAGTGTTTCAGCAAGCAATAAGCTGAACCTGAATATAGGACATCTACAAAGCTCACCATGAAATAAAACAAGCACACACTTTCATTTTAACCTCTCCTTCATAATCTTTTTTTCTAAATACTAAAATGCAGTCCGGTTGAAAAGTATGCCCACCCAAATTTCACTTGCAAGGAAGTATGAGGGATATTAGTCCTGATGTGGGCAGTGAAGAAAGGCACCCACATCCCAGCAACAGCTGATCTAGAAAAGGACATACAGGTGCTCCATATAAACCTGTCACGAGAAATCACTACGAACACCTATACATACAATCATTAAAAATATTAGCAAAATGAAGCTAATATTATTTAAATTATTATTATATTATTATTATTTAAATTATTATATTATTATTATAAAATTATTAGCAAAATGAAGCTAATAACAGAAGTGAAGCTAATTTCCAGCTTCACTTCTGTTGCTTAGTTTTTCACTAGGATGAGTGCATCCAGCTTGTACTGAGCTGTGCTTGCTCCAAGACAAGATGGTGGTGGTGGAAAAAGACCGAAGCAGCACCATCAGGAACAGTTACACTCCCTCTTGCTGCATAATAAAAAATGATAACTAAAGGCTAAAGAACAGACTACTTGACCACAAAGCTCTCATGGTCTGTGCCCTGCCCTGGCAGTACAACCCCTGCACAAATTCACCTTCACACAGAAGCATCAATAACTTGTACCTTGTCTCAAAGCAACTGCCTAAGGAACCCCTTGTCTCCTGAAGGTTTAGTCCCACCAAAGGAGAATAGACTTTGCAGGTTCAAGTGTGTTACAAATACGTTCTTCTCTCTTGATTAAGGAAGTAGAACAATTGTGGGGGTTTTTTGTTTGGTTTCCTAGTTAACACTATAGCTGCAAATCTGATCTCTCCCACGAGTCCCTACCGATAATACATCTCTTACTTTCCAAGTGGGGAAGCAGAGCTGCAGAAAGACACTAGAAAGGCAACATCCTTTTGATGTATGCTCTACCAAAACTCAGTTTGATATATGACAATGGCTCAAATTTCTAAGTGTTTATTTTTCTCCAAAGCTATCACTTCAACTATCCTATTTCAATTCTCACTTTTTCCCCATCCAAGTTACCCTACTTGTCTCTTTATAGCCTAAATAAACACACATATGACCAAAGAGGAAGAATGTAAAACATCTTGCTTTGCTTAAGAAAACTGTCATTTAGCCTGCTCCACAGAATCTCCTATTAAAGCTGTTTTATGCATCATTTCCATTTACAATTGACCTTAGTCATCCTTGTGTGCTGACCATGAAAGAGTCTACGTGCCTATTTTTACGAACAGACTATGTTTTACTCTCGAGACATATAAGGAGTTTCTTTTCTAAACTCTTAAAAAGCAAAATAGACAAACCGTCACTTTTCTCAGACAAGCCTAATAAAGCACTAATAAAACACATGAAACTACTTCCACACGCATCTAAAATGTATGTTTACTCTGAACCCTGGAGCTGGTAGCACACATAGTGTAGTATTTTGTTTTGCATTTTACCAAAGCAAACATCCTAGAGGTTTAACATATGTGCTACCGTGTTCAAGTGTGTTAAACGAATAGATAATTTGTCCATTGCATCCTTCAAAGAAATCTTGATTACTTTGACTCATGAGCTCAAAAAAATGGATTGCTCACTTCAGTACAATCATGTGCCTTTTTACAGAGCATTCTGAATAAAATTAGTCTAAAGTTCCAAAAGTCTGGAACTTTTGTTCAGTACTACTACAAACAACATTCAGTAACTAAGTGATGTAATTAAGCAAATTCAGAATATGAACAGGCACTTAGATATTATAAAAACATGCCAGAGTAATGTTCCCTTTTCTTTGTCCTCAAATGTACGAACAGCGTTTCAGAAGATCCAGGTGTACCCAAACCTTGAATTTGGAAGAACTCATGCATAAAGCAAAAGCTTATTTCGGAAAATAATGACTTACAAATTGAAGAGCAACTTCCTCACATGACTCCCTCGCATTTTACAAGCTTAACCTTTAGTAACCTTCACATTCAGCATTCATCAGCACCGCAGCTACTTAGGGAGCAGGGGGCGCAACTCACCTCACATACCAGTCTAAGATTAGATGAGTCCATTTCCCTATCTGTCTTTTGTGAAAATATTTATATCAATGCCAACTCTAAGGAAAAGAGAGGTTCTGAATACCACCTACTCATGATAAAAGCCTCACTTCTTTTATGGGTCAGTGTTTAGCATGACACTGAAATGCATCATAACACCTCAAGCAAAAGGAAGGATGTCACCAGGAGAAGAATGCAAAGCAGCTGCTATATAAAGACTCAGACAGAAAAGATACAAGCTACAAGTTAACAAATACCTTTACATAATTTAAAAAAAGAGGTTAAAGCTAGTGAGTTCATCTTTGTTAACACCTGCACGCATAGTTTAAAGATGAGGAATTGATTTTAAAATACATTAAATTCAGCTTTAGCATGAGTATTTGAAAACCAAGCCATTTGTCTGCATGACTAAACATTTCAGAGAATTGTGCTAATATTCCAAAGAAAAAAAAGTTCCTTTGTAATGCTGCCAAAATGGAAGTTGAACTTTCTACTTCTTCCTTCCAAACAGTAACTAATCTAGTAACTCAGCTGCTAAAGAGGTCACAAGATACTATGAAAGTTAAAGAGACGACAAGTTTAAGGAATAATTCCACTCAAAATATTTTATGAAAAACCCACATGCTTGGTCCACAAAAAAATTATACTAACAAAGGACCATTTTCTTTTTGGACTGAATGATAGCGACAGCCTTGCAGGCAAAACGACCTGAAGAGCTGCTGGTATTACTCCAGCCTGTCACTTGAACCACGGATACTGATTACAGGCATGCATTTATTCCCCCCCATCACATGAGTAACTTGACAGGAAGGGCTTTCAAGCTGCATGCTTACAGCCCACTTCATTTTGGATGACTAGCAGACACATTAAGCTCATCTCCAATTCCATCTCTGCTTTGCCATCCTCTCTCCAATACATATATTTTCTGCAACTCCTGCCTAGCTTTCCTTCTGCTCCCACAAGGAGCTTCAATCTCCATACTGGAGTTTCAGAGGATCTTCACAAAAAGGAATGAGAAAACCTGAGGAAATCCTACTTTCCATAAGTATTGGGTTGGAGGGAAAAGTGAGACAAGACAGGCCAGAAAGAGACTAGAGGGGGAATGTGTGCTAGTGTGTACAAGTTATTATTGGCTGCAGTGTGGTAGAAATGAAACCCTGAGCAATGGGGAATGCCCAACACCACCACACATGAGAATGTCTGCCCAACACCACCAAATGAGAATGCTACGTATGGAGGGTGGCCAGTGGGTGACAGAGGAGAATATACAAACCCTTTTCACAGGCCACACAGGGAGGAAGTGCTCTACAGCACAGGGAAGAAACTTCTTAACAATTCCAAGTCTCAGATAATAATTTGTTAACCCCTCGAGTAATTCAATAATGTTTCCTTACATGCCAATTAGCTGCCCTTATGTTACCCTATGTTACAAGCCATACCAGTGACAGCTATGTCAGCCAAGAATTAAACTTCTGCAGGAATCACTCTGTTGATAAAGACAAGGAAGAATTTTCTAGTATCAGTGCTAACTAATATAAAGGGCAATTTATATTTACTTTTGTTCTAAACCTTTAACAACAATAACGCCACACACTTGTCTGTTTTCCAACACAACCTATGTAGTGTTCTCTCTTTTTAGCAACCAGTAAATCTGGCTTACTTAATAATTAAGTAACTGTAGGCTTCTTGTCTTGCACACTTAACTTTTACTGAGGACCTAGTAGCAGAATATAATTTTGAATGTAGTTAATTAGGCTTTAGAGAACAGCAAAACCAAGACCACTGCTAGTCTGAAAATCTTCTAAGTCAAGGTAATCTAACACCTTTTGCAAAAAGCTTAACAAATAAAACCCGGAAGCTGATTATAGCTCTCAGGGAACTATATAAAGATACAATCATTCTTGATCATAAAGTGCCTAGGTTAGTTTAATCCAAGGTAACAGATAATGTAATACTGGGTAGTTACCGTCTCAACAAATACTAAGAAATGAAAAAAAAAAAAATGACAAAAACACATAACAGCAGTAAAACATACTTACTTGGTGTGAAAGCAAATCTGTGCTTACATAGTTCACAGTATTCTTTTCTGCTGTGTTTAAGCCACTGAACTAAGCTGCAATAAGAAGTAATAATATTAATAGATGCTATTACAACTCTTCCTCATCTCACTGCATTAATAAAAATATATCTCACTACTTGCCAGCAGAAAGCAGTAGCTTGGTTCTATAGCAAGGGGATTTAAATCTGTATGCTTATTAAATTTTAGTCCATACATTAAGTTTCAAAAAATGAAAAAGGTAAACAGGCTCTTCAAATGCATCTCTTACATGACTGATAAAGTACATTCTTCGTATATGTTACTAAGAGGGCTAATCCCTCAAAACACATTCTTGTATGAACACTGGCTTGTGAAATCAATTCTTAAAAACATTCTACGTTATGATACAAAACTGTTGTACTTGTGAAAGCAATACCAAAATGCCATCAAAATGAATGTGCTACAGACCAGAATTAGTTTTCACTACAGTATTTCCTTGATCAAGTATATACCTCAAGGAAAAAGAAAGGAAAAAAAAAAACTAATTTCTTTCTTTCTGTTTACTGTTTCCACAAAGTTGACACACAAGCAGAACTGTAGTCCTAAGTACATACAATTAGTAATTCCTTGCTCTTCTTATACACTTACTAAATTCTTTGTAAAATGCAATGACCTGCCAGGCAAGAAACACCAAAACCTCTAATATGCTGCTTCTGAAAACTGGCTTTACCTACTACTTCACCTGAAGACCTAGGAAATACAATTTTTAAAAATAAGTTATTGTCTTTCATTAGATTTAGACTTACCATTCTTGATGTATAAATTTAATACTGCCAGTACACACACACGGATGATAGAGGGGTTTCTCAGGTGTTCCTTCAGACCGACAGACCCGGCATATATCTGCTGAGCAGAGCGTAAAGTTATTACACCTTTGCTTGAAGAACTGGCATTTACAAGACAGGTCAGACAATTATACTCTAGAAACTCTGTCATATAACAAAATGGGCTCACAATAATTTAAACTGAAAGACAACAAAGGCTGAAACACTAATTCTGCCTGAGGGAAGATAGGAAGACTCAGAGACCAGTAGAAGAAAACAAGAATGTTATCTTTGTGTTCATGTCAGAACATATGTTAAAATGACACTTTGTGGTTTCAAATGCTTAGCATAAATGCACACTAAAAAATATATGCAGAAGTATTCTTCAGGAAAAAAAAAATACCTAAGAAAAAGATTGTTAAGGTCCCTAAGCTCCCTGAACGTAGCTCTAAACTCTCAGATGGAATAATTGTATTCCATGAGAGCATTGCACAAGCTAGACAGAAGCCTAGCAGAAGAGATTTAGCAATGGCCAACAATGACTTGAGCATTTTTTGCTCTCTCATTTAAGAAGTTTTCTCCTTGGTGCTTCTTAGGAACGGAGGAAAAATTACCGTCATCATCAGGAATTTGGAGAGGGCTGATACTTACAGAGAATAATGTCACCATTTAGTATTATACAGGCAACTCGCAAAAGGAAAGACATTATCTACTTCTTGTTTCATAGGAATCCAGCACCTTTTTTAACGCTTTTTTCATTTTATCACAACTCAAGACTGCAAGATATTTTACGGGCAAAGTGAATGTAAACTTCTCCTTGTAAAGAACAGAAGTCTATTCTAATATGAGCTGATTACCCAGAGTACTTAAATACAACCAAATCTAAATAAAAATATTTTATGTGCTTATTTATAGATGTGTGCTGTCTTTCCTTTACTCCTCTTTTCAGGTTCTTGCACTTTTACTTACATTATTAGTGTAGTTTTGGAATAATACTGAAGATAAGTAATTTCAAGTTATAATCACGCCTATGTGGGCGTGATTGGTACCTTGGTACCTACAAGACTGAAATTTCTTCAAACAAAATTCTCATGGGCAGAGAGTCTAAAATTAATTCAGGAACCACAGTTCATCAATGATGGTATATACACAGAAATATAAAAAACACTTCCATGACAGTCATAGTGAGCAACAAGGTATCACTGCAAACATCAAGAACCCTCAGAGGACAAGAAAATCCAAAGCCATCACTTTAGGCAGTAAGGGATTTAATTTTTTTTTTTTTTATCATAGAGAATATTTCCAGAAGAAGGCACAAAACAAACGTCTTCAACTTACAGCCTGGATCTAAGAGTTAGCTGCTGCATCCCAACCTTTACTGGGCAGTCTTTGCCCAGAAAAATCTTTGCTCAGATTATTATCTGAGCCATTTCACCACAAAAAGCAGTCAACAGCTCTGTGTGCTGGAACAGTCTCATCAAGCCAGACAAGCTCTATAGCCAGCACAAGAGACAGGAAAGATGCAGGAAAGAGTAGTTATATTAGCTTAAACTGATGTTAAATTGTTGCTGTAAGAATACTCATTGACAGAAAAGAAAGCAAGTTACATGCATAACTTTATCTGTAGGAACCTCATAGAGCTCTCTGCACATTCATTAATGGTCCACACGCTTTTAGGGCTGCCTATTCACTCATTCTCAAGACTGCTGGGAAAAAAACAGAATTTGCTCTACTGACAGCAAAGGAATTCTGTATTTAGGAAAGAATTTGCTCCTTCTGGCTGCTAAGATAATTTAAACCTTAGTTTAGTGATCAGAATTTCCAGATATTCCCTCTTGTTTTACACATCCAAACAAACAAGAGAAGAGCTTCAAATCAACAAACCACCTTATGGGTCAACATTTGAAATCTGCACCATATAACCTGTGTTGTTGTCCTGTTCAAAAGGAAATTCCACTGTGTAACGGTTACTATGTTCAACGTGTGCACACACTTTGCATACTGTTCTTCATGCATGTATCCTGGAAATAACAATCTTGCATAATGCATTTCTTTGGTCCCCCAGAGATACGTCTGCCTATTACTTCTAATCAAGTGTCTTCATCATTGCAATATCTAAAGGGATTGCCTTATTTAGCAATAGATTGATTTAGCTAGAAAGCAAAAGAGTTCTATCCCATAAAAATAGCTATCTGAAAGACTGCACTACCTCTACTTAGTGGTTTTCATAAATACTATATTCATACGTGGCTGTAGTTTTCTAGTGATGAAGAAATAGTTGGAAAACTTTATCTCAAGAAGTACTTCTTGAATAGTTATCCATCTTGTGTGAGGGATCAGAATTAAATACACATATAAGTCCATAGGCATGTCCTAAGAACACATTCCACTTACTTTGCAAGACGTAGCAGATACTGGACAGCAGATACTGGAGACAGGCAATGCCTGTGAGGCTCTGATAAGCTCTGTCTTTACCCGTCGCAGAAATAAACTACTTCCTCAGGTGCTACAGAGAAGTTGGACCTCTCCCCTCCAGCCTAAGGCCACTTACTGTCCTTACCCACTTCTGCACGTTACTTCCCTGACCTACTAACCCAGCCTACAGACTTCTTTATTTGAACTCTCACCATCCAGCTAGTCTCCTAACTCCACCACACACTCAGACATCTGCCAACTCTACCAGAAATGAAAAGGCTACAATGTCACTACGAACAGCCAGGAAAAGTCCTTTCGACGTTTTACATCTCTGTAATAATTCAATATCCTAATACTGTGATGGAATTTTGAGACTGCAGGAAGAGTTATAATGCTTTAGTGCCAGTTGCAGAAGGTGATTCTGTAGACTAGTTACTTTCAATAACAACACTCAGACCTTTTGATGGCAACACTGATAAGGCTATTACATATTATATGAGACATATGGGCATAAATACATAAGAAAGTCTAAATTCCAAGAGCAATGTAGGAGACTAAAGTTCAATTAAGGCCATGAGCGAATGCCCCGAGATATCATTAACAACCTCCTCCTCCCTTTTGTGGTCTCTCTTCAGGAGACTAAACCCTTTAAGAGCCTGTAAAATCAACTGCTATCACTTCTACCACATTTATGCTTATATAACTCAAAGTGTATTCTGCAACAAATACTCAGTTTTGCTTTTCAGATTAAACCCACTGATATGGGGTTTGCAACTACCAGAGTGTTGAGGTCTCAACTGGTGATTTCTGAGACTCCACTTCACAGTTTGCTAAAAGCCAACTCTTCTGGGCGACTAGATGTCAAATCAAAGTCACTTTGCTCACGTGATCAGTTTGGGTAACTGCAGGTCTACTGAAGCATGACAATTAGAGTTGCAGCAAAAAATTCTCAAGCTCATTAGATTTTAAAGCCTCTAATGTTTTGCTAAACCATGACATTTCCACTAGCCAAAAGAAATTTCTACACAGATGTCTACTTCATCCATTGCTTTGTATTTTGCCTTTTTTTTTTTTTTCCTCTTTTTAATCTTCTCAAACTAGAAAAATAATATCAAGTGCCACTGGATGGAAAGTTACATTTGCAATGATGCATAAGTAAGAAAAGCCAAGACACTTAAATTATTCCTTCTAGCTGCCTTGCTGTTGCAATACACATTTGTAGTTGTTGCTTAAGAGACGGCAAACAAGGCTCAAATACCGCAGGGAATATTAAAACAGCAGACACTTATTTACATGCTACAATATCGAGTGAAATGCACGACTATGAGAGCTCTGCATTATCAGCTGGCACTGTTGGGCTCTGCACTATCCAAAGTGAACTAGTAGCTGCAAAGGCTGGGGCAACACCGCCGCGTGACATTTCAACTCGAGAAATACCCTTAAAATTAAAAACTACACATCGAAAATACCGAATCTCCATGATAAGGTTATGATAAGGTTATTTTTGTGCTTTTTTTTTTTTTTTTTTTTTTTTTTAAACACACGTTAAATGAGTCGCAGAAGAAGGAGGCCGGGAAGTGCGGCGGCTCCCACGCGACTTTCCCGTGTCAGCTCTCCGGAATACGCAGCAAGCCCAACGCCTGCACAAAAGCGGCGCAGGCTGCAGATACTGTTGTTATTATTATTATTATTATTATTATTATTATTATTACTGGGCAAGGCGGGAAGCCGAGAAGCCCCCAAGCTGCAGGGGAGGCTCCGGCGACGCCGGCGAGCCCCTTCCTCGCTGCCGCTACCCCGGCGGGCCCCGGCACGGCGAGGCCGCGGCGGCAAGGCGGCATTAACGTCCCTAACGGCCGCAACCGCCGCTCGCAGCGCGCGGCGCCCAACGGCCGCGGTTATGTAAGCGGCGTCCGCCATGGCGCGCGCGGCCCCGCTGCCCGCGCCGGGCCCGGCCCGCGGGGGGGGCCCCCGGGCGGGGGGCCCCCCCCCGCCCCGCGGCGGCGCTGGCGGCCCCGTCCCGCCGGCGGGGAGCGCGGCCGGCCCCTACCTTCCTCGGCGGTCTCCATCTTGCGCGGGTGACGCAGCGCCGGGCGAGCGGGTGGCGTGAGCGCGCGCGCGGGGCGGCGCCATAGAGACGGCCCCGGGGCGCGGAGCCCAGCACCGCCCCGCCCGCCCGTGCGCGCGTGCGCCCCCTGCGGCCGGAGGCCGCGCCGCCCGTTTTAACCCGTGTGGTGCCCCGACGGGCCTTTGTACCCAACCGATGGCTAAATCCTTTCCGTTAACTGTGACGTTGTTGGCAGTGGTGAAGCGTGGCACATATCTTTTCTTCCACCCAAAATACTTGCTGTAAATAGTTTCCTCAACATTGACTACCCCCTTCATCAACAGCTCCCTCAACATCTGCTCCCTTCAAGGTGTTACTTTCCAAGTGCCAGGGCTGCTGAGGGGATACACAATAGCAACCTGTGTAAATAAAAACAAAAAAAAAACCCAAAACAAAACAAAAAACAAAAAACAAAAAACAAAAAACAAAAAACAAAAAACAAAACAAAAAAAAAACATAAAATAATAAAATAATAAAATAATAAAATAATAAAATAATAAAATAAATGCATTTTAAGGACCTTACCACTCTCTACAACTACCTTAAAGGAGTTTATAGTGAGTTGAGGGTCAGTCTCTTCTCCAGAATAACTGCCCATAGGACAAGAGGAAATGGCCTCAAATTGTCCCAGAGGGAGTTCACGTTGGATATTCAGGCTGGATATTAGGGAAAATTTCTACACATGCCTGGCGGTGTTCAAGAAACATGTAGATGAGGCACTTAAGGACATGGTTTAGCAGCCAGGGTAGGGATGGGTTTGCCGTTGGACTTGATGATCTTGAAGGTCTTTTCCAACCATAACGATTCTAGGATTCTATGAAACATTTTAACATTTTAAGGAAGATGGTGGAGCCTTGGTATGGCTCTGCAGCAGCTATATAATTACAGAAAAGTGCTACAGTAAAAATCATGTGGGCTACTTTATCATATTCAGCTCTTCTGTATCATCCCTTGCCAAAATGTGAGGTATAAAAATCTCCTACTTATCACTGCTTAGAAAATCAGAGATTATTTTAAAAGCAAGCTCATTTTCATCCTGACCACTTATCCTGGCATATTAGAAGAGGAAGCACTGGTAGCATTGCAGATGTGCAATGCCTCAATACTAAATTCATCTAATAACAACAGATGAAAAACAACAGATGAATAATCAAGAAATGGGGCAGTTCAGTTTCTTCATACACTTGTAATGACTTTCTGTCTCACAAACACGTACCTGTTGCTGTGATAGTGTTGCAATTAATAGAAAATAAATGTCTAATAAAAAGCCTCTAAATTATCACTGAAAGACCATGGCACTATTAATTCTCCCACTTCAGTCTTTCATGGTAGGCATTCTTAAATCAAATTAAAACTTTTGATATGAATAGCAGTTTACTGCCAGTGAATACGTACACATCAAAATCTATCTACTGACCTACTTAAACCACCTAAAAAGCATGGCATTTATATCATCTACTCAGCATTTGGAGAGAATTAATCCCCAAATTCTGTTCTTTACACAGCGTTTCAATAGGCGCTACACAATGGCCTACTGGCAAACATGCTTTGAGCAGGCAATTATCATTTCAACAGAAAAGAGAAAGAACTGAGTATTTATTTTGACTATATCTCTCTATTTCAGCCTTCTTTGTATTTTTGATAAAAACATATCCTTGTGTAGATGGTAATATGCAAGATATTCTTCATCTGAAAAATATCTAGGAATTGAGTTTTTGGTTTCTGATACAGAGGAGGAGATTAGCAGAGTGTTGTTTGCTTCTGACTGTCACTTAAGGCCAAGAATTAGTGACAACAGGCACAGAACAAACATACTGAAAATTATTTCTGATCCAAACAAGTTGTAGTCTCAATACCAGAAGAAATGGGGAAGTTTAACAGATGGAAACCTGAGACAATGACAGAGAAGAACAACAATCTGACTCCAAATCACACAAGGTTATGGCAAAACCAGAGACACATTTTGAATGGGTAGGAAACTGGGGAAAACATAGGATTCTTTTGACCATGATATTTTGTTAAAATAGTCAGGCTTTGTAACATTTAAAATGCTTGAAAAATATAAAAACTTTTTGCTAACTAAAAGAATGCTTAAAATCGAAACTGTACAGAATTTGTAATAGAATATTTCTTTTTTTTAAGTTTAAAATGTCATAAACATGATTTCCTTTCCTCCAATTTTATTTTAAAAATGTGGACATTTAAACAGATCTTTTTTAGACTTTTATTCTTTAGCTATATATTTTTGATTGTTTACTCTCTTAAGTATTTTTTTATTATTATTTTGGAATTACCTCCACCAATTCTGATTTAAATTATAGCTACGCTCACTGAAGGAGGTCACCTGATGTTGGTAGCGCTAATTCTTTTCTTCAACTGCCCACCAAACCACCACTGCAAAAATGGCTCTGTTGGTCATAAATAGCAAGTTGTAACAATATAGAAAACAGAATGGATTTTATTAGGAAAAATCGAAATGAACATCAGCTTATCTTAATAAATCAGGAAGTATTTGGGGTGAATGTGTGTCTTCCTAAGCAACTGATTCACCAGTGCTAGGGAAATTTAGAAGGAGTCTCCATGGCAGGAGAAGAGCTTTTAAGTAGAAGTAGAGCGAACATTGTGGCGTGTAGTACAAAGTTCACCTTACAAAAAATTAACACATGACAATTAGAAAGTACTAAGTTCTGTGAACTATAAAAACACATGGTCAACAGAATTGCTACCATGGATCTTCCTGAACTTCTCATGAAGTTCAACAAAGGGAAGAACAAAGTTCTGTCCATGATAGGAATAACAACCTATATCAGTACAGACTGGTGCCACTGAGCAGCTGGAAAGCAGCTTTGCAGGGCAGGACCTAGAACTTCTGGCTGACCTTGTGTTGTGAACGAGTTGACCATGAGCCAGCAGTATGGCCATGTGGCAAAGGCAGCCAATAATATCTGCCTTAGGCTGCATTAGGCAGAGCATTGCCAGCAAATCAAGGAAGCTAATCCTTCCTCCCTGCTCAGGCCTTGTGAGGCCCCACCTGGAGTACAGTTCTGGGCTCTGCAGGGCAGGAGAAATATGGAGCTAGTGGAGGGAGTTCAGGGAAGGGCCACCATGATAGTGAAGCATGGTGGCCCTTCTGGCACCTTCTGGACTGGAGCATCTGTCATATGAGGAGAGCCAGAGAGAGCTGGGACTACTCAGTCTGTAGAAGTTATGACTGAGGGGAGATTTTGTCAGTAAGTATAAATATCTGAGAAGAGTCAGACAGACTGTTCTCAGTGGTGTCCAGTGACAGGACGAGGGGTAATAAGCACAAACTGAAACACAGGAAATTCTATCTGCCCATAGGAAAACACTTCACTCTGAGAGCAGTAGGACACTGGGACAGGCTGTCCACAGAGATTTTGGAATCTGCATCCTTGGAGATGGTCAGAACTCAGCTGTTGTTGCTGGTTGGTGACTGACTTTAAATGACCCAGCTTGAGCAGAGGTTTTGACCAGGTGTTGACCAGAGCGCTCATCCAACCTCAGTTATTTTCTGATTCTGTGTTATTTCAAGTAGGTGGCCCAGACTCCTGAATTAATGCTAAGTATTAGCTCTGAAGCCTCTGTATTGACTCATCTAATTCCTTCCAGCTGGCATTTACTTCTTACTGAATCTAGGCTATGATTATTAGCTGTGTAAGAAATTAAACTTCCTAAATGCTCAAATGTGTTTGATCATGTTGCATACTTATTGATTTCTATAAAATGCATAGCAGGACTGCTCTGAGATGCTGGGATGTACCTATTGGCCCAGCATCATCAGGCATAGCTGGAATGGAGGCTCTGGATCCGCTTCTTATAAGGAATATTTCTGAAGAGATACTTGGCAATGTATTGTGTAGGTTCAGTGCATTAAAATTACAATTAAGATGGCTCGGAAGAAACTTTGCCTCTTAAAATTTTCAGATGAGATTTTGCAGGAATGTGGAAAAAAAAAGCCTAACATTACAGAAGAAATAAAATCTTTTGACTAAGTCTGACAGAGAAGAAAAACACAGGATATTCATTCGTGCGTAGATTTTCAGGAATCAGTTAATATTAGCGTGTTTGATAGATATCCATTTCCATGTATGGAAAAAATATTTGCAGAACCTCTTGACTCTTCTCAGCACACGCAGAATGTGTATCACCAAGTTGTATTGCTTAAGTGTGGCAGAGATCTAACAGCATGTATTACAGTGGATTTTCCATGTAAGACATATGTAACCGGTCAATTTGATTATAATCCCATTGTCACACTTAGCATGGAGCCTGTGATGCCTTTTAATCTTCTTGGCATTCTGGATTGTGCGGTTTGGCCATGGCACTGGGAAAGAGTCCTAGATTCAACAATGACGACGACAACGACAACATCTGTATTTGTCTTCAGGAAGGAAAAACCCTAACAACTGTACTATCATTTAAGGCAAATTAATTCACTGACCATTTTATATTCCTAGATATTTGTCATTAGATTTGTCATTAGATTAGATTTGTCATTAGATTAGATCTTTTTTTTTTCCTTTTGCCTATTTAGCATTGTTTCGTTTGGTAATAGGGGGCATGGGGTGAAATGAGAGTTACAAGACTTAAATGACTACTCATAAGTCCTTCTGAGGACATGCTTTTTTAAAAAATGTCATGATATCATTACAGACAGCAGTGGTTAGGAATTATCCTCAGTATTCAGCAGGAACAAGGCTTTTTATTGAGAGTTTTTTTATAGATCTTCTTGAGCAGATTTTATTGGAGGTTATACCTATTAACCAAAGTAAATTGAACTTCTCAGGGCAGAGTTCAGTTCTACTTCATTTCAGGCTGTGGATGTTGCCAAAAAGAGAATGTGTCTATAATGGAGAATGATCTTCATTTTATCCCCATGGTCACTATACATACTTCTTGTGAAGGCACCTATAATGCTGCTCCTGCTTCTTCTGCACTAACTCAGAGCAGAGTATGGAAGGACTTAGATATCAAATGATTTGCCATTAATTTTTCTCAAAAGTTTGCAGCAACAGGAAACAGTATTAGACTTGTCTTGGCCAGGAAAAAAATAGCAATATTCTAAATATCAGTGATATTACAGGTTGTTGGTCAGTGTCAAGCTCTGCTTATGAGCTTGCCTGGTTGATGTAGTTCCTGTACTACCTCCACTGTAGCTTGCACACTGAGAATGTGTTTATAAATCCTAAATTTTGTTTGTTTCCATATGGTAAGAGAATCAAACTGAAATTTGGGTCTAAATATTTGTAATCATGTTTCAAAGTGTAATGTCAAACAATTTTTTTAATCTTACTGACATCAAAATATCTTTCCACTTTTGAAAATGACAGCTGCAATAATGTTAGCAACCACCTTCATGACAGCTCCAAAAAACATGATTTGCTAATTTGGGATTTATAGTGAGAGGAGAAGATGAAGCATCTTTGTGTTCTGGAAGCTACTTGGAACCCTAAAAGCTGAGTAATTCAGAGGAGGCATAATGCACTGTGCAATTTAAATGTGATTTAAAGGGTGGGTGGGTATAGTGATGGCTTGCTTTTCTTAATTTGTATAATAGTTCTGGAAAGTAGGATATAGAGATAAAGGTAGGTGGAAAGAATTCCAGTTAGCAAGCACTAGCTTGCAACTGCAAGCTTGCAACTTGCAAGTAACTTGCAAGTAGAAAATTTATTTTGCTCCGAATTATATATTGCTGCAATCCTGGCAACGTACTTGGTGGTCTGTATATCAGTAGGTATTTTTTTTTGTCAGTTTTGATTAATGTGTCTTCAGTAATTGTGTAGCTTAGTTATCTAAGTCCAAACAGTCCAAGCCTTGATAAATCTTCATCTAGATCAAGTTAAATCTAACCACAAAGACTGAAATATCAAGCGGCTCCTCCCTTTTTTTTTTCCTTTTTGGAACCATTTTTCATATCTTATGTACAGTTACCTTGAACTTTTCTTATCTACTCTTCCCTGCAGTGTCAGATGAGAATTTTACCGTCTTTTGTTGTTGGGAAGACTTAGGGCCATGATAAGGCTCTCCTTTCACTTCTCATATCTGCATCAATTTGTCACCACCTACTTTGAAATTTGCCTTAGTGAATACCTAACTCAGACTGAAAATCCTTGGATAACAATTGCCAAATGTTGGAACTGACATTTTGCCCTTATAAAATAAGTCTGGTCTTTTCCCATGGAATGCTTTTGTGCTCCCAAGCCTTGCACTGGGACTCACAGTGGGCAGAGAGAAGGTGCTATGACCAGCTGTGGGAAAAGAAACAGCCTAACTGGTCATACTGGATGTCTTCATAGAACAACACTTGGCACCCGTATGCTAGAACAGTGGTATCCTGTCTGCTCCTCGCACACTTTAAGGCTCAGACCACAGCCTAGGACCCGAATGCTCCCCGCAGATGCAGACAACAGAAGTTGTTAATTTCAGAGAGAAGTATGAATAAAAACTTCTTGCTGAGGATGAGAAAAGGGCAGTGGATGTGTTTATCTTGACATTAGGAAAGGCTTCATCATGGTCTCTCATGATGTCCGTGGAGCAACCTGTGCACTGCAGGATGGTTGGGTGGAAGTTGGGAACTGCTGAGCGGGAAGAGCTGCCATGCTGATAACAGTGAATTCAGCTGGCAGCCACTTTCTGGTGCCATCCCTCAGAGACCAACTCAGAGTCCAATACTGCTCAGTATCAGTAATAACCTTGGCAATAAGAGAGAATACACCCCTTGAAAGTTTAGGAGTAATACTGAAAGGTGATATACTGGAGGGTTCAGCTACTGTTTGGAGGAATGAACGTACTGAGAAATGGACTGACAGGAGTCTCATGAACTTCATCAAAGGCAAATGCAAAGGTCTACATCTGGGATGGACTAACCGACATCATTTCACACATGCTATCAGAGGAACTGCTGATGGGCTTAGCACTCTACTTCATTCCCTTACACCTTATAATGTGGTGGCCCTGTCACTTCTGCCCCAGGCCCAGCCATCCTCTGAGTAACTGCAGCCCAGTGCAAAGCCAGTGCACCAGAACTGGCTGTGGAGGCAGCTTTGGGCAGCTCTGCTCTTCTGGATGGCCTAGATGTGTGCAGTTAAATCTCTTTGCAGAAGCTGAAACTTGGAGAGCAGCACATGGGCAGATGGAAGGAGGTGAAGGCGCTTTTGTGTGCCACAAGAGGGCACTTCTGGTCCAGCCGCAGGACGTGGTTAGGAGTGGACTTTGGAGAAGGTCTGACTGAGGAGGAAAGGGAGCATTTCTGGGAGCAGGCAGGCACCACAGTGCCCCTTCCCCACAACTCATCCCTGGTGAGGCCACACTGGAATGCCAGTTCTGGACTCCCCAGTACGAGAGAGACATGGAACCACTGGAGTGAGTTCAGCGAATGGTCACCAAGATGACTGAGGGACTGGAGCATCTCTCATGCAAGGAAGGCTGAGGGAGTTGGGACTGCTCAGTCTAAAGAAGAGAAGAGAGGGATCTTATAAGTATATATTAATATCTGAAAGGAGAATGTGAAGATGGAGCCAGATTCTTCAGTGATGCCTAATGACAGGAGAAGTGGCAAACTAAAACACAAGAAGTGCAAAATATTTCCTGGTAAAATATTCTCATGGCTGTATCAAGCTCTCTAAAGTCAGGAAGAAGGAGAAAGACTGTAGTTCCCTATGGAGATTTAGAACCTTCACACATAGAGGTGCCTGAGGACTCCAACACCGACACACTGAATGTGTCAAACATTCCAGGGGCCTGTTGTGAGTTTAGCCCTCAGGGATCAAAGCTAATCTGGCATCTTATTAGCCCTCAGGGATCAAAGCTAATCTGCAGCATATTGGCACAGCTCTCCATAGCAGCCTGCATGTGGGAATTGATGTGTTCTCACTAACTGCATTTATCTTGCAGTTACAGGAGGAAATAGAAGAAGTAGATCAAGACAGAGAGGATCCAGAGCTATCTATTTGGTCCCTTTGGAAAACGCATATTTTTAAAATGAAGAGCAACAAAAAATTTATTAAAATATAATTACAGTTTAGCAAGTTGTATTTCTACCATTTACACTTTCTTTACCTACCATATTCTAAATGTTGTGTTAATTCATCTGTCTGCTCCTTGAAAGTATGTAATGTTCTGCACTTTAGTGTCACATATAATCACAGATACTCAGTAAGATTCTTTGCCTGTTCTTTTCCGCTAATTTAGTATAATTATCTTTTAATCAATGTTGGAAGTTGCAAATGAAAATACTCACCTGTATGTCTCTGCTAAACTAGATTCAATTTTCAGATTGTAATCAGTGTTGATTTGTCCAT
Source organism: Nothoprocta perdicaria (assembly GCF_003342845.1). Lineage (NCBI taxonomy): Eukaryota > Metazoa > Chordata > Aves > Tinamiformes > Tinamidae > Nothoprocta > Nothoprocta perdicaria. Next base: position 2,865,487 of record NW_020455810.1, read on the forward strand.
GTACAAGTCAAAATCTCTTATGGAGTTCAGGGGAAAAAAATGATTTGTACATTGAATAAAGTAGACCCCATTGTAGACTGGGGCTTGTGCTGGCTTGCCTCTTCTGAGCTTAGCTTGAGTTTGGATTCTTCACCAACTCGGTTGTGGCCTTTTTAAAATATGGAGACAGCAAGAAGCTGGCCTGCCACTATCAATAAAAAAACAAAAAGCAAAAGAAAAAATTATTTTGTCCTTTGCATAAGAGGAATGGAGAAATACTTAGTACAAGAAATAGGAAGACTATGATTTGACAGTGAGATTATAATGATGGCTTTCAGCTGCTTTGGGGAGATATGCATAAAGAACAGTTTTTCAAAGATGCCTTATCTAGAGAATATAAGGAATTCCCAACAGTATTTCAAGCCTGCAGACCTGCAGGTGAAATGGGCAGAATCTACTTTGTATTTAGGGAAAACAGTTGTTTTCCAGCCTTCACAAAACCTTTTGCATCCCATCAAAGTAAGAAAGTTACAGCAGGCCTTGCTACAAAAGTATCATTTGTGGTAATAATAGCCTTGATTGCAAATGTAAGGGCAAGATGTTTAATTTCTTTAATTTCTTCTAAACTTTCCATTTGCATTATTCACAGGTTCACTGAAGACTGTGCAGCCTCATTGCTGTTTTTCTGACTCATGCCATGCTTACTGTTTGCTCTCAGCTCACATGCATATGTAGTTGTCCTGAGGAATTTGTTTAGCCCTCAGAGTTTCAAGCCTGAAAACATTGCCATTTAAGTCTTTTCTTAGAGGAAAGCACTTACTATTGTATGAAATGTGGAAATGGCTGTCCTTGGCTATACCATAAGGTTTAACTCTGAGGAACAGATATGCACTATGATTTTTTTTCAAATAAATATCTATTACCAGAAAAATTAACTTAATCAAAATTAAGTTGAGTATTGATGACACTTTTGAAGAAATTTCAGGATTAGGGGCCAGCAGCAGTCACTCATTTCTTCTTAAAACCAGAGAGCGAGTGTTGTAATAGTTATTATAAAGAGTCTGAGTAGAACGAGAGGAACCACATCTCTGATTCCCATTTTAATAAAAATGTATATGGCTACACAGATGCAAGTTCTCTTGGAGCCACGGCAGTAACAAGTAGCTAACAGAATAAGACCTTCCTCCCTGGCTTCAGGTGAGGCAGTCCCTGCAAGAGTGTGAGTAGGGGAATAGAGGCTTCAACATGGATCACTGAACTGGTTTGTGTATGCTCATTCTGAAAGACCATTCTGGAACATGTATCCTGAGTAGAAAGAGTTGGATCCTTCTGTCAGGACCAGCCCATCCAAGACTCCTCCCACATAGTTATTCCTATTTTTAGTGTGAATATTCAGGAAAAAATGTATATCTCATGAATGACAGTCTATCAGGCTGTCATGAGGGTACAATATTATAAACAAACTGTGAATTCCTTTTGGGAAGAAGGTAGCTGTTTTCTCTTTTTCTGACTCCTACAAGAGTGTTTAACTAGGCTGAAGATCATCCACACCCTGGAGAACTTGCTGACTCTGTGTGGCTGGGCTTATGGGAATGTCTGCACAAGCAAGAATGGAAACCTGCTGAGGGCTGGCTTTGGAGAAATTAGCAGGGATTTCATTTGAAAAGGTGTCTCTCAGCTCCCGAAGCAAATCTAGAGGCAAGCAGAGTGCTCTGGGGAAGCTTGAGTGTTGTGATGAATACTGTTGGTCTCTTTGAAGGCAAGTGACTGGGGATTTAATTCCAGCTTAGTGGTGAAGAGTTTTAGGCTTGGGCTTGGTTTTCCTTCTGAACCAGGAGAACGGGCTATAATGAGCAAATGGGCTTGGCTTGAGGATGGAGCCGCCGTAACAAGGCTCTGGAAGAGGCCTGCCTCAGTGTAGCCGCACAGACAAGCCACTCTCTGTATACTTCCCTGGGGGAAAAAGGGAAAATCAAAGGATCTGACAGTGGGACCTTGCACATGACTCAATAAGACCCTAAGCTCTTTGCCTCACAGCCCATTACTTGCTAATTTTCTGAGGCCTCTCCCTGGGTCAGTCAGGGAACAGAGAAGTTCCCAAGATTGGTGGTTATAATACCAGCCCTCTAAGATCAAATCTGAGACAACCTTGATGTTTCCTGCTCAAACCCATACTTTTCTTCGTGCTGAAACCTCTGATTTGAAACTTGTTAGTTCACAAGCAGCCTATGAATTTACTCTTCTTTGGCACAGCAGCTTCCCAGTAGAAATAAGCTTTAGGGGAAGGTTTATCTTCAAGGTTGGGCAGTGGGGAATAACTCCTTCCACACAATAAGGTTTGATGTCCCATGCAGTAGATGTTCTCTGTGAACTAGACAGGATGGAGAATGACTGAAGACTCTCTGGGCTCTTCGGCTCTAGTGTTCCCTTTCATATGTGATATACCTCGCCTATATGTGTGTGGAGCAGACGGGGGAGCAGGAAAACCACAGTGGGCAGGTCCCTGAAGGGCCGGGGTTCTTCCTCCTGAGATCTTCTCTTACATGTTTACTTTAGCTCAAGCTAAGAGTCTGTGAAAAATTGGTTTTCTTAAGCTGTTACAGACTGTAGAATAAGTACCCACACTCTCATCACAGGTTCGGCACTTTGTAGGATTACACTGAGATGTCTTTTCTTGTCATTTTTTTTTCTAGGCTAGGCCAAAGCTCATAATTTCACTATAGAGGTAAGGGTATGAGCATGTACTCTTTGCAAGTGCATTTAATAAAGTATCTTGATTGCTCTGAACTGATTTTCTGTACGGTAATGTAATTAGAAGCTCTCATATTCACTTTGTTTAAACTTGCTTCATTGATGTTAGACTTGGGCATCTTTGTGGGACACAGTCCACAGCTGCCTGGATTCAGTCCAAGATTACTGATGTGAAGATGTGTTTGCAAAACAGCTTTACAAGATGAGCAAACATAGGAAGAAGGTCTTTTACCTGTAAATCTTTTTTAAAACTTTGGACTTTGAAACCCTGATTTAATATAAGTGTTTTTGTCAGACATCAGTTTTCTACTCATGAATGTTGCCTCTTCTGACAAGTAGAATAAAGTCTAACAGCACAAAGTGTGGCTTTTTTGGCTAAGACCATTCATTTATAATGAAAACTAAAATCATGTCTATATGTCAGACCAAGCAGGCCCTCAAGTGCAAGCAGAGTGACCTACCTTTTAGCTGATTAATCCCAGAAGGTTCCAAAAATATAAAATGGGCATTAGTTGTGCATTGATTAAGGAGACAACACAGACCAAAAAAAAAAAAAAAATCCTAGAAAGAAAAAACAGGACTTGAGGACTTGTGCTTTGGAACAAAACAGACCAAGCATATGAACTTTTAAAGCTTTATATGCAGAGATTCTTTCAGTAACTGAATATGTGGAATAAAATCATCTTTGAAGGAAATAGTTTAAAAACAAGATAACTGAACGGACCTTTTTTTCTAATTTCTTGTAGCTTTAGAGAAAGAGGCAGCATTCTTGTTAAGGAATAAGTAAAATATCATGCAAAAAAAAAAAAAGAGATGTTCAGTTTTATAGATAAGGAGACTAAAAATATGCATCACATCAGTTCTGTAGATAAGCGCTTACTCTGTAATTATCCATATCTATGTAATCTTAATTCTGCTGACTTGCTCCTGACTGTATTTGTGTTCGGTGAATGCAAATGCTGCCTCTGATCTTCAGTGCCTATTAATATCATAAAGCTACTTCTCCTAAATTGTACCATTTTCCCCAGAATTTACTGTTAATATTCATTAGTATTTGGAACCATGAACCTTGTATTGAAATTTACATAGAAATCTTTTTTAAATAAGGTCACAAACTACTGAATAACTTAGAAAAACACCTGGACAGTGCAGGCAATTTTAACAAGCCTATTTGCACGTCACCCACACAATGTAAAAAGTTTGCCTTTTATTGCTTTAGTGTAATTAAATCTACACTCCACCCTTTTTCTATAAAGTTCACATAACACACGCTCTTAGATTCTCATAAAGTCTTTCAGCAAAAATAGGAAATTTGAGAATAAGCATTTATTTTAGGTAAAAATGAAGTCAAACCAGACAAGAGAAGCACAGAAGCCACTGGGTTGCCTTGCTTTACATGCCAACAATCACAGAATTAGCAGAGGAGGCAGATAAGATGAGGGATTTCTGAACTTTTCCTCTTGGACACAGGAAAAGCATGGTAAGGAGTGGGATATGTTTTATTACCAACAAAATCAGAGAGAGATTTTTATAATGCTCCAGGAAAGGGCAACCATGACCATGTGAGGTGAATGGTAAAAATGAAATCCAAAGTGTGGCACTAGTTTTCCATGACAATGAAAGTATCTATGCATTCAGCCCTCCTACCAGGAGTCTCAATGACAAGAGTTGGTTGAATTTCCAAAGGTCTTTATTCAAACAGTGACCAGAGCCTCAAGCCAGAAACCTGGAAAACATAATCAGATTGCTAAACTGTGTTTCTTCACTCACAAGCAATGACTCAATAGATGAGTTTAGTTACACAGCATTTTACTGGATGGAGGGAAAAGAGTAAGATAGAAACAAGGCGCACACACACATCTCCAAATTACAAGACTACCTACCACTACAAAGTGCTGTCAACAGCAATAACCTTTTTGCAAGGATGCTATTGCCCGCAAAATCACGGCAAACTCTTGTTACAGGTAGGAAGGAACCTCGCTCTCCCTTTTCCCTTGTCTGTAGCATCTGTAGGCTGAGGCTGCAAGCACAGCATCACTCATCGGGTTGCTCTGAACAGGTTTTTCACAATATAAATACAGCATTTGTTATGGTTTCAACTTTCTGACAAGTTGCTACCAGCAATACTCCAAATACTGTACTAGGTGAAGGTAAATGAGACTTGTTTAAGCCTGTCCCTTGGTCTCTACCATTGGACTCCTTCCCTTTTGTGATAGACACCAGAAGTGCACTCCTGTCTTTCGGGGTTTCTGTCTATAATAGTAGTTTGCCTGGAAGAGAATACCCTTCTATTTTGCCTCAGGCCAGAGGGTTGCATGTCCTATGATTCCTATGATCTTGATTCTTATGTTAACATAGAGCTCAAAATGCTGCCAACACCCGGGAGAACTTACTATACCACACCCACTTCGGTAAAAAACAGGAGGAGTGGAGGAGTGCTTGTATTGGTGCTAACCTTCAGGAAAAGAAAACAGACAAGCAGCTGTTTTCCAGGTAAAGGAGCAATGTAACTGTTTTCTATTTATCTGTTTGAACAAGCGAGTCTGCTGTGCTCATTACAAACTCCAGTTTTTGTTTTCTTTTTCTTTTCTTTTTTCCCCCTAAACCATAAAAATAGAGAAGTTCACCACAGGCTTAAAAGATAAATGTATTAGTTGCCTGTAGGAAGTGTTTGTGTGCAGTCAGCTACAAATTCCAGAGTCCATTGTAAGGATGATTCTGTCATATGGGGAAGGCAAGAGTCTCTCAAATATGAGAGACATAAATGATTTAGGGCTTACAGGTCAGATGCAATCAGTGTGCAGGTAAAGGCATGCATTACATCAGACCTCATCCTTTGCTCTCCTTTCACCCTAACCACCTCTAAAGTGGTACAAAAACAGGTTTACGTTCACAGTTACATACGTCACATCAGATACCTAACTTTGCTGGCACATTCCATTCCACATGGAATTGCAACTTGCATGGACCCAAATCTTGCTGGTCATAATCAGAAAATAGTGCTTTAGTCTTCTGAATCTGACTACAGGATGCCCACTTAGATGGGATTAGACTGAACTCAAGCCATTAAATCAAAGTATAAAATGGATGTTTTCCATGATGTCTCCCCTCTACCTCCCTTGCATGAAAAGCAATACTTTTAAAGGTTTCTTAAGCTCCTACATGCAAGATATGATAGGACATAAAAAATGTTCTGTTTCTAGTCATGACAAACCTTAATTCTCAGTAGCAGGTAGTTCCCACAGCAACACAGAGGTGGGACTCAGCTTGCTTTGTCAATGATGCGCAGTTTAGTAACCTACATCTGCACTAGGTGGGTAGGCTGACATTGAAATCACTGATCAGTACAGTCGGAAGCATCTAGGGAATTATCCATTTCATCCTACAGAACACGCCTATGGCATGTGAATCATACCCTCAATCCCAGTGACAACTGTGGGACTGTAGACATGTAGCTGATGTATAGACATCCACATAGTGCATGTCTAAAGTTTTATTGAACTAAATCCAGCCATCTCCCCTACCACATGGTTCTCAACTGCAAAGTGGTCACTACCACAAAACTAACAGATCTACAGAGCCATTCTGCGACTTGGGATTGGATAAAAAAAAAAAACTCTAAAAACTCTTTTTTTTTTTTTTAATAGCATTGTCATTTTCTTTGATCTCTTTTGTCTCTTTCATTTCTCCCTCCCAACATCTATGCACACACAGGTACACTCACAAGCACATACACTCACACATACACAAAGAAAATTAAACACATACTTTCATCCAAAGACTAAGATAATGGTCTTTGCATTACAAGGCCATTTACAGAGATGGGAATGGGAAAAATCAGCAAATCACCATTAGTAACAACCAGCACAGAGTCAGATGTTTCTAACTTGTTGAAAGCAAGTCTAGTCAAAAGTTACCTGGAACACTTTTAGACTTGTTGGGAATACTTGTGGGTGTGGTTGAAATAGGTTTAATCTGTGTGCTGGGGAGACTTCTCTAAAATTTTTAGGCTCTGAGTTTGCCAGGACAGATTCATTTTAATTCAGCACAAACTCTATTGAAGACAATTATTTTGGCAGTCAAAGTGCATGGACATACTGTAAGAAAATGCATCTTCGAACTTAACATTGCAGTGGGAAATCCATGGCTGATTCTAGATGTCTCAGCTATAAATGCTGAGTACCAAAGTTTCTCCAGTATCTTAAATAGCTATATCACATACATCTTTTGCTTTGTATTGCACAGGACCGGAAGGGAAATTTTACTAGAAAACTGAGGTGGGTTGCTAGGAAGACTCAGCAGTCTTCCTTTCAAATTGTCCATACTGTTTTGTTAGGATTTATACCTTTTTAAATGCACGAAAACCTAGGTGCAATGTAGCAAATATCAGTGTGCATCTTGCTTTCTAAGCTCTTGAAATAATAAATAATAAAAGGTGGTGCATAAGGCAACTGATTTGGAGTCTACCGAACCCTGCCTCTCTACATGGTCTGTCTCCACCCCTTCCTGTCTGGATGACTGGAGCACTCCTCCTCAAATCCCAATTCCAAATTCTGCAGAAGAGTTTGACAGCATCTGAGAACTGGATGGGCAACAGCAGCAGCAGCAGCAGCAGGAGCAGCAGGAGCAACGCTGTCAGCAGAACTGGTTTGCTTCCTTTTCTGTTTAAGAGAAACCTAGCTGGTATCTCACTGAACAGAAGCAACGAGCTGGGCTAAAACAGAATCCACTGCTCCAGGTACGTGATGGCAAACAGATCCACAAAGTGAGAGCTGGCAGTAGAGAAAGTACTTTGTGTTGAATAAGAGAAATCTGAAATTGCTAGGCAATTAGAAATACCTTTCTGAAAATGCTATAAATACTGCAGAGAAAGAAAAGAGCACTGTTAAAGAAAGACTTTTATTTTGGTTTCAGTAAACAGCTGCACAAAGACAAGTGTTAAGGAGTGGATAAGGAGTGGAAAAAGGATGTCAACTTAGGGAAAGGCTGGATTTCATTCTAAATGAGATCCAACCGAGAGCTGAAGCACAGTAGCAGTTGTGAGGACATCTCATGATTCCCAGTATATTTTCCATCGTGTGCACACAGGTCCATGGTTTGGTTTAAATCTGAAATAGTTATTTTTTTTTATCCTAGGTATCCTTTATTTATTAGGATAATGATGCCATCTGTTGTCTTCATCCAGCATCACTGGAAGGAAACAATACTCAGCCTTGGGAACACAACTATTTCCACGTGTTGTTTCTCTCTTCTTTCCCTCTCTGATCCTTTTTGACATTGATTCTCTACTTTATTTTTTCTGACAGCTAATCCTGTGTTTCAAGGCATATTTTTTCATTCTAAATGTGATTATACATCAGTACAAATAAGCAGGAGTGATAGACGTTCACTTGGAACTGTCAACTCAAGACTTTTTGACTTTGGGAGAGACATCCTATTTCAGTCATAGTTGGACACTTTCTATGTGAATTACTAGATAGCATTTTATGTCCGTTAGTAGCAAGATCAGGTTAGAAAACTATATATTTTTTTTTTCTTATAGGGATGAATCTTCATTCTTTTTCTTGTTTGGTTCATTGAAGCACATAAACCCAGCAGTATATTTTTAAGTGCTAAAATGTTATCACTGGTCACAGGAAAGAAGGCATAAATGTCACCTCATACTTACTTTCTGAGAAATGGGAATTACCTTTACCATTATCTTTTTTTCCCAGTTGTACATGGTTGATGTTACCTCATCCCTTTAGGTAAGAATTTCTTTTTTTTCCATTGAAAATTAAGATTCAGCAAGATTTAGCCATGTTGTTTGTTACTTCCTAAAATGAGTGGCTTAGGTCTGTCCTACAGCCCAAAGGAACCTATCTTTGTAAAAATCCTAAGTAACTCTCTTTAGCTCTTCTGTTACTTGCAGAATAGCTAAATGATATTGAGAAACGTAAAGAAGCAAGTTATGGTGGAAGCACTGGTGAGATGTGGAAACCATAGGAGCGTTTCTCTAACAAGCAGGGTAGCAGCTTGTGGATATCATTGGGTTTTTTTCCCCTGTTAGCAGCAGTTTGGCCTGCTCCTTGCTTTCTGCCAGGCCTCACATGTCTGCTGCATGAGAGCTCAATGATGAGAAGCAGAGTATAAAGCCAAAAAGGTTCTGCCTGCTTGGAATGGTGCCACAGGGAAAGCAGGAAAAGGAAAAGAGTAATGGGTAAGATTGCTGGGAAGAAGTAGTGAGGTGAGGCAGGAGAGGTAGGAAATATCCTGCACTGTTGCTTCTCCGTGACATGGTCTGTGTAACAAAGCAGGCGGGAACAAATCCTGTTTCTGACTAAACAGGATCCCATCAAAGACTTGCAAGCCGGTCAGGTGTGGCTGACTATTTACTATGCTCTTCACAGCCTGGTGCCTGGAGAAGAGCCAGCTGGCTAAGACTCAACCTATGTAGGCCAAAGAAATAATTTCTGTGAAGCAACCAAAATATATACAGTAGGTGATTTCACTACAGTTGCAAAGCTTAATGCCTCCTAAACACTACTTCGTTGAAGGGGACACTGCAGGTTGTACTCTTCCTAAGGAAAGATCTCAGGGAAGTACGAATCTGAAGTAAGAGCCGGTGGAGTTGGCTGTTTTGGAGAAGGTTTGTGAATTCCCCAAGCAGTCTCTTGATTACTTTCAGGTTAAAAGAAATCAGGTAGAAAGTACTTGTGCACAAACAAATGACTTGGTGTTTGCAGGCCTCTTAGGAAGGACCTGAACTAGGAAACACTGTCCCAGGCATGCTGCAACTTCCACATGCATAAGGTGATGAAACCATGGAGGTCTGAGTCCTGGAAATCAGGCTCCTTCATGCTTCCTAGCAGCCACCCTGACATTCAGATGTTGAGCAAGGTGGGAAAACAATTAACAAATGTAATCAGCTCTCAGTTACCTGCAGATAGTGCTCTGTAGATCATGAGATCACTCATCTCATGGATATTTCTGAAGCAGCTTAATTCCAGAATCAGTAGAGCTGCATCCACCCGTTTCTACTATCTCTACCCCATACTCCTACAGCCAGGAATTACGGGAATAATTAGGCATATTTGCTTAAGCTCAGTGCTAACCCTGCCAGACCTGATGCCAGCAGCCCCAGGGTTGGTGGAGGATGAGGAAGAACACTGCCTCTGCACTATACTTTGGGAAGGTTGATTACCTTGAATAGAAGGTAACGTAAATGCATAAGGAAACTTTGATGCTGTCATTAAGCCTAAGTGAATTATGCAAGCTGGGAAGCACTGGGTGGGCATGAGAAAACTGTGCTAAGTCTATGCAAGGTTGACTCCTTGTTCTTAAATTTGTGTACTCCGCAGTCACCAGTGTGTCCATATTATCTAGGCTTTCCTGTTGCTTGGTGAGACCCAGTTCTCTGCTGCTATGGTTAGTGAAGAGTTAATGAGAGTACGCACACTTTGATGACTGGTTAGAAAATTGGTTAGACATTTTTTCTCAAACTCATGTTACTATTCAAGCAGAGAAATAGGCTGTTATAGAAATGATGAAGTTGATAAAGTCATAATGTATATGCAGGTGTTGGTACATGTCCCCAAGAAATGTTGCAAGGTCAGCACACGGATAGAAAATGCTACAATTAACACTGTCCTTTCAGACTTAATTGTATTCGTTGTACAGATGCATTAACACCACTTTTAATTACAGGGTCATCTGTTCTATGTTCCACACACAGAAAGTGGGAATGGCTTTTGACTTCAATCTTTCTTGCTGTTTGTAACTGCTATTTTTGGATAAGGGACAAACCCAAAAGCTCCCTGAAAGCTCACATATTTTGTGTGACTTTTTGTGGTTTGTTGGTTTTCTTGCATTCTCTTTTGAGGACATATGGAAGGCCTTGTAATCTAATTTACAAAGTAGCATTGCAGCTGTTCACTGACTGCATCTGATATGTGGGGTCCCAGAACAGCTGTGATGATCTGTGGCTGCTACTGAATGCACATACAGCTTGTGGGGACCAGAAGTGAAAGAAGTGCTCAACATCATAGCAGTTGAATGCTGTAGTCCATTCTCATATCATCTCATAATTCAGAGCAACCAACATGTGAGCCTATACAAAGACACACACAGCTGGTCATTCTCTCCATATGTCTGGGGAGAAAATAAGATAGGAAGCAGCTGGTTCACACCAATGTTGACAGAGTTACACAACAGCAAAAGTGATATGAGAGTCAGCACCTACAGATGTATGATATTTGTGATTTTTTAACTTTGCATTTTATAAATTGTCAGCTCAGAACAAAAAATTAGATTAAAAATCATTCAGCTCTGGAACATCTCTTTTGAGTTTTTCTACTTCCTTCTCTTAGCCATAGATCTGAAAGTTATTTACAGAAATTACAATACTACATTCTGCAGATCATATTTAGACATTCACCTTAATTAACCTTTATTAACATATTATTATTATTATTATTACTATTTTCCTTAGGTTTCAAAATGGCAGATCCTTTCCTGTATGACAGTGGAGAAAGGTCTCGATACAGGTGCCATGGGCAAGAAGTACAAATTGAGCACATCAAGGCGTATGCTTGCAAACCATCATTCTCCACAGACAAAGCTGTGATTGTGGTTCATGATATATTTGGATGGCTCTTCCCAGACATCAGATACATAGTTGACTTAGTCGCGCTTCATGGATACATGTGAGCAATTGTCTTTATTATATTTTCCTCTGAAGTTATAGGTCACCAGGCCCAAAGCTAAGCATAGCACATGATGCTTCCCCTCGCCTAGGGCGACCAGCGAAAACACAAGGAGATGCGGTGCGCCCATGAGGCAACTGCACCAAAACTACCCAAATTGACCAATCAGAAATGGTTACCTAATTAAAAAGCTGTAAGGACAGTCATGAAGTGCCAGTGTTTGTGCTTATCTGGAATTCTGGGTGATTGAAAGATAGATAATAAAAATGTTTGCATGTATCACTAAGCTATTCAAAACCAAACTTTTTGTTACTAGTCAAGAGATAAATATAGAATCAAGAAAGAAATCAAGGAATCAAGAATCAAGAAAGTTTTTTATTTAATCCTTTGCTTTTGAATGAACCCATAGAAATAATGAGAATTCATTTGTGGTTTTCTTTTTCCGTAGAAAGACATAAATTTTTAGGTCTTCTCTTTACCATAATACAATTATTACAATATGATTCAGACAGCAACCTTGTAGATGAGTACTCTGGAATGGAAAAGAGATTAAAACACATGCAGTTTCTCCCCATCTTGACTGAAGGTTGACTTGGTTTTATGTCTTATAAAGAGCCATTTGCCCAGATTTCTTCAAAGGGACAGAGCCTTGGAAAACTACTGATCACTGGGCTGACTTTGCTGACTGGATGAAAGATCATGATCCTATGAAAGTAGACAGGTAAGAGGTATACTTATGCCCCAATTTAAAGGGCATGCAGTAAATAAGATGAATTCGTGTGTCTCTGAAATGTTAAGAGCAGCACCTCACAGCAGGCAAAGCTGGCTGCATATGCACAATTGCTCCTGCTGGTTGGTTCTTCTTTGGCCTTAGGTACTCTCTTGGGATTTGGAGAGGATTATTTCCTTTAGCTACTGTCTGCTTGTGGTTTATATGTCAGTCCCATTTTTTTGGGCCCTTTTCTAACTATGTTGAACTGCCTGCACAAGCCCATAGCAGCATTTCACAAGCTATGGGCTACCTAGCGCTCTCATCCACAGATGCTGATACTGCATCCAGTTCTTCAGGATGAGGAAGAAAACTCTTCCATAAGCACTTGTGCAATCTGCCAATTGCCACTTGCCCATCCTGCTTTTTCCTTTGTAGATAATATTCTCCTGAGCAGCATCAGATTAAAATTTGCAAGATTGCCCCCAAACTGACGTGTATCTTATAAATGATACTGACTTTATCACTGTGTGTAATAGAGGGACCACTATCTGTAGATCCTAGCAGTGTCGTTAACAAAACCTACCTGAATTATCGGATGTATTATTGTCTCTGGCAAGTTATTGTGACATCTATGACCACAATCTAGAAATTCAAAAGATGATAGTAGATGGATTGACACCCCTTTATTCAGCTTTCATGTTGCATGCCACAAAATATTCTCGTACTGTCTTTCAGGAGCTCCCAGTGCCCAAAGCCTAACTTGGACACCTCTCAGCCCAGCTTTTGACTATATAGTAGTAGTACCTGTTTGACTAATTTTTTTTTGAAAAGATAAAAGGCTATCACTTGCCTATAAAAATCCTATCCAAAATATGCAGATATATAGGCACTGTAATCACCAGTTAAGACTTCAAGGGCCCGAATGTGCTCTCTTCTGAGGGCTGACATGTAGCTGGTCTGCTGCCCTTTCAGAGCACAGTCAGTCCTATTAATGCCCAATTAGTACCCTCAAAAAATAATTCTGAAAGTCTGTCCATTCATTCACAGTATAGTTCACAGCCTAGAAGACAGGCAGATCATGGGGGATGTCATTGTCAAATGGCTATTTTTGTCAATCTAAACAAATTTGTGATAACCTGACTAGTATACCTGTATTTTGAAAAATTTAAATTTAAGTGACAGACAACTCTGTAGATAATTAATGCGATAAAGCTATTATGACTTATGAAATTAGCAACAAAAAGAATTAAAAATTTCACCTCCTCTATTGTACATTAAAAACACTTCATATTTTCTGCAATACCTGTTTTCTTTAAATATACATAATGACAGTTTAATTTTGACTACTTATTAATTTAATATGCTGTTGTTGTGTATGGGCTTCATAGAATGTTTTTAATATTAACTCATACGACAGGAATGACATGCTCATGTGACGCCTTATCTAAAGCCTTATCTAAAGTAGAGATAGCACAGTGAAGCTCATCTATTCCTACAATCCATAATGCAAGGTGTTGTTCTACTTGCAGATATGTCTTGTCTTTAGTTGCCCTGTCCTAGACAAAGTGATTCAATTAAAAATTTGCTTCTTTTGAAAACAGAGGAGCAGGTGACAATTCAGGTAAGTATTAAGTACCTGCACAAGTGTATAGCTATTTTCCTGAACTAGGACTAGCTATGTTAACTCCCATTTAAAAATAGAGACCCACTGGTCTGGGGTTGAAATTCAGTTTTTCTTTTAAACGATGTGGGGTGCAGATGCAGAAAATATCATGTATTTCTTTTATTTTACTTTTTAGATTGTCAAATGTTGCTTCTGCTATAAATTCCTTAGTTTACTTTTGTTTATATGTCTTAGGGAAGCTGATGTTGTCTTGAAGTATCTAAAGGAACAATGCGGTGCAAAGAAGATTGGTATCGTTGGGTTTTCCTGGGGTGGAATGGCAGTACATCACTTGATGCTGAAAAATCCTCAATTAAACGCGGGGGTGTCCCTCTATGGTATTATAGAACACATGAAAACTTTCATGGACTTACATTACTATCTGTAGCTTTTAGTCTGGTTATTGCTTTGTAATAATTCCTGTACATGTTCAACTCAAGGATGAGTTAGAGATTTTTAAATAATAAACTATAATACTTTATTTCCATATTACATTATATTGCTGTCAAAAATTAAGACCAGTGTAAAGCAGAAAAAAATTTTGTTTTTTCACTGAAATTTTCTAATCATTTTCTCAGTGCTTTGAGAGTAGGAAAAATACTTTTCAAATGCTTTTTTTTTCTCCATCAGAATGCAAGCTATTCTGATATTTTAAAAAATGAACTTAATAAGTAAACCTAAGTAGAAATTTTATCTTTTATTTTTGGCATTCATCTAGCAAAAATGTTGCCTTCCTAACAAACTGTTTCTCAAATACATTGCAGGTATAGTTAGAGACTCTGAAGAACGATACAATTTACTAAATCCCACGTTTTTCATTTTTGGTGAGAAAGACCATACTATTTCTTATGATCAGGTAAGTTGTACAGGATTTTTTTTTTTTTCCCATAGTTCCTCTATTCTACATAGCAAAAATCCTAGCTTGCTAAAAAACATCTTCTGAAGTGAAAAATCAGACAGTCTGGGTTGTTTTTCTTATATTTCAACTTCCCCGTATTTTGCTGAGGTTATTCAAAGGCTTCTTTTTTTGAGGTGAGAAAGGCAGTAAAGACCAATGATGGTCTCTGAGTGAATGGGCAAGTGGAGTTTTAAATTGAGCAGCTATATACGACTGGTGTGAGTCAAATAGATCAGATGGTTGGGTACTACTGCTGTGGATTAGAGATCAGGTACATAAAGTATTGAATATGAATTAGGACTTTGAAGAGAAAAAAATAATTTCAGCCTAGCAAATGAACTCTCAGAATAATAAAGACTCAATGATTAACTGCTTTTGGGTGCAACATGGCAAATGAACTGTGTCAGAAGAGTAGTCATGAATTTCAACTAAGATGACTGCAACTTGTGGAGTCTATTTTGATTTCTTATATCTACATAGCCTGTATCATACATTAGAAGCAGCAATGTGACAAATGGCAAACTTGTCAAACTTTAAAAAAAAAAAAAAACATAATGGAAAATTATTTTTTTTTACAGATCACCTTACTGGAGGAGAAGTTGAAACAGTACTGTAAAACTGCATATAAAATTAAAGTTTATCCTGGACAAGTTCATGGGTTTGCACAGCTGAAGCCAGAAGATATGAAACCTCAGGATAAACCTTATATTGAAGAAGCAAGACAAGATATGTTTGACTGGATCAAAACATATATTTGACAGAAGTATAAAGTAACACTAGGTTTCAAGATCAGTGTTTAATTAAAATTTAATTACGTTTTTGAGAAGAAAACAACCAAGGGGAAACTATCTTGTTTTGAAAGATTTCACAAAGTAAAATAGTATTTTAATTTATAACTCTTAATTATTATAGCAATATTGTAATAAGATTGTGAAAGTAAAATTGGATTGAAGGACCATTAGGTATTAAAGTTATTCAAATTCACCTTGCCTTGTGTTTGCTTCCTTATTCTGCTTTATGAATTAACAGTAGTGACATTGTTTGTCCATTCTTCTATCCTGAAGAGGACAGATTTTCAACCTGATTTTACCTGAGTAGCTTCAGTTTTTATTTCAGAGTAATAACTGGTAGTTCCAGGTCATAATAAAGGAATAGCTTGGTTTTGTATGAAACTCCTATTTTTAAATTATTATTATTATTTTTTCTTCTGTAAAGAATTTGCTCCAGAAATACCGAGGCACTAAGCCAGATTTCCCATGCATGGAACAAACAGATGGCTGCACTATATAGTAATGGGTCATACTCTTAGGAGATACCCTCCAAGTGTTCCTTGTTAAGAGCACTTCCAATATTCCTTCATCAACACCAAGGAAAACCAAAGCCAATCCTTCCTGACTGCAGAAGTCACCCAGACATGAGTATAGTGGAAACAGTGGGTTTACTGTCCTAACTTAAACTCTGGAGATCAGGTGTGGGGCTGGCCAACAAGTATCTCTAACTAGTCCCAAATTTAGCATTTGCTTTGTGTTATATCCCCTTTTCCCCTCTCAAGTTCTTCCCCTTTATCACCCCCATTTCCTCCCAAATAAACAACCCATTCCTCCCTTCTTTCAACACACTGGCTCCAGTTCTGCTGACCCAATCACTGGCAGTTCCTCAGACTGTTACCATGCTAGTGTAGACCTAAATCAGGGTTCACCGCCTGCACAGACTTCACTTTCCCTTTGTTTTAAGGAAAGCTTGGCAGTTTTTACAGCACTCTCTTATTAGGGTGACTGGATGGTCAGAGAGGCTGCCTGCACAGCTCAGCAGGTTGAACACGTTAGACAGCACTAGCGCGAGCAGAAAAGCCCTGACGCTTGGAGACGCTGCATGAAGGACGCTGCTCATGTGAGGTGACCTTGGACCACACCATGGGGACATGTGGCCAGGGAGCACGTCCACCTTTGCTGTCGTGCAGAGGGAGGGAGGTCTTGCCTCAAAGATGGTGCTTGCCTGATGGAGCATGTGCAGGAGTTGGAGGAGGGAATGAAATATCGCGGGAGAGGTGGGAAAGCAATGTTACAGAGGGGGAAGAGATGTGTCCTCTTGTGACCACACTGAAATCTTCACAGATTGCCCTCTCACTTAGTTGTACTCTGCTACTGACATATTATTCCTCTGACACCAGGAACTAAAACATTAACAAGCCTTTGTTGCTGTTTGTGGTTGTTTTGTTTTAGCTGTATCTCTGAGCACGGTTTGCCCCTCCAGCTGAAGGAAGGGCAGTCTCAGGCACACATGAGGGCAAGCAGCCGCCTCCCATGGGTGCTTCCCTCCGGCACAGGTCTGCTGCGGCAGCGGGACCTGGCGCCAGGCATGCTGGGCTGGGCGCCTGCCAGGAGCGACGCCCTCTTGGCAGGGGATCAAAGGAATTGCGGAGCTATCTGCTGTCTCCTCAGCCTGGCAGGGTCTGTCTGACGTGTCTTGCCGTGTCTCCAGGCCATGAAATTCCACTTCTCCGTGGGAAGGGACTTGCACGCAGCAGAGGAGCACCTGCTGCTGATCAATGCATGGCACCTCACAGGTTTGGTGCCTTGGTGGCTGGCACCACAGTGTCTCCCCTCTCTCCCTGAAAGGACAGGGTGGGGATATTGCTCATTCTTGGGTTTGGAGCAGCTCTGGTTGGCTTTTGGAGGCCCATTTTTCCCTAAGAAACACCATGGGAGCTGTGGCAGAGCTCACCTCAGTGAGATGAGGCCGAGTTGGGGCCTGGCTGCTGCCCTCCCCACAGGGCACCGCAAAAGGGCCAGGGGCAGCTCACATTACTTGTAACAGCAGAAAATCTGGCTACACGTGAGGAAGAAAAATGATTAACCACCAGAGTAATTAAGCACCAGAGCAACTTGCCTGGAGAACTGGTGAGATCTCTGTCCTCAGAGATCTTCAGGCACCAGGTTCTTGAAGCTGTTGTCTGTGAGGTCCTTGATCACCTCAGCGCAATTCCCCAAGGGCAAGTTTGTGAAGGCAGAGTAATAACATGGGTTTCACAGGAAATGAAGGGGGTAGCGTGATGAAATGATTTGTTATTAAGAAAATATAATGTTAAAGAGTGTTGAGAAAGCTGTCGAAAGTGTCTGCTGTTGACTGCCCCAAACAGAAATGTCGCTGTTTTACTGATGTTAAAAAACTTTTTGAAATGCATTGTAAGTGTGCATTGCGCACACAGCATTTCTCCTTGTTTTCTCCAAACTAATAAGCCAGGTTTTGTAACTATGGGATGCTACGTGTGGGACAAATCCACAGATAGTGGATTTAGTGGATCCACAGATAGTGGATAGTGTAAGCAACTTGAATAGATGAGGTGAAAACTTGTCTGTATTCCTCCCCAGATGTACTGAGTCTGAGGGCTGGCACAGAGTGTCTCCAAGCTATGTTGGGGAATCAAACACCCCTGCCATACAAAGCATGGAACTCTGTGCCTTGTTTGGACAGGGAACCATCACGGTGTCTGGGGCCTGAGACGAATTGCCCCCTGGCTTGGTTGGCTTACTTTGGTGATGGTGCATACCCTGTTTTCATCCCTATTCCTCTCCATGTGCCTTCATCCCTCCTAGTCTACAAGTCAGGAGCTTGCAAGCAATGTGTAAGCCTTTCTACAGATCACTGCCAAGCTTTATTTTGGCTTAGGATTCCTCACATCTGCAGAAACGTTTGCTCTGCAGGAAGGAGGTGGCATCATCTACATGTAACTCCTAGCTGTTTGGTCCAGGCAAAGCATCTCCGGTTTAGGCAAAAATCTGCTGCTGACTGCTCCCTTTGCTAGCTTCCTCAGCACTGTTTAAAGCACTGTAGTAAACAGCTGTCACAGCCATAAATGTCCACGAGATGGAGCCACTCTCCTTAATTGTTCAGGAAGACTTACCTAGGTCGTTCAGCTCCACTCGTAGCAATCAGTATTTTGAATGGCAATTATTGAATATCGCAGTAACGATACACCACTGCCAGAAGGAACCTGGTTTACTAGGAAGTGGGAAGCTGTAGCAACCAAAACTGCTGCATATTGTCTGTATACACCAAGGAAATGTCCACTAGGGCACTGTAGACTGCTGGATTATGGTAAGATGTAAAACATTAACTCTTCCTTCAAATTCTCTGGCTATTAGAGACTGTATCCGTGAATGAACTGTGCCTTGACGGTGATACAACGATGCCAATCCCTTTATTGCATTTTGCATAACTGTTTCTTACCTGTAGGATTAATTTATCACCAGAACGTTGTAATTACTAAATTACCTTGGGATATCATTGAAACTTGATAAACCAATAGGGTGCAAAAGTGCCATTGAATTGTACCTAGGGTACTGTATTTATGCTTGGTCATCATGAATAAGATCTTTTTATTCCCTACATGAACAAATATGAATAGAGGTATACTGAGCTTCCTAATGGAATTTTACCCTTGACAAACACCATTAGTCCCAAAAGATTGAGTTAATCTCCCTGCAATCCTCTCATTTAAATTCTAATGGCTATATAATACAAAATCACAGTAAAGTGACTCAATAAACTAAAATACAGTTGAGAGGAGATGTACCCTCCCTGACCGAGATATATATCAATGAAAAGCTAGAATTCAACAATAGCCACAAGTAAATCTAGACCTCTACCATCCCAACATCATCAGCACCCATTACAGGTAGAAGAAATTTCTACCATTGTGATAGAGTATTGTGAAGACCATTTCTTTTCTGCTGTGTCTGGCACTCTGTCTCTTGGAGAACAGAGCTCATTGAATGACAGAACATAGTTCCCACCCACTTTGATGACACAGAGGAAGCAGGAAAAGGGGTATATTGAGATGTTTCTGAAGATAGGAAAAATAAATAAATGTAGAGAAGAAAAAGACAGAGAGGCATTCCAAGCTAGAGCTGCCTTGAGTATGCTTGCCTATTGCCATACTGACTCACCACTGTAGGTAGAAGAACAGCACAGATACTGCCATACTGTGTCCTCAGTATTGGAAGGTCACAAACTGGACTCTACCTAAATGTGCACAATTGTTTTACTCTTTTGCTTTATTTTTAGAAGGTCTTATGTCATGATGTGAATCTTGAAACTGGGAATGAAGAACCAAGGCAATGAAAATGCCAGATCAGTCATGTGGCCTGCAAATACGCCATGTGTGGTTTTGTCAAGAAGGAGAGACTGTGTCTAAAACTCTGACACTGAGTTGGCAAAGAGATGGCAATTCAGCTGACTTCTTAGATGGAATTCAAGCCTGAGTAGCTGATATATTAAGAAGATTTCATATGACTCAGCTGCAGAAAAATTTGAATAAAAAATTCATTTGCAATTTTTACAATCACAAAGTGCTGATCTAAACTGCAAATACAGTCAGTTTCCTAAATTGACAATGTTCTTTTCATTATCTTTATTGTGATTGCTACTATGGATTTATTTACACATGGGTTACAACTAGAATTCAACTAATAAGCAACTTTTAAAATACTGGGTTCCTACAATTTTTAGTTTTTCTCAAGCATAGCAGATGCACTGTTATTTCTACTTAGGGAGAAATAAAAATATCTAAACATCACTGTGTTCCTAATCTGCTCAGCATCTTTAACAATCCTTTCAGTGAACTATTCTTACATACTTGTGAAAATCTGGATCTGTGTAATTTTTATCTAGCATTTTATAACAGGCATTCTATCTGTTTAAAACAGGCATCTATCCTAAGGAATGTTATGCTATGAATCTTGACATTTTACTAAAGTTTGTGATAGCCTCAAAAGTAAAAGATACTTTACTCCTTTCTATGCATAATTTTAAAACATTCTTCCATCATTACAATTTAAGGAAAATTTATTGATATAGCATATTGCATTTATTAAAGCTTGAAAATAGAAATATATTTATTTAAAATATTTATTTAAATATTTTAAAATGTAAATAGTTTTATTATTAAAAAAGCAGAGCTTTTACTTAAATAGAAGTAGATTTTTATTTACTTACTACTCAGACAAATAGCTCCTAAGCGAGAACAGCAAGCGAACATGGTGGTAGGAACATTGTTGCTAATCTGGTCAGTTATATAAAACGCATTTGAAATATCATGCCACTGTTTTGCATGAGATGGGAGAAAAGAGCTTTTGTTCTAGTGTAATATGAGCAGAAGCAGATTGAACTGCACTCTATCTTTTGGAGGCTTTTCCTCATGGATTTGTGAGCATGATGGCACTGGCTTTCTTCTAAAAGGCCACTTTTAGGAGACTTGCTTAAGAGACCAGTTCTTGGTGGTGCAGTCAATCTCCTTCTGTATCATCCAAATCACTTTTTCCTGTGAAAAGAGCACATTTGGTATAAAGAGGCAGAATTGTGAGTTTTTTTTTTAGTTTACTTTGTTTTCTCTTTTTAATACTATGGGCTATGTTATGGCATTTGTATCAGAGGAATTGAAGAAGGAAGGAAGTGTATTAAAGGTTTTAGCTGACATCTGTCTGAATTAGCTTGAAAATCTAGATGAGGATAAAGGTTACGCTATGCTCCTAAAAGCAACAGGTAATCATTGAAGAATGTGCTTTTTTTTTTTTTCCCCAACACACTGCATTACACTTTAACAAGACCAACCAGAAAAGGCATATCATCCCAGTGCATGCATTTATATTGCCAGGGTGAGTAACTCCTGATAGTAAGCACACAGAACCATTTGAGTTGGTGAAGGGTGGCAGCAGAAATAGATCGAACATTTTATCGAACATGGGTTTAAAAAAAAAAAAAGGGTGCTGTGTTTGATTTATAGCTTGGTGAAGAAGGAGGAGCGGGGTTAACCAGATGTTAAAATCATCTGGGTTTTAAAAGATCCTACAGTGGCTTAACTTCACTTGAAAGAAACAAGAAATTATAATTACATAACTTCTGCTGAAACCTCTCTTCACCTGAGAAGAAATGAAATAGCTTCTAGTTTGCACATTAAAATGCACACCGCTAGTGAAGATTTATATATGTGATTTGTGAAGATACTTTATATACACAACATTGCCCTGTATCTCTATTCCTCTGTTCATTCTCAGTTCAGGTTGCATGGTGTGTAATGGTCAGAGAAAACCTCCTGCAGATTTATCTTCTTAGACATGATTTATCAGAACGTTTAAAGACTCCAGCTAATGCTGAGTTGCCTGGAAAAGGGCTGTATTCAGCAGGGGATACAAGGGGACTAATAAATTGAATGTAAGAAGCAGCAATAGCCTGGCATTGCCCATAGAGAAAGGGAAAAGGGACATGTGCAAAGAAAACTGCAAAGTAACAGGCAGTAAAGCAGCATGTTGACAGTGGCAACAGAAAGAGGATATCAGATGCCAAGTACAAGACCATGCTGGAGGGAGAGCTGTGAAACACAGGGCAGAGGACAATTGCACTAAAATGTAATTATGGCACATGGGGTTGTTCTAAGCATAAAGCTAACAACTACATCTAGAAACCTGAAATAGTTTGAAGGCCAAGATTTGTGAGATTTGTGGATAGAGATAATGTTCTTAATGTTATCAGCTATCCAGATGATTGAATAAGACCAGCTTTCATGTACAAAAGTCCTCTTCTTCTGGCCTCATTGCAGTCGTGGAATATTGTGACTGACCTGGGATTTGAGTGTTCACAGAAACCGGGAAGGACTCATGTCAAGAGCCTGTTAACAAAATACCTTTCACTTCTTTGAACCCTTGCAGTGCAAACTGCTTTTACTAGGCCTTTGGAGGGCACTGTGCAGATTGCATGGAGACTATGGCACATAGCAGTAGCTATTACCACAAATAACTTTAATTGCTGTTTGTCCTTTTTTGCTTTCCTGCTGATTCCTAGATGTCTAATGAGCCCAGGACCTGCCTGTGTGACACTGGAGGCAGGTTTGGCTACCAGGGTTGTGGGCAGGAAGTACAAGTTGAGCACATCAGGGTGTTTGTTTGCAAACCATCTTGCAAATTGG
Source organism: Nothoprocta perdicaria (assembly GCF_003342845.1). NCBI lineage: Eukaryota > Metazoa > Chordata > Aves > Tinamiformes > Tinamidae > Nothoprocta > Nothoprocta perdicaria. The sequence goes on from NW_020455810.1 coordinate 2,888,137, forward strand.
ACAATGCTGGGATGGTGATTCATGGCATATTTGGATGGCAACTCCCAAACATCAGATTCATGACTGATCTTCTCATAGCTAATGGATGCATGTAAGAAGTTGTTTCTTCTCCAAAATAAATAAATAGATAGATAGGTAGATAGATAAATAAATAAAGAAAATTCTGCTCTGTGTTTTCTAGGCCTACGTTATGACTATTATTCCAATACACAATTGGAAGCTTTCAATTTGAGTGATGAATTTCTGTATAACAAAAACACAAGGAACATTGCTGTGAAATGTCACAGAGTACAAAATGATTCCTCCCTATTTTGCAGCTTACAGAAGAAATGCCTGGGCACATAGGATGCTTAGAATATTGAAAGTGTGATGCAGTAGCAGTTCTGATAAATATCCCAGTGATGTGGAAGGCCTTTAAAAAGTAGTGTGTTCTGAAACACAAATAAAGAAATATTTTTTGAAGTATGTATTATCTTTTAAGAAAGTCTTTAAAATAAATCTTCTTTCAAGTTAAATTATACAATGAGATTTTTAAAAAGTCATCCTCAGAAATACAGTGAATCATATGTACAATGGGGTATTAAGCATAATCCCTTTCTTCCGCATAAATCTTTCATACTCAGCTTTGGTGATCTGCAGGAGTTGAATTCCCAAATGGAACAATGTCTTGCAACATTGTGCTGTGTCTTGCAGCAACTGCATTATACATTTCAACATGCATATAGGGTTGGACCATTGAGGCCTCCAGTCCCTAAAGAAAGCCTCTGCCTCATTCTGCAGTGGTATAGCTTTGAGAGATGACGTCCTTAGTAGTTCCTGTTTGTGGAAATGGAGAACTAGCTGCCTCTGTTAGATAATGGTGATATAATAGGGATTTCTGGTTGACAGGGACAATTAATGTGGTCTAGAATCTGCTCCTTTCCATCTTCATGATGATTTCACCTCCTCTGTTCTGTCCCGTGACTGAAATTACATCTGTCTTGTAACACAATGCAATCATTTTTACGTACAAGACTGGACAAACAGCTTTCACGTTGTGAAGGATACTCGCAAGTGGGTTCTGTTAGTTTCTTCCAGACATATTGTTGGTCAGTATTTCAGTAGGAGTCTACTCATTTAAAATTACCCATTACCCAGTTTCTGATGAATTGGTGTCACTCCTACTCTGTGATTCATGCCATGTCACACTTATGGTGGTAGCCCTGTTTTTCCCTCCACCCACCCTGATAAAACATCCCGTTGTTTCACTGTGGGCTGTGCCTGGGACCACACACAACAGCATCCTGGGGCAGGCTTGAGGTGGAAGCCTCAAGGTCCCACCTTGTTTATTTCTGCCTGAGGCGACTGTATGATCCTCTACCAGCTCCACCATAACTGCTGCTGGTTGTGCAACACTTGCCAGCCAAGGTCAGGTGGAGCCGGGGTTAAGCCACCCCCAAGACAGAGGAACTCTGCTCGTCAGTAGCTCTTTCTCCAGTAACTGAAGCATGTCCCCGGTAAATCATTCTTCCCTTTCTTCCCATGCATTCTCCCCTTTGAGCCTTTCAATTTTTCTTCCCAGACCTCAGATTGTATTTTTTCCCTCTAACCTATATGCAAGCCTCATGAAGTCTTGTGTAGTAAATGAAAAACTTCTATAATTATGTGCTTAACTGGAACCACTAATGACAGATCTCATCATTGTTTTGTGGTATTACATTGTTTGCAAGATTTAAAATTGTTTTAATCAGAACCTTGTTTAATCATTTTTTAGAAATTAATTCCTTCATTGTGTGTAGTTTTGATTTATATACTCAAAGATAGTAAATAATGGTGACAGAAATACTTACTTTTTCAGAATTTGTATCCCAAATGATGTTATGTAGTTTAGTCATTGAAAAAAAAAATGAAGTTACTTACAGATGTTTTCTAATGCATACAGGCTTTTCTGTAGAATAGTTAACAATAATAAGTATGACTTTCTCAAGAAAAGGTTTGATGAATTCATTTAACATAGATTATTTATTTCTTTATTTATTTGTGCAGAGCTATCTGCTGAGATTTTCTTTTGCAGAAAATGAAGCTTGGAAGTCTTCTGATGGCTGGTCCAAGTTTGACAGTTGGCTGAAAATTCAAAATGCCAGAAAAATAAATAAGATGCCAGGAAGTTGGATATTGCATCATCTACTAATGTCAAGTGTCCGTATGCTTTTTTGTTTGTCAGTCTGTTTTTGCTTTGAGATTAGATACAGCTAACCTGCCAGCAAGGCTGTGATGCTCTGGAGACTGTAGCTCAGATAAGGCCGTGTGGTAGAACCTCAGCTTAATAGCTGCTTCCACAGCAAGATGGAGGGCAGTGCTTCCTGAGGCCTCCTCGCATGGCATGTTGGCTGCCTTGGAAAAGAGTACTGTGGTAACTCCATAAAGCATGAAGCAAGACTCTTCTGCTAGCACTTCAGCTGTTTTGTACAGCTGTGTAGCAGAGGCAGAACAGAGCTGCTGCTGCTACCACACTGGAGTCAAACTCTTGCTTTGGCAAAGGCCAAAGGGTACAAACATGCCTCTAGGTGCAGTCTTTATGTCCTTGTAGTTAGTAGCATGAAGGACAACTTCATTAACTCTTAAAAGATGATATTTTGGCACCTCTGCTGAAAATCTCTGTGTTAGTTCCAGTTCTATCTGGCTACTGTCACAACTACTTCATTTTCTTTACATATTAGGATAGCTGATTGGGGCTGTATTCAGCAGTGCTGGCATTTTCTTCACTGCTCAGATTTCCTGGATGCACATCATTCCCACTATATTAGAAGGTCCTTTGGTTTCATTGACTTATGCTTTCCTTTCAGCATGGAGTCTGTAGTACCCATTTTCGATTTCACTTGCAGCTTCTGAGACAGGCTTTATTGGCTTCTTCATATGTGGTAGCAGAGTGCCTAGAGCAGCTCTGACATTGCTCTTTCCTGAGAGCCCAAGAGGTTAAGGCTTTCTTCCTCTGCCTCAGAGGCTGCTTCTTACAAAGTGCTCTGTGATCCAAATTGTCATGTCTCTTCATAGTGGAAACAATCTCTGGAGAGGTGATAACACCCAGGGACTCTTTGCTATTGTATCTGCCCTAGGCAGAGTTTTTGCTAGGCAGAGTGACAGCAGAGAAGACCGACTAAAATGGGCACTGACCGTTACCTGAATATGACTCAAAACTGAACAGGATGATATATTTGGAGGGGGGGAGGTGGAGTGACAGCTGAAATAGCTAAAACAACAGGCAAGCACCAGCTCCTGCTCTTCATTACTGGAGCCTTGCCACAGTTTATAGACCAGGTATGTCCCCAGGCTGTTATGATCAAGTTGCTTAGAGGATGCCAAAGCCCTTTGCCAAGCAAAGGTGCTTTCCACTTGGTGACCTGGCCTAGAATCTTCTCACCTTTAAACTCTGGTGTCAGGAGAGCATCCCGGACCCCTCTGTCGCATCTTTTGGATAGATGGCTCATTCCCTGAATGAGAAGCTGTGTATTGAGACCATTCAGAACCTGAAACTTGTGCTTAATATGTGAAGCGCTCCTTGATGAGCAGAGCTCAGGCAGCAATCTGCCCTGGCTTCCAATAAGCTTTGAATTTAACTTGTTGATGGAATGTAACTTGTTAAGGTTAGCATGTACACAGTCTCTTGCTTTTTTGATTATGCCTTGGAAGACTTCATGTTTCTTCTCCGATGCACCACATGGCTTGAGCAACATGAGTAAAGACCTCCTATCTCTTAGCAGAACTTGCAGCTTCAATAATACAGACAGGAACTGCTGGCAAGACAAGTCTCTGTGTGCGCCAAGGCAAGATTTGGCGAGGCCAAATTAATTGGACACCAAAATAACTAATCTCCTGTGAAAGTGCCTGTCTTTATTGGCCTGTTAGGAATCACACACTAAAGAAGCTGCTGTGTCTGTGTATTTTGGAAGAAAGGTTAGGGGAGGCTAAGCAAATCACATCTATAGAGCTCCTGTCACAGAGACCTCAGCTATGGGACCTCAGTGTGTGTGACATGTCCCCTGGCTTTTGCAATGGGAAGGGAGGGTTGGGCTTGGCTTGCCAGGTCTTGCAGGTGACTCACACGTTTCACATGTCAATTCCAGTCAAGAAAGGATTTTTGGCACTTATTTTGAGGGTGTGTGTGTGTGTGTGTGTTTGTGTGTGTGTGTGTGCTGGCAGGGTGTTGTAAGGTTGATGTATTGACATCATATACAACTTGCCCCAGCGGGCAAGGAATTAGAACTGACTATATGCTCTTGAGGTGATAAAAAGAAAGACTTAACTGTTATGTCCCTCCCACCAATATCACCTCTTTACTGCCCTTCCATGGCAACATGCTCTTTGGGGGTAAATGGTGTTTTCAGAATACACATTTGGGCAAACTGGTTTTTGCAAGCTACATATAAATTCTCAAATATCTTCCATATTTGTTAGGTTGGCTCTCCTGCAACAACATTTGCTATCTCAGATGCTAGCTAGCAATGTTGACAATGTCAACATTGTCACTGTCCAATGCATGATATTTTCTAGGGAAGGTTTTATTGCTTTTTCCATCCACATTTGAAGAACAAAAATGTGCTCAGCTTCTCAGAGAGATGTAAGTTTCCTTATCTGTGGAGCAGGCATAAAATAAATCATTGTCTCCATTCCTTTAAGTTTCCTTCAATATATATTATACATGTAATCATATCACCATATTCATATTGTGGTTTTATTTAATTTCAATATTTTTCCCTCTGTTTGATGATTTCAGATGAACGACCCGTAATATTTGAAATATTAGTTTATGGAAGATAATAAGTGTAAGGAAGATATAAGTGTGTGGAAGAAAATATTGTAGCAATGTGATGTAGGGAGCACTACCTGCATTTTTATTTTTATTTTTTGGATTTTCAAATATTGGTCTTACTATGGATGCTTATTTTGCATTTGTTTATGTGGCCTAGAGAAATTGATGCTGTCCTGACATATCTAAAGGAACAACGTGCAGCTGGGTGGAGTGGCCGACACTCCGGAGGGCTGTGCTGCCATCCAGGGGGATCTGGACAAGCTGGTGAGTTGGGCAGAGAGGAACCTCATGAGTTTCTACAAGGACAAATGTAGGGTCCTGCACCTAGGGAGGAATAACCCCAGGTATCAGTACAGATTAGGGGTCGACCTGCTGGAGAGCAGCTCCACGGAGAGGGACCTGGGAGTCCTGGTTGACACCAAGTTACCCGTGAGGCAGCAGTGTGCCCTCGTGGCCAAGAAGGCCAATGGGATCCTGGCCTGCATCAGGAGGAGTGTTGCCAGCAGGTCAAGGGAGGGGATCCTGCCCCTCTGCTCAGCTCTGGTGAGGCCGCACCTGGAGTACTGTGTGCAGTTCTGGGCTCCCCAGTATAAGAGGGACGTGGAGCTTCTCAAGAGGGTGCAGAGAAGAGCAACTAAGGTGATTAAGGGACTGGAACATCTCTCGTATGAGGAGAGACTGAGTGAGTTGGGCCTGTTTTCCCTGGAGAAGAGAAGGCTGAGAGGGGATCTGATTAACATGTATAAGTTCATGAAGGGAGAATGCAGGGAAGAAGGGGACAAGCTTTTTTCATTGGTGGCCAGTGATAGGACAAGGGGAAATGGGCATAAGCTGGAGCACAGGAGGAACTTCTTTGCTGTGAGGGTGCCAGAGCCCTAGCACAGGCTGCCCAGGGAGGTTGTGGAGTCTCCTTCTCTGGAGATCTTCAAAACCCGCCTGGATGCCGCCCTGTGTCACATGCTCTAGGTGTGCCTGCTTGAGCAGGAAGGTTGGACTAGATGATCTCTAGAGGTCCCTTCCAACCTTAAATATTCTGTGATTCTGTGATTCTGTGATTCTGTGATTCTGTGAACGTGGTGCAAAGAAATTAGGGGTCATTGTTTTTTTCCTGGGGTGGTATTGCTGTACTTATCTGATGGTGACATACCCACAATTAAAGGCTGGTGCATCTCTCTATGGGTGTGTACATACTTACTGTACTTATCGCTCACCTATCCTCTGATAGTCCTCTCCAAATGTAATTCTAGGACTACTGAGCAAAACATGGACCTTCCCAATCAGTTTTAAAGAATTCAAGCTTGTATGCCACAAAGGGCATTTTACAATCTTCTAAATACAGATATTCCATCTGTATCTTAAGAAACTATCTCAAAGGGAGTTTTAATCTGGGAGGGTATTCTTCTAGGAGCTGTGTTTGTAGCAGCTTGCCAGTTAAAGCTAATGATAATGGGATCATATTGCATGAGATGTGAAAAACTTCTAATTGCACAAGTAGAGTGCTGTATTTTATATCTGAAATTCGTTTAGAAGTCAGTTAATCTTTTTCTGTTGTTGTTGTGATTTCCTAGGAGTAATCAAGGATCAAGGATACATCTGATGATGTATCCAACAGTTTTTATTTTTGCTGAAAAAAATGAGTTAATCCCCACTCTGGTAAAGTATGCCACTAACCTCTGCCTTCTTTCACTTCCGAGTTTTTGATTTCCTTCAAACTGAAGGAAACTTATACTAGTCCTTCAAGATCAAAAAATAAGCAGAAAAAAAAAAAAAAAGAGAGACTGACAGAAGGCCTAATGAAACCTCAGCAAAGAATGATGACTGGATTTTTTTAAGTCTCTTTCTTCTGTCAAAGTATTGCTAGTAAGTCAGGTGACAAAGTTTTGTAAAAATCCCATTGTTGTTTTCAGTTACTCAGGGTTTAGGCTGAGTCTTTGGCTGTGGGACTTGTTTTCTATAGATCCTAGGATTCTTGACAGTTTTTTGAGATTTCACACTGAAAGAAACATTTAGAAGTGGCAACGTGCTGGGGTCAGTAAATTAGAAAATGTGATGAGGAACAATGATTAGGAATTTACTTCTTCTTTAGTTGCATTTGATGCTTTTTTTTCATTATCATAAAGTAATTAGAACAAGCTAAGCCTATGAGGGAACTACCCTTTTCTATGAAAGTCATTCTTGAACAAAGAAAACTCTATACTGAGAATTACAAAGGTAATGTGCATTATCTTTGCACTAATGCAACATTATGTTGCACTCATGCAACATAAGCTCTGCTGCCTGTATGCAATATATTTTTGCCTAAATATCATTTAGGATCACATTTTATTACTTCAAACCCTACTCTGGCCATGTGCAGGGGAGAGAGTGCTTAGGGCTTGAAAGAACTCGTATTTACTCCCTTTCTAGCCCTGTGATGAAGGAGATTATTTCTGTCTCATTACACGGGAATGTTGTTCCTTGTCTCCTATATTCACAACTTCTGCTGTCTATGTAAATCTTGTTCATCACCAGATACGTTTACTGACTAGAAAGATAGACTTTCAGATTTAAAAGCAACTAACCAATCAAAAAAACAACCTAGATGCAGCATTTTGAAACATAAGCACAATGGATAACATTAAGGCTGGAAAGGAAAACTTCAGACTGGGATTTATGAGCTTTTGGTCATTTCAGTCTCTACAGCTATTTTCTGTGATGACTTACGACTGTCTATACAGTGATGGACAATAAGCTTTGTGCACAGATATCATATCCTATGGAATGAGATCAACCTGTGGAACAAGTTCCTTCAGAATTTTGCTTGTTCTCATGCCTATCTAAAAACATTTTTTATAACAGGTTTTATTATATCACCTGGGCAACTCCAAATTAGTTTTTGGAGATCTGGTCTGTAGGAATTTCCACTTGAATTTTTCACATCTTCATGCTTGGTTTGAGATAGAGAAAGAAATATTTTTTTCATGTAAATTGGCTCATGTTTATGTTTGATTAGCCGTAAAACAAAATACATTGAAAAAGTCTTAACTAGGTCAAATGGTATTTGTTTTCATAGGTTTACTTGAAGTAATCAGTCACCTAGAAATGAGTGGGAGTAAAGAAGATGGAACCAGACTCTTCTCAGTGGCGTTGAGTGAAAAGACAAAAGGTAATGGGCACAAAACAGAATTCAGGAAATCCCACTTAAACATAAGAATAAAGTTTTTTATTGTGAGTTTTGTCCAAAACCAGAAGACTGGAGATGCTGTAGAGTCTCTATCCATGCAGAAACTCAAAATCTGACTGGAAGTGGCCCTGAGCAGAGTGCTGCAACTGACCCGAGTGGAGTTGGACTCCACAATCTTCAGAGGTCCCATCTAACGTCAAAAACTTTATTCTTTGAAATTTGGAAATGACATTACACTTATTTCAACAATTCTTGCTAGAATTATAGATTCTTTGCCTTCATTTACAAAATGTAAATAGAAATATATAAATATCCAAATAAATAGAAACATTGTTCAAGCTTTCCAAGTACATACTTCCATAAACCATGTAAGAAGTTGCATCCATTGGTGTTTTTTGTAGTCTTTTTATTCCTTTTCAACATATTTAGCATTATTTATTCAACATATTTTAGCATTTTAAACATGTAGGCGATACTTTTCTTTATTTCCTTGCAGATTTTTGGACTTCTCTTTACATTCTAACAAACTTTCCAGACCCTTATTTCAAAAGAGACTTTTATTTATATATTATCTCTTTTCTGTTCTGTCCATAGGAGAGCTTGGTTAATATTGTCTAGCCTAGTTCAAGGAGTTGAATTATGAATAAGCTAAGGACTGGCACCATAGAATATGGCTATTTAAATTAATATCTTTACTAGGATGTTCTCTATTACAGGTAACCTTACCAGAATAGAAGCTGAAGTAAAATTATAAAGTTAATTCTGAAGTAAAAATTTATCCAGGAGAAACTCATGGCTTTGTACCTCACAAAAGACAAGATGTCAATCAAGCATCAACACAGTATCAAAGAACCAAACCTTATGGTTGTCTCATTTTAAAATAATCAGCAGTGTTAATTAATTCTGCTGTCTCTTTTTTTTTTTTTTTTTTTGTCTGGAAGCTCATTATACTTTTAATTACCGCAGTGTAAAATCTGGATATCCCTGAATTCAGTGGAGGCCCATTAACATCGCTAGGGTAAATCTGTTACAAGGGGACAATCAGGTCTCATATTTAGAGAGCAACAATCATTCACAAATATTGGAACAGCGTGTGCACTCTAACACTAAGGCTGTGATTATGCACACAGTTGCAGTAGCAGTTTGGAAATGACAAGGCTAAAATACATAAAGACAAGCATGGCCAAATCTTCTTGAACAACTTGTGATTCATGAAGTAACTGGAAATTCAGGTGTGGAGCCGAAAGAGGTGTGTGCTTACAGCACGAAGTCCAACCACCTACAGGCACATAGAGGGTGCGTGTGGTACATGAGGTTCTGGCTTCTGTATAAAAGTGCTGAAAAAAGGATTATTCAGAAAGGAACGTGGAACCAGCAAGAAATCACATTAAAAACCATTTAGCTTATAAGGTTTAATTTTAATATTATGATAAGGGGGCATGTGATTATGTACAAGAAGAACTAAGGGAAGTGAAAAGGCAGTTAGGCAAATTCAGAGAAAAATATATATTGTATATATTGCAATATATTGCATGTATTGTACATATTGTCATAATTTCTTGTTTCTTGGAAGGATTTGAAGAACTACTTTTCTAGCATTTATTTTACTACTCTTCTTTGAAGTTGCTATGAGTATCTAAACACTGTACATGGTATAAACTGTTTTTGTCTCTCTGCTTCACTTTGGAATTCTTTAGTGGACTCTTTTTTTGGTTCTTTTATCCAAAAATATTAAGTGCTGTAAATAAATAATATTGATAAATGATGACAAATGATAAATATTGAAAGTATGGGAAATGAGCTCACACACAAGGACTACATTTCAAGGCTGTTCCCTTCTCTGCGAGAAAAGGTATGGCAGCACCACCTGTGCATTTAGTGCTATATTTTAGATGTGTCTATGAGGAAGTAAGGAATTTTGATAGCTCATGTCCTTAGATAAAGCTGTTTAGGGGTTAACCTTAGGAATCCAGTATAAAGAAAACCAGAAGGAAGAATGGAAGGAAAAAAAAAAAAAAACAGTCACTTTTTGGAAGGAGGTGAGAAATGCAAGGGACTTTTTTCGATGGGTAAGATGTGCTGGGGCAGGGTAGATGCATATCTGGATTTCTGGGTTTTTGCAGAGAATGCAGATCAATCCGTGCTGGATGAACTCTGCGCTATCTCGAGCTGTGCAGGGTCAGCGCACTCCATGTCGCCAGCTCGCCCTGGCTCCCCTTGGCAGCGAGCAGGCAGTGGGGACAAATGCCAGCAGAGTGACGCAGCACGTTCTCGAGGCACACAGCAGCACTGCTCTGTCCGGAGGAATCGTGGTGCCGAGCGAGCCCTGCGCTGAGCTGCAGAGAGGCCATCCGCAAGCGGCAAAGCGCCGCTCGTGCTCGTGCCCACACGTATTGCCCCACACGGACACATCCCTCGCACAGTTTCAAGGAAACGGCACGCTTTAAAAGGAGGAACCCAAGCTGAGCGGCTCGGGGACAGGCGGGGGCAAAGGCAGCCCCGTCCTTACATAACCATTGCTTGAAGAGACGCAAGCCCCACGCTCACCCCTCGCGTTTTATGACTCGGCACTTTCCCCGGTGACTTTGCCCCTGGCAGTGCTGGGAGCAGCGGTCCCTGAACGGCTCTCCGGCCACGGTCCTGCTCGCTCACCACAGGTAGGCACGTTTCCTTGGCTTTAATGGCTGTTCTGCATGAGAGAGCACTTAACAAAACAATATATATTACTTATTACAGATTATTTGCATCTAGCGCATACGAAGCTCTCAAGTCTATCTATGTGTCTTGTAAGCCTGTGCAAACTCCATGAAATCTTTTGTCTGGAACTCTTTTCCCGAGCTATATCCTTCCGTACTTCTTATTTTAAGTTTTCCTTTAAATATTATCAGATAGCATAATGTAGAGTGTTTACAATTGCAGCCTTTAAGGACATAGTGACTGGTAAGGGCATTGCGCTTGTGTTTGCTGAGTTGTGAAGTGTAAGTTTCTGTAATATTCAATTGCTCTTTTTATTACATTTGCTGAATTTTAATCTAATTAAAAGAGAACAGTGGATTTCCTCTTCTATGGAAAAAGAAGCCAGAATTAGTTAAGCAAAATTAGACATCAACTCTTTTCTATTATATATTTAAATGTGTTTATCTTATACGTCTATCTGTTAATTAGACATCAACTCTTTTCTATTATTTATTTAAATTATATTTGTCTTATAATTTGTCTTGCCTGTTAATTCATTTTTTTCTGGCACAACAGCAACAGGTATATTTTAATTTATAGCAGAGTCTAGCTGGGTCACACACTATAGCATGGGCTAAAACACCAAATACAGGTGGAGGTGGCTTATTTAAGAAAATGTGGAAGATAAGTATAAATGTGCGAGGTTAACACAGCTTATGTATCAAATAAGATACAGTTCATCTTGAACTGATGTGGGGAGGGTGAAATCTCGCAAAGTCTGCAAGCATAACGCTGCTAACTCTGCTTGTGATAGTCTGAAATTATGAGCTGGTAAATGTAGAATATCTTGGTCTCTAGAAATCTGTGCAAATCTTCCGTTTTTAGGGTTTTATTTTCCTAGAGATGCCCCTGTAGTGCCACAAGTACTTAAGGAACATCAATCTGTTTCTTGCTCTTGTGTCTGTGATATATATTGATATATATTGATATATATTGATATATATTGAGCGGTCAAATACTCCCAGCCCCATTTCTGCACTGTGCTGTTGTCTTAGAGCTCAGAGACCTTTGTAATTGTTCCATGGATGGGTTAGGTGAAGTTTTGGATAGAGTCTCTCCATAACCTTGAGCAAGCTGAACATAGGGCACTTGGCGCATATTCACATACATTATTTGAGTCATTGTGCAGCAATATGACCTCTGTTTGCCCAGGTAGTTAATCCAAGCCTAGTGGCTGGTAACTTACAATCACTAACTTGAGACAAGCAGCTAGATAAACTTGTGTCAACATCTACTGGCACTTTTCACCTTTGTGGATAATCTGTTTACCTTGACTTTTGTAATAGTTTGTAAAAATTTAACCACACCTTATTGCCAACTTTTTCAAAAAACATTTAACTAGCTTGAAGAAGTTTTGCTCATGGTCAGTTTTCTTTCTCTTTTTTTTTCTTTCTTTCTTTTTCTTTTCTTTTTTCCCCCTTCTTATCTTGGAGTTTGAATAGTTCTTATTTGTTATTAAATAAATATGACTGCATCCTGTCTAAAACCTAAATAGCTCTAACACAAGTTTTATTTATAGAAAATCAAACCAAAGGGCTGTTTGATGGCACACTTCAGATCTATCGATAATCACTATGTTCACAATAGTACTATAATGATTAAAAAATCAATATTTTATGATACCACTGTGTTTTGATCTGTTTAAGTATGGTATGCAGCAATATTCACTGCTAATTTTTGGTTTGTTTGTTCCTTCCACACTAGTATCACCCATGGCGAATGAAGCCAAACCCTGCCCATGCAATATTGGAGACAAATTTGACTATGAAGGTTGTGGGCAGGAAGTACAAGTTGAGCACATCAAGGCGTATGTTTGCAAACCATCTGGCAAATCAGACAAAGCCGTGATCGTAATTCACGATATATTTGGATGGCAACTCCCAAACACCAGATACATGGCCGATCTGCTCACAGCTCACGGATACATGTAAGAAGTCCTACTGTTTTGAAAGTGTTGTTATAACAAGAAAATTGTCTAGCCAACAATTTCCTTTCCTAAACCACATAAATATGTACAATTTTACATTTTTTTCCTAAGGTATATCCTATTTATTGAAGCAGTATAAGGAATCTAACATTGCTTATTGTTACTACAATAAGTAGAGGGTAGGTAAGTACAGACGGAAAGAGGATAAACAGAGAAAAGTCTGATTTTCCAGCTTTAACAGGGTTATTGGAACACCTTCACCAGGTTTAAACAGTCTCCTTCCTCCTTCCTTGCTTGGCATTTATTGTTATGATAATATTTCCAGAAAAACTAAATCAAATCCTATGAAAGTGAAATGTACCAGCACATGCCAGTGAAAGAAATATAGTCAGATACATGGAAAGCATGTAAGTGAGAAGCTCATGAGATATATGTCTTTCCATGTATTTCCATACATTTTTCTGGTTAATACTTTTTAGCCCAAATGAATGTAACTTGCAAATTGCAGAATTTGGAGGGGATTTGGTAAGAAATTGCTAAATGTTTTTTAATTGCAATTAGAAAATTGTCTTCTTAATGTGTTATATTGGGGAGAACATATCTGGAAATTAACTCTTCTTATTAGATGCAGAAAAGTAATGAAGGTCTCTGTATAATACACTGATGCAGATTAAATTCTGAGTGTATTAAGCAAAATGAATTTATAGTGTAGAACATTGTGTTATTTCATGGCTTTAAAGTGTTTTAATTTTTCCTACAGAGCCATCTGCCCAGACTTTTATGTGGGACAAGAAGCTTGGAAACCTTCTAATGATTGGGCTTCTTTCAATAATTGGCTAAAAACTCGAGATTCCAGCAAAATAGACAGGTACATCAGATATTCATTGCCCACCATGTGGCCATGCTTCTCTAGTAGGAGTTTTTGCCTCAATAAAGATGCAGGATGAGGTCCAAAATTATTAGTGGGTCAAAGGCAGCAGGGTGTCTGCAAAGAAGAATTCAGTGCTGTTCATGGGTCAAGCTCATGACTGACCCACGTGAAGAGTGCACTTTGAAGAAAAGCAGAAACTTTGAACACGAATAAAAGTGACTATTATTTACAGACACAAATACCATCTGCAGAGAGCAGAAGTGAGATAAATAACTTAAAAGGAAAATAAATGGCTGAGGCTAGAAGATGCAGCAGACTCCTTCCACCCCAATTGGAGACAGCTCCTGAAGGCAGGATCCTTCCATATGGAAGAGTTAAAATGAAAAACATAGTCACAAAACACTATTTCCATAGGGTTTGTTAGTCCTGTTCCCTGTTAGATGCCAGCCAGTTCAAAATACAATACTTTGCCACTCTTCTAGCTGTCATTTTTACCATTTGACACGTGTGATAATGGCATGCTCTTGACTAGCTGTATATCTCTTAAGCTTTTATACTAGTTGGCCCATGAGAAAACTATTGACATATATGTAATTGATTGAGTTGCCATTTGTAAAATCAGGTCAGGTTGCAATAACTGTGATCTAAAGAGAATGATTTATTTATTCTCCTTCATGCGTTGTCTGTTTCACTTCTCCCCTGAAATTTCTCATTTATTTTAGAAAGGAGTGATAGCCTTGACTTACAAAACTATAGTCCAATTTTGATATTGTAATAGTTTAGGATATGATAAAATTAAAAAATTGGGTAGAAATTGTAGAAGATGCCTTGAAATGTAATTAGTTATACTTTATTTTCAGATTTCCAGGAAATACTGTTAGACTTAACTAACTTTCATTTACCTGTCTTAGAGAAATTGATGTCGTCTTGAAGTACCTACAGGAACAATGTGGTGCCAAGAGGATTGGGGTCATTGGTTTTTGCTGGGGTGGAGCAGCAGTACATCATGTGATGCTGAAAAATCCTCATATAAAGACTGGGGTGTCCAACTATGGTAAGTGGAAGTTGTCTGTAATGGGATATGGATGCAGCAGGAAATTTTTCTCTAGGAGTGTTCTGTAGCAAAATTCTGCTTTTGACATTATAAAAAAATGATTTCATTATACAGAATCTTTAAGCAGCTTTACTTCTTGCACATATCTCATCATAAGCAGAAAGAGAAATGTATTCACATGATATGGCCAGGACCACCGCACAGCACAGAGTACAAGAAACACCAAGTGCCAGGGCATCCTTGTGTCTCAGGTTCCTTTTGATAGCTGATTGTTGACCGAACAGTTCCCAGATAAATATTTTATTTCTTTTAGGAGCTTTCAGCTGTTATGGGGTGGATCTTTCTATCTGAATCTTGTTCACATTCGCTTCCATAAATCTTAAGGCAGTTTGCCACTTGTTATCTGTTTTTCCTTGTTTGGGTCATGTCTTTCTTCGATGGCAACCTTTTCGCCATCTGTTTGCACAGGGTCTTCTCCCGATGGGTAGGTCATGGCCACTGTGGGCTTGTCAGCTTGCAGGTCTTCTGATCATGACATAAATAACATGTTCTTCAGTTTTACTCCTGGAAACAGTATCTGTTATTACTAATACAAGCCATTTTTTTTTCCTTTTTTTATTCTTTTTTCTTTTCATTTTTTTAACTCTGTGTTAAACCTTCTCGTATTACTCATACATTTCCATTCATATTACCTTTATATTTGTGTTATGAATCTCTGCAATTCTGTATAACCCAGAACAATTTAGATTCATCTGAGGTGTACAGAAGCTGAAGATATTTTCCTAGAAAGCTTATGGGAACCATTTTGCTGCACTGATTGGTTGAGCATGAATGAATTAATCAATGCTATTTGCTAATTTTTGACTTTTCTGTGGTAATAATACAACCAGTGAGTGACTAGGGTGTCAGTTCTCAGTATTTTACTTTGTTTAAATCCAAATATATTTGAATATTCAAAATTACAAAAGCAGTTTATTCTGACTTTGCATCAGTATAAAATACCTGTACACTGAAACTCTAGCCATGTATCTGACATGATGATTATTCATAATCCTTTTAAGAACAGACATGCCAGGTGAGAGGCTACATGGTGTCTAGAGTCAAGCTTTCACAGTATCCTCTCCCGGATGGTGGTTATAAGCAGCTGGCCAAAAAAAAATTGTAAGAATGGAGCAAACATACAAAGTTTCTTACCTGAACCTTTGAGACAGAGCTGATACTTTTATCTGTAATGCCATCACAAAATATGGGAAATTCACATGACAAAATAAACTTTTAAGTGAATCATGTTTAATCCCTCTACAAACTGATATTTTAATCAGGTCTAACAAAGAGAAATGCCATTTATTTGGATTGTATTGCTTTATTAGTGATTTTAAAAAACAGCATGGATCATCTTATGTCTCTATTTTTGCATAGGAGTGATCAGATTTTTTGAGAATGGATACAATTTACTTCATCCCACTTTCTTCATTTTTGCTGAAAAAGATGAGCACATCCCGCTGGAGCAGGCAAGTTTCTTGTTAGAGCTAATTTTTGTCGTTGTTTTGCATGCTCATTTCATAACTTGGTATTTAATTAAGAGAAACTAGAAAACTGATTTGCTCTTTCCTTCCTCTTTCTCTAACTTAAAATGTGCATGTTCATAGGAGAAAAGGGATAAGCATCCATAATGGGAGTCAAAGGAAGACCTATGCCAAGCTTAGGATAGGATCCTCTCTTTGTGAGAGGATATGTGACTATGGATATGTGACTATGGATATCCATGTGGATATGTGACATATGGATAAGTGACTATCCATATCTTTCACCACTGCCCTGTAGATTTTTATTAAAGTAAATATGGGAATCTTGGGGAGCACAGGTAGAGAAGAAATAGAGAAAGCTGATTATCTACAAAGGAGATCAAAAAGGGAAGTATGCTCTTGTTGACTGTTTCCTTTGCTTTTCCTGCTAAAGACTGCAGTAGCTTTGAACTGAAGGTTTGTATCAATGCCTGTCCTCTGTCAAATCAATTTTAAATGGAATCACTTAATCAAAGAAAGCCAGAATGGTTGAGTTTGGAAGGGAGTCCTATAGATCATCTAGTCCAACTCCCTGAAGCAAAATCTTGCCCTTTTTTTTTCTTGAAGCCAGGCTGTGCTAATTTGAACAGTGATTACTACATGTGATCTTGCTTGTGATAATAAGCAGGAAGAATTTTATATCTTTACAGGTATTATTGCACTGACATATATATATAATATATATTTGGTTATTTTGTACAATCAGATAATATTATTTTACTGTTGAGAAAAAAAATGTCTCAAAAAAAGAAAAAAAAAAAAGAGTGTGGTAGCAAACACATTGGGAACATACTGTGTCTTCCAGGACATGCTGAGAACTGTAAAAAAATAACACATTAATTCAGTATAAGCAATGATGGAACACTCTGTGTTACAGGTTACCCAACTGGAGCAGAACCTTAAAGAAAACTGTAAAGTTCATTATGAGGTTAAAATTTATCCTGGTCAGACTCATGGCTTTATACATCGCAGGAGAGAAGATATCAATCCTCAGGATAAACCTTATATTGAGGAAGGAAGAAAGGATATGATCAACTGGCTGAATAAATATATTTAGCGTCAATAAAATGCCTATAAGAAAAACAATTTAATTTTAGGAACTCAGCAAATGATAGACTATTGCTTAATATATTTTTTAAATAATGAAAAATCAATTGTAAAAGATTTTTTTCTGAAATAACACTGCTTATGTGTACTTATTTTCTAAATAGATGCCTAAGCATTTTCAAATGTCAAAAGCCATAATTATAAAGATTTTAAAATTTTTCCATGTGTATCTTAAAAATACTAAAATCTGATGTGGGATATCCTTCTAATCTGAAATTTCACTTTTTTCATTCATGTCAATGGTTAAGGATTAGAAGACTATTGGAACTCTACATGCACTCTTGAGAAATACACTTGCAAAAGCTGCTTTTACAGTTGTTGGGATGTGGGATTTCCAGCTCTGATGTAAACATAGCTGTGCCTGGAGGGTGTTGAGATGCACATGTTCCAGGAAATCAGGCACTGTCTGTGAGAAATAAACACACTGTCTATGAGAAGTAAACATGAACAGCATTGAATCTGAGTTGTTGTGTTCTAATCAACTGTGACCTACTAGTCCTGGTCAGCCTGCAATATGGTGTGTAGCTCCTGCCAACAAAGCTGAACAGACACTAAAGAAACTCTAGAAAGGTTTCATTAAAACCTCTGTGATATAAGAATCACAGAATCACAGAGTCACAGAATCACAGAATCAGAGAATATTCAAGGTTGGAAGGGACCTCTAGGGATCATCTCGTCCAACCTTCCTGCTCAAGCAGGCACACCTAGAGCATGTGGCACAGGGTGGGTTTGGAAGGTCTCCAGAGAAGGAGACCCCACAACCTCCCTGGGCAGCCTGTGCCAGGGCTCTGTCACCCTCACAGTAAAGAAGTTCCTCCTCACCTGGAGATGGAACTTCTGTGTTTCAGCTTATGGCCATTACCCCTCGTCCTATCGCTGGCCACCAATGAAAACAGTTTGTCCCCTTCTTCCCTGCATTCTCCCTTCATGAACTTATACATATTAATCAGATCCCCTCTCAGCCTTCTCTTCCCCAGAGAAAACAGGCCCAGCTCACTCAATCTCTCCTCATACGAGAGATGTTCCATTCCCTTAATCATCTTAGTTGTTCTTCTCTGGACCCTCTCGAGAAGCTCCATGTCCCTCTTTACCGGGGAGCCCAGAACTGCACACAGTACTCCAGATGCGGCCTCACTGGAGCTGAGGAGAGGGGCAGAATCACCTCCCTTGACCTGCTGGCAACACTCCTCCTGATGCAGGCCAGGATCCCATTGGCCTTCTTGGCCACAAGGGCACACTGCTGCCTCATGGTTAACTTGGTGTCAACCAGGACTCCAAAAATGTACCTTGCTGCTAGTCATGGGCCCTTGGTTGGTGACTGGGACCACTCTCCATTTTCGCTGCTGAACTCCATGTTCCCTTTGGCATGTTGCGGCTTAACTTTGGGCAGAATTGGGCTTATTCTTAGGTGTCTGTGCAGCGCAGGGGAAGCTGATTCAGGCTTGTAGGGTTCTGCTGTCCCTGCACCACTCACCTGGAGGATTCATGGCGCTGTGAGTCATGTTATTTAAGATAATTCTCCCCTCAAATCAATGTTGAGAAGTTCCATGGTGATCCTGCTGTTAGGCTGGGCTTGTACTGCTTCCCTGTGATGTACAGACAGAGGGAAGGCCAGTGACTTCTGTGTGTCCTGAAAGCCCCGTTACAGTTATGAGACCGTCATATTTAGGAGAAACTGCTCCACGTGAGAGAATGGCAGACACCTTCACTCACCTATGGAACCAGGTCTCACCAGAGTGCCTATAAAGTCCTGATATACTGTGCAGTATATGAACCATACTGAACCATGCAGTATGTGTACCAGCAGTGTATGAACCATAACACAAGAAGCCAAGATGGCCATGTGGTTCAGAAAGTCTGCAGAGTGTGAATTCAGTTCCCAGCTTTACAGTCTCATATTGTTTCTCAGCATTGCTGTGAGAACAGAGATGATGGATGATGACATGGTTTATGAAAACAAACTCTACGTAACTATTGCCTCCTATCGATTTTAAATAAAAGAATCTTGATTTCCTTCATTAATGACTTGCTGACATGTCTCACAAAAGACAATCCAATCCAGGTTGGAAGGTTATTTTTTGTGCTTTATTTATTTATTTTTAATGTGAAGAGACAGATGTCTCAGGCAACTGAGGCTAAACTTTACCCAGTTTCTTCTGAAAGACGGGAATGGTGAAACTGTGGGGAGTATTTTGTCCAAGTTCATTGTCCTGGGAGAATTCAGAGTAGTTTGTTCTAGGACAAGTATTGCATTTCATCATGCATTTGTCTTCTTTGGAGGGTAGAAATACGACATATGAATTGGGAACTTTGAAAGTTAGCCAGTGCTAATACCTACTTTACTAAAACACACACAGAGCCTCAGAATTCACTCCAGAGAGTACCCTTTTTGTCTAGAGAGAACCCACAGTGTATGTAGGTCATGATACAAAAAAAACTCAGGTGGTGGAACTGAGCCACCTTAATATGAGGCAAATCTAGTAGACCAGAGTAGACATACCCAGGGCTTGATTGGA
Organism: Nothoprocta perdicaria; assembly: GCF_003342845.1. Classification (NCBI taxonomy): domain Eukaryota; kingdom Metazoa; phylum Chordata; class Aves; order Tinamiformes; family Tinamidae; genus Nothoprocta; species Nothoprocta perdicaria. The sequence goes on from NW_020455810.1 coordinate 2,907,865, forward strand.
AGATTTCAGATTTCACCTTCGTAGCCCCAGTGACATCACTGAGACATATTAATGTTAACCAGAGTTACACACTCATGGCTTGCTTCTAGAAATCATTTTTAATCTGTTTTCCCAAAGAAATCTCCTGATTTCTCGACTATGTGATTGTGTTGTCTCGTTCCCTCCTTCCTAATAACTTTGGAGTTTGAGGATGAATTTCAGTCAAATTTGACCAAGCAATGAAGTCCTCAGCTATTTATTTCTTACAAATTTCTAGAAAATCTAGGCTGCATAGAGGGGACAGCCTCGTGGCAGTGTGAGTTCAACAGTTCTGTACGATCTGGATTGCTTGCTGACCAGTTGTCACACGCAAAGCTTGGACCTCTCTTGCACAAGGGTTGTCAGAGGATATAGGAAGGAGCGGGGAGTTTAAACCAGAAAGTGGAGTAAAGGCGAGTGGAGATGCAGGGGCACAGAAGGGAACAAGCATGGGTTGAGGATAATGACATGGATATGAAGAACAGAGATCCTGTTGGAGGGTGAAAATGCAGAGGAAATGGAGGTTGTTAAGAGAACTCTGGTGGAAAGCAAATCTCATCCTTAGCTAAAGGAGAAAAATGTAAAATGGAAAGGCAATAAAAATAGCTCAACAGAATCTCTTTGTTTCTACTGTGCTCAGGGTAAGGATTTAAATATGAACAGTTTGCATTGTCTTGAAATCTGGTCTCCAGTTATTTTCCTTCCAAAGCAGTTCCATGTAGCAGTAGTTATACAGCTGTACCTGCTACTTGCTGAATTAGGCAGTTTGCTTAAACACAAATCTTTGAGCCCCATGACTACATCTGTCTCCACTGCTCAATTCTCCCTTCCACGCCCCAAAGACAGCTTTCAAAAATCTTTCTGCCAATGCCTTATTTCTACAAGTCGCAAACTCAGACTGTAATTTGACTCTATCCAGTTCAGACTGCCAGGGTCTTTCAAATTTAATCAGTTTTTATAATCATTAGGGATTGCTGTTGACATTGTGTATTATGGGGTAGATTAATTTTCATCTGTTGTAAAATTTTGTTGGTAAAATATCTCATGCATTTCTACCTTCTGAGACGGCAGCACGTAATCAGAAATCTGAAGAAGGATATTACTGACTGACATGCTCCTTCCTCCTCTTCTTTTGAAGAGAGTCTCGAAGGGGTTTTGCTTTTGATTAGTAATTTGACGGGCAAATAATCTCTCTCAAACAATATCATAGGACAACTTTTAGAGCCTGTCTTCAAGAGGAAGTTACAGCATTTTTTATTCTTTCCATTGCAAGAAGGAGAACTTAGAATCCTTCTGATTTTAACTTTCATAGATCAATTGGGATCTTGCTCATTGCTGCTTATGTATCATTGCTTCCTGCATGGTCTGCCTGCAGGAATCCTTGGTATCTGAATGAAGAAGGTTGTATGGCCTAAGCTGACACAGTAGGTCCCCTTTGAGAAAAAGTTCAGGGACTGGAGAAAGACAGGAAGACTAAGGAGAGCAGAAAGAAGAGCCCTAAAGAACATAGCAAGTATCCTGCCAGAGCTGATAATCTCTGTTCTCAAGAAGATAGAAATTTTTTATATAGGGAAATTATCAAAACCCAGCTGCAATCTAAATTGCTTCTTCCTGTGCCAGCTTAGAAGTTGAATCTTGGACTGATTTCTGCTCATTCACATGAATATTTGGTAGTATTTCATACATTTAATTATTTTCTTATTACACAGACTTCACTTCTCGTTCTTTATCATTTGCTTTGACATTTAAACATTGAGTAGGAGCTTCTTTTCATGAAATATTAGTACATTATTTATGGCAACAATTTTTAATCAACTTGATGACGCACCGTGTTCTATTTTCTGCTTTCCTTTCTGTTAAGATGATCTTTACTATTTCCTTTTACTCAGAGGTCTATAAAAGTATATAGTCAGCATTTTATTTTTAACTTTTTTTTTTTTTAATCTCCAGAATCCAAACAAAAATTGTTTTTATTGTAAAGGTCACAGGAAGAAAGGACATAGATAGCTGCTCTCCCACCAAACAAACACACACACACATAGCTGTGCCAATATTTCCATAAAATGAAGTTCATTTGGCCAGCACAAAAAGTATCTGCTATCTTCTGGCCCATAGGCATATATGCTTACAGTACAGTATAAAAGACTGGGAACTTGCTTTAAAAATATGTCTCACTGCACAGTGTTGGCTATGTTAGCATGAGGCAACTCTCTCTCCTCAGGTTGCAGCTTTAGTCAGGAGCAACATCTGGCTCTAAGGTACTCTGCTGCTCGGTCCTGAAGGGTTTCTTTTTGGCCTTGCTTTTTCCAGAGTTGGCTCTGGGAGGGAAGCTGAATGATTGCTGTGCTGGGCTTCACGACTAAAGGAATAAGCAGAAAATGAACTGTGAGATGGAAGGAATGGTAGAGATGGTCATGTTGGCACATTCAACTTTGGCCCATCAGAGAACCTTGTTATAACTCATTGATTCATTTGGTTACTTCCACAGACAGGACTGTAATTGTCAATCTAGTATAGGTCTTAATCAAACTGGACTTGGTTCCTTTTATCAATGACATTTCAATGCTTTCCACCTCAGGCAATGAGTAATAGGTAGTAGTAATAGTAATAGTCCCTACAAAGGTTTACTGAAGGTAGCATTTTTCAGGGAAGTAGATTTGTCATAGGGACACAAAACAATCTGGCTTCATTTCTTTTGTGTTAAGAGACAATAAAGAGAGACCCACAAAGTGTGCTTTCTCGCAGAGTTCCCTGAGAAGACTGATGGGAGTTTGGTGCCTGTTTCCTCTTCATGCTTTTAAAAATCTCCCTCGGGATATTTTATGTATTTCCCTTTGCCTGTTTGTCATTGTTGGCACTGAACTATATGAAAATCCCTCAAATAACACAACGCTCAACCTCAGAAAGTTGGGAATGGAATAGATTAATAAAGCTCCAAGACAAAGTTTCTCTTTGAGAGCGTGGAGCAGATGTTGGCACCTGTGGTGATACATTTCCCTTCCTCCACAGCTACATTAAGAGGTGGTGAGGAAACCTTGCATCTGGGCTGGTGGCTTGCCATGAACTTCAGGAAAGCTGATGTTATCAGGAGTTATAAGGGAACTGGAAATTATTCCAACTGAACTCTTAAAATGATCTTTAATTTTTTTAACCACATGTTGAACCTAGAGTTTGTTGAGGATTTCTTTAAGGTTCTTTCTTTTATTCAGAACACTTAATGATTAGAAAGTTGACAGGATACAGGATACTTACTGACTTCAGGTAAAAACCCTTTCAGTAAAACAAAAACGGAAGACAATTTCTTGTTCCTTCCTCTGATTTCTTTGAGCGAAAAGCTAAAGACAATTCTTAGGCCATGGTGTTCACATTGAGGAAGGGATACAGGGGAAAGGGGCATTCCTGCCCTAGTGGCGTTTTGGTAGGGTTATTTTCCATTAAGGTACTTTTCAGCAAGGGTACTTACAGAGCCCCAGCTGGGATTTGCATCCATGTAGTGAGCAAATGCAGGAACTCCTGCCAGGATAACACACAAAGCTTTGGATGCTCAAGGCTGAAAAGGTCATGCAGGAATTCCAACAGCTGTAACTGACTGTTTTGTCTCCAGCTAGCTGAAGGGGGAGGCTGTGGAGAGGATACAACCAGGTTCAGAAGTGCACAATGCAAAAAATGAAAGGCAATGAACACAATTTGCAGCAAAGAAATTCTGAAAAGATATGAGGAAAGGAGAACGGCTGCACTGTAAGAGTGGTTAAGCACAGAACTGGTGCCCAGAGAGTTGGTGGCATCTCTTTTCATTTTTGACTGTGCCAGTGCTCTGCTGTGTGGCTCAGGTGGTGCTCTACGGCTGTTAGTGGCTTTTCCTTGTATTGTAAAAAATTTGGAAGTCTCTTTATGACATCTATTTAAGAGCTAAGGATTAGATCAAAGTTGACTATAATGTAACTTCCCTGCTACCTTGTATATTTTTAGACATGATAAACCGAAATTTTTACTTAGTGCAACCTTTCCAGCTAGTGCAACTATAAATCACACAATTAAAATCATTTACAGCTAGAAAAGCAAATGTAAAAAGTGCCCTGTGGCAATGTTATTTTTCATTGCTCATTTCCAGCCTGCAAATCACTGATGTGAGGCTTCATGTGACGCTAAAGCAGAGCACAATATTGTTGTGTTTGGCTTTGTTGAGGTTGTTGCAAGCAGCCATGAACTTGTTTCACTCAGAACCAGAGCCAGACTGCTGATGTGTAGCCTTGTTAGCTTAAGCAACTCAACCTCTTAGCAAGTTCTGCTAGCTCCAACTCATTACTCATAGCTAAAGGGCTTCCAAGTGGCCTGAATTTACACTACAACGGCTGGTGAAAAAGCTAGAGCTCACTTTTTTTTTTTTTTTTTTCTGTGCGTGTGTATGCTTTTCCTGTGTTTTTTTTTTTTTTTAATTTTGCTTTTTTTCCCTTTGTAAATATGCAGCTTCAGCACATCTCTAATTATCTGTCTGTTTAACATCTCCATTCTCTCACTTTCTTTTTGCAGACCAAATATCTGTAAACAGGTGTCTTTGTTAGGTGATTACCACCAAAGCAGAGACCACACACTGGGAAGCGATTGCACAGCTTAAAGGTCTTGTCACTAGGGCAGGGGAGAAGGAGGCAGGAAGAGTCTTTAATGAAACTGGAACAGGCAAGCAGTGATGAGTGGTGGGACACCCAAAGGGCACACGGCTGCGGGTAAAGGGAAAGGTGCAGGAGAGAGGCCCTGGAGGGAGCGGAGAGCAGTGTAGGCTGCCTGGAATCAGAGGTGAGTGGGAAATGTAAAGGGTTGAAGGAGATCAGAGAGGCAGGAAGGAGTTTCAGTGACTAAGGAGATCTGGGCTGACACCTGAAGAATATCTTCCTTAGGGCAAGTACATCTGACACGTGCAGATTCCTTCTGCAGCCAGGGAGCTGTTGAATGTCTCATCTGGCTGTGAGCACAGAGAGATGAAAAGTCAAAGGATAGTGCAAGGTGTAGGTGGGTGAAAGGTGTAGGAGGCAGATGGAAAGACATGTCAAGTAGAGGCAGGGCATCAGGATGCAAAAAAACCATTGGCAGTGAAGTGACATCCTGAACATCATGTGTATCCCATGCCTCCTATCTACCGCTCCGACCTGATGGACCAAAAGTCAGCTCTGGTGGGACACCCAATACGTCATCAGAGATACCCTTGGTACAGAGCAGCTAAGAGTTGGCGGTACAAAGTGGAAGCAGAGCTCCTGTAAGGAGAGAGCTAAAGGGAGAGTCACTTGGGAGAAGAGGCCAGCACTGTAGGGGCAAGGCAGGGCACATGTCTATTCCCAGGCGCCCTAAAGCGGAGGAAAACACCTCTCATCATGGCAAAACATTCTCCACCACACTGTAAGCAATGGCACTGTGTGAGAAAGCTGGTCTTGTGGTGTCACTTCATGGCGGTTGCAGCGGTGATTTGAAGATCCTATACCAAAGTGCAAAGCTGAATTCCCAGGACTTCATGGACTGAAGAAAATGGCAGGAGTAAGACAATTCAGTTGGTGGCATAATGCAAAAAGTAGAAACTTAGAGAAAAACAGACATCTCACTTTCAGTTTTCTGGGATCTCACCCATGCCTTTCTCTTGCTGTGCCCTAATTTCATGGCTTTCCCAAATGTACTTCTGCTAGGCTGATACCAAGTGCAAAGGAGGTTGGGGAGAAACATGTCAGGATGTTTCAGCAGAAAGACAAGGAATACAACTCAGAAGAGGAAGAAATAGAAGATGATTGAATAAAGTGGGAGACATTTTAAGTATTAACTCTCCCCTCCCACATATCCTTTTCACACAAATTGGGAAGTAGTGGATGAAAGGAAGGCAAAGACCTGGGAGAGAGAAGAAAAAGAGAAATGTCTGCATTGTGTCATTCTATGTGGTAGCAAGAGGAAGGTGGGAAGGGTTCAGCAGAAATCTCTGCACACTGATGGGCTGGAAAACAGACTGTCCCAAGCCTTGTGATTTTCCAGTTGGCTCACCCTGAATGGCTAGTGGTTGCTATTCCCGTGATAACTTTGATAGCATCGGTCTGACGTACTGATGGTGAGATGTTCCAGTGGAAAAAGAGGGATTAGGACTCAACTGACCATTACAGCTTGTCACTCACTAAGGATTTAAAATCTTGTTTGAATGCCGAGTTTACTGATCCCAGGGGAGAGCCTAAGGCTCTGGAAATGATGCTTTAAACATGAGATCACTGAAAGAAAATAATACATCAGCTAGAAAGCTTTCAGCTTCCCAAGCTGCGGCTGAAAGTCACTTGTCAACAATACACAGAGGCAACTAATTCATACTCCAGCTAGATCACCACAAATACCCTTACCATCTCCTCTGCTGAAGAAACAGTGGGGTGTAGGTCAGAGACTCCAGGAGATGATTAGCATTTAGGGAATTTATATTTCCCATAAGGAAAAGGCTTTGATTTGTGTCTTTCCTAATGGAGGAAAATACCTACGTCATGTCCTCATTTTACTCCTGAGACCTGTCCATGTTGGACAGTGTTGATCAGTGGCTTGATCAGTCAGAATTTATCAGAGCAAAAGACTAGATGTTATTAGCAATTACTCAAGTGAGTAATTGAGTAATTGCTCAATTACTTTCACTGAAGACTTATTTGAAAAATGCCAAAAGGATGTGTCCACATGGGAAGATTAGCTTTCTGTAGTGCAAGTCAATTATCTCTACTAGCTCAGCTGCACTGCAAGGTTTTACGGAAATGAGCTGATTCTGAACTAAACATGCGCTGTTGCAAGCAGCATCACTGTCTGTTATCCTAAGAAACTCAGTGAATGATGTTTGGGCAGAGATATGCCCAAGTACTCTAGGTACTCTGGTTTCCGCCAGCAACTCCTGGCATTTATGGATTTTTTTTGAATGACTATAGATAAAAAAAATGAATATGTATTATTAAAAATATCTCTGGAAATGAAAGAATTTAAGCATCTAAGAAATAAAATCCTATTAAAATGAACTATCCATTTCAATTACTGTATTGTTCTATGTTGTTGAGATTGTTTATTCCAAGTTTTATTTTATCTGGCTTCTGTTCATACAACATGATAATTTTTTGAGGGTATAAATACGAGCTTATCCCCTTTGGCATATAAATGAAATCTGAGAAAAAATGTGCTGTGAATAGAAATAATTCTGTTGTAGTTGGTGAAGTTGCTATGGATTTATGGAGGTATAAAAAAAAAAAAGACTTAGTCAGAAATTCTATCCCCCCTATTTTGTATGGCTTGGATGATAAACTTTGGTTTAGCATCTTGGTATGTTCAATACATCCTTTTACAGCTTCCTCTCTGCAGTGTGACATGCCACAGATAATACGTTAAAAACACTTAGTTCATGTGGTATCTCTGGTGGTCACATCTGTGCCTGAGAAGAGTTCTGAGCTCCAGCTAAAACCAACCAGAGCCTGAAATCAGGAGGTGTTCAGCACTGTTTGCTGTTTTCGCTTGTAGCTGGCACTGTGACTTGGTGGCTGCTTTGATGCCCAGGGCTGAGCTGTCCAACCTAAGGAACTAAAACTGCAGAACTTTTGGAAAACATAGCCTTAATATCTGAACTTCCTGGTAAGGAAAAGGTTCTGCAGAAAAGCCTTTCATTGCATGGTAATACAAGTAAGACAGCAGCATGAACATGCCAGGGCACAATATGTGGTGTGTATATCCTGGACCTATTCTTTCTTCCTGATTTTGTGATTAGAAGTAAAACCTCTTTCCAGAGAGTATGGGAATGGTCTATGATAAATGAAAGGTTTCTGAAAACTGGTGGAGCTGCTGGTTATGATAGGATGAACAGGAGGTAGCAGGGTAAGCCTGGGATCAGCTCCTTTTCACCTTTGAAACCATCCCAGCTGACATCTTAACATGCGAAGGGCTCTGAACATGCAGCAAGCAAAGCCTAACTTTTCATGTAGTCACAGAAGTCGATGAAATCTCCTTTCTGGAAGATTCGAATTACATCTGAGGTTTGCCAAGGATGGAGCACAGCTGGACATCCCACTGTTTGTTTCATGCCTGCTCAATGACGCTGCTAGATCTTCTTCCTGATTTGCAACTGAAAATCTAAGTTCAATATTGCATAGGCAGTTTTTGTTTTGTTTTGTTTGTTTGTTTTTTTCCTAAGTGTATATTACCTTACATTTATCTGTATTGAAGCTCATCTGCCATTTTTCTACCCAATGAGCCATGCTCTCACTTGGCTCATGCTGCAGCGGCCAAAATAGTGTTGGACATCTTTGAGAAGGGCATTTAGAACTATGCAGAGGGTGCCCATTCACTGTGGCTACAGTGCTTGGGAAATGCTTTTCTTCTGAGCCATGGAAGTGGGCCAGGCTATCTTTGCCAGAGAAGTAAGTAATCCCCTTCTTCCATCAGTTTGAAAAAGTTCCTGAGCTTCCCTCAGTAACTGAAAAATTGTTTTCTAAAAGGTGCCATTCCTCTAATACAGACAAAGCATTTTGGGTGGCCCTTTCAGAAATGGGAAAAATAATTCAGGATCCTGATGCTTAGGAATGAACTCCACTCTATCTCTGGAAACACTCTACCCTGAAGAGTCCCTGTTTGGCCCATTTAACCTCCTAGACTGGTCTGAAAGTTGTCATGCAGACAGAGAGAGACAACAGAGGTGACAAGCTAGCCCAGGACAGAGATTCATTCATCATCTATTTAAACAGTAGCCACGGGGCTGTGTTTGGGATAAGTGGCTACAGAATAGGGTCGTAGAGGGTCATGGAGTAAAACCAATGGTTTTACCTAGGAGATATTGCAGCATGCCCATGTCATCAGATCATTTCATTAGTGGAATGAATAAGATAAGAACATCTGTACCAGACTGGACTAAAAGACCATTTAACTCTGTATGATGGCTCTTTGTGTGATCTGATGGCATATTCCTTGTAGAAGATATAAGAGCAGGGAAATATGTAGCAAATCCCCCAAATATTCTCCTCGCTTCCAGCAATCTGAGACAGATGTTGAATCTTGTATTTATTTGTCCTTCTCCTCTGCAGAATCTCCATCCAGTTATTTTATGAGCCCCCATAAAGCTTTATTTACCCACACTATCCTGAGGCAAGGCGTTCCATGGCTGAAGGACACACAGCATGAAAATGACTTTTTGGGTTTGTTTTGCCCTGCTCCTGCTCCTTTTATCTCATATTTTGAATACACAGCGAGCAATAATTCTCTATTCATTTTAACTATTCCATTCAAGGTTTTACTATATCTACTTATTACAGCTCTTGCAGGTTCTCCTGGTGGTCCCCAGGAGACAGTTGAACTCATGCCACACTCGATGTTACATCGGGCCCTAACACAGGAGGGCAGTGTCTCCGCAGCAATGGTCTCTGGAGAGTGTTCCTGACATTCTGCAGGGTTGCAGTCTGCTGCCTTCTGCAGGACAAGCTACAGCTTCAAGTAGCAGAGCACTGATCCAGTCTCCTAGGGAGAGGCAGCATCTTTTGCCTTCCAGGAAAAGCCAGACAGGAGGCTTTTAAAGACTGAAAGGTAGGTAAGGGGCACTGTTTTGCCTTAGCTGGGTAGTAATTCTCAGCTGCTGGCTCTCTTCCTGGGAGCTGCTGTCTCCCAGGAAGCAGCTGGCCCTCACTGCACCTGATGGAAAGAGGCATTCCCAGCAAAGTAAGTTGTCTCTGCCCCACAGCCCAGACCGCTCAGCCCTTTGCTCAGCACCATCCCACCGTGCGGTGCTCTCCCTTGGATTGCACCGTCAACTCCGCATCCCTCTTTCCATGCGTGTCCAGCCTGCTCTCCTACAAAGCCCCACCATAATCTTTCCCTTCCCAGAATCTGTCTCCAGGCTTTCCAGAGGCTCCAGCGGTCTCACCAGGCTGTGGTGGATGCTGCAAGCTGAGCTGCCACCCAGCCAACCACCAGCTGTATCTATGGCTGCAAATAAGCCACTGAGCCTCAGGGTCAGACAACACTGATGTGCAGCCTGGATACCAAACGCTGTGTATTGTTTGAGCCCTGGAGGGAGAGGCTGGAGAGATTACAAGGGAGAAGGTTAAAAATATATCTGTCCTACATCCCAGCCTCATGCCTGCCACAGGGCTAGATGTGCTCTGCTCCAAACCATGCACTGAGACCCTGGGACCTCTGTGCAAAGGCAGTTTGGGTTGCACTGGGCAGTGGTGAAAGGGGGCAGCACAGGGAGTGGAGCCTGGAGTGGGTCTGGGCTGGGTGTTTCGAAGCGCAGGTGGTGATCAACGAGCATTGATCGGGAGGTCTTGGGCATGAGGGGTCCTGCCGAAGATGGAGGGCATGCCTGGGAGCATCTCCGGAGCATGATCCCGGGCTGGGTGTGAGCACGTTGTTTGGCGCAGCACGAGGGGTGGGATGTTGCACGTGCTTCAGGAAGGCGGCCAGCAGATTCCTCAGCGATGGGGTAGCGCTGCATGACCTCAGAGCACAAGCGGTCTGCGCAGCTGGTGGGCTCCTGGAGCACCTGCCTGTGCCGAGGAGAGCGCAGGGCCCCAGCTCCGCGTCCGCAGGGCAGCCCCTGCCCGGCAGCACCCTGCAGTTTGGCTTGTCTCTCTGCCAGGGCTGGAGGTAGGGAAGCGTTGGTAGCTCACTGCTTTATTAATAGAAAAAAGATGCAGGAAGGCAATGAGGAAAGCCAAAGAGCTATTCCCTCACCAGGCACTAGGCTGGGTCTGGATAGCAGCAACCAAGGCTGGGCGCTGGAGATGAAAGGAGCATAGCTGCTCTGCAAAGTTGCCGTCAGTGGTGTTCTGTGGAGATGCTTATGGTCAGTCTGCATATACATAGATAACCTGAGCATCGCCTTAAACTGCAACTTGAAAAGAACAGAGCTATTCTAAAGCTGGAGGAATGCAGCAGTGTTAAGCAAATGAATCTTGGTATTCATATTTCAGCAGCCTTCCCTCATATATGGCCATTCTGATGAGCCTCTGTCCCAATGTGATGCCAAGATGGGCTCTCTTGGGTTCAAGCAGGTGTTCAGTCTTTCAACACCCTAGAAGCTTTTGGTGTGTGTCATGGTATAGAATGGAAACTGAGGAGCCACATTTAATTTGGGTAATTCCAAAATGGGAATACAGACTTCCTACTCAACTCTCCTGTCATGGGAATCATGAGAATCATCAATCAGATGTACTGTAGAGGAGGAGCTCACACTACTGCCAACACTTCAGAAATTGTCCAGCCTGCTAAGAGTGTGTTGGAGTAACCAGTCTCTCCAGCGGCTGTTTCAGAGTTCACTGAAGGATGGTAGATTTCTGTTTGAAGGGGTAGTATTAAAGTAGCCCAGGAGTCTATAAACTTGGCATTGGCTGACTTTTGAGCACTTGATACTGCAACCTTATTGCTCTTTTTAACACTATTTATATACAGATGATTCACTCGGAGCTATTTAAAGAACAAGGTAAGACAAATACTAGGAAATGAAATGGTTTTCCCACTATGCATCATTAATAGGGATTCAGTCTTGAGCATTTGGAGTTACATACTGTCACTTGAAGTACAGCTGCTATTTTGGTGGCAGTAAAATGGGTTGTGTTCTGTGTTCATCAGGGAAGGGAAGGGAACGGAAGGGAAGGCAAGTGGAGAGGAGAGGAGAGGAGAGGAGAGGAGAGGAGAGAGAACTGAAGACACAGGGAAGTTGTAATTAACTAGACCATCCACTGAAGTTGTTTTGCCCTAGCTGTTCCTTATTCAGCCTCTGTCATTGCAATGACTTTGTGACAATGGCTGCCACATCCGGCTCTTGAGAACATTCATATTCTATCATTATTTCACATGCTGATATTTCCTACATGAACAAGGCCTGCAAGGGCAGGATAATTATCATGCTAACCATTTCAGAGGTAAAGAAGGGGGAATTTGTGCAAAGTATTTGCTGTCAAATACCAAAGACCATTTGTGGTGTCTGCCTGGATCACAAAGGATGAATACACAACTTAGAGACATCTCTGCAGAGGGAAATATTAGACATTCTGAGTAGAAGTGACATTAACAACCACCTTTAATTCCTCCCATCTTCCACTGTTCCTCTTCCATTCACCTCAAAAGGCTGGCTGCAGAGTTTGCCTACAGGATATGCACATGCACAGCCCAAATCCCTGGGTCAGAACACCCCATGCTAGTACACTATCTGTTGTTCTAGGTCCCCATAAAGCAATTTAGTGAGAGCTCTACAACACATTCTGATCAACAGTGTTTTCAAAGGATTCTTTGTGAGTCTGCTCTCATGACTCTGAAGGAAAATTGTTCTCCAGGCCTGGAAACAGAGTATCCTCAAGTCCATATCTGAAAGACAAAGAGATCTTGATCATTTCATATTCCTAACTCTGCCTGTGTTGACTTTGCCCAATATTTTGGTAGCCTGCAGGACAAAATATGTGCAGAATGTGTGATGTAGGTGTAGGTGTTAAAATACAGGAGTCCTGAAATGCACAATTGTTGCTTGAATTAATTGAATTAGAGGCTCTAGGACCTCCAGCAGCTGCTCTTTGCCTCATCCTCAGGCACAGAGAACAGGGAGTCTCACACAGACGTGATGATAGATAGTATGTAAAATTTTCCCTGAGCTGTGAGAAAGCATGAAAAACCCTCCAAATGTTCAAGTATCAGATGAGCTGCAGGTGGAGGGAAAGCCCTCCGCCAAGGATCTCTGCTGCCAGAGGAAGGCAGTCCTTGTTGAGCCGCTGTCAAGGCTGAAAAGAGGGTTTCTGCTCTGAACCAAGCTGCTCATCAGCTCCTAATTGCACATAAAGCAGTAATGGAAAGCATGGGAAAAACGGATATGAAAAAACTAGCAGACAAAAATTGTACAGGCAATAAGGCTTAGTCCTGTGCTGGAAACACAAAGCCCTTGTGATGACAAGTGCCACACTGAACTCTCACGTTAGACTGTATCTTCCACCTCAGTCTTCCTCATTGTACGTTGGCCACAAATGGTGCAAAGATGCTCACCAGGGAGACAGAAGCCTTGGCGGGTCCCATGTACGGCCCCAGCATTCCTATATCATGACTGTATCCACCACTGCTCTTGTTGCACAAATCAGTCTGCTTCCTTCAAAACACAAGTTCCTGCTTTGGAGCCAAGATTTGGCGTCTGCATGGTGTTGGAAAGGCTTAGGGGAGGCTTTCCTCTCCATGCTCAGGTGGGAGATAGAGGAAATAGACTGAGGAGCACAGGCAGGATGGAGAAGAGGCAAAATGTGTAAAAGCCACTAATAATTTCACCTCCTCTGTGGTGCTCTGTAGTGCTGGCTAGCACAAGGAGTCTTACTCACCAGGGCCCACCAAGTGACCTTGGACCAGTCACGGTTCATGCCTAGTCTCTGATACCCACTGACCAAGAAGCCTCCTGACCCTCTCAGAGGCCGGGAGAAGGCAGTGGTGGCCCACGGCGTGGTTCTGAGCCGGCCATGGTGGCAGTGCTGGCACTGGCACAGCCCCAGGGCAGTGCCCACACATCTTCACAACAAGCAGCTCTGCTCCCTGGCTGGGAAGCGCTGAGAAGGGTGGATCTGCTGGAGGATCCCTGGGGCTTGTGAGGTATGGTCGGAGCGATACGGCCGGAGTGACACATCCCCCTCCCAGAATGGGCAGGTGGGTGACCGCTGTCCGGAGGCTCCCGTTGTCCCTCTGCTCGTGCCCGCCGAGGTCACCTTCATGAGGACAGCTCCGTGCCCCGGGCTGGGGGCGTGGGGAAGGGGCGGAGCGTCCCGCAGAGCCCTGTAGCGCCTGTAACGCGGCCCCTCCGGCTGCCCGCGCACACGGAGCCCGGCCCGCGGCGGTGGCGGCAGCGCTGCGAAGCGAGGCGCTCGGGAAGCGGGGCGCGCGCGGCTGTCGTGCGGCGCTGCCGCAGGAGGTGAGAGGCTGGATGGAGGGACGGGGTGTGTGGGAGGAGAAGCTGCCACCCCAGCCGGAGGAAACAGGCTGGATGGGACAGGGAAGGGCATGAGTGGGCACCCCTCTCCAAGCAGCTCGGGACGCATGGGCTGGCACAACACGGAGCGCACCCAGTTTTGACCCTGGGCCTCTGCTGTGGTCTGATGGTGAGATCCTTAGGTGGCTCTGTGAAGAAGGGCTCTCTGAGGCAGGGGCTCCTGGGCCAGCACTTGTGCTTGGAGGCATGGTGCCAGGGTCACAGATAGAGGAGATGGCGACGCGGTTTGGTCCCCGCGAGACTCGCAAGGCTGTTTCTGAGGAGGCTACTGAGGACAGCGGAGGTTGCGGTATCGTTCGTGCTTATGGAGGACACTTGAGGGGTCCCTCTGGGCTGCTTCTGCCCGAGAAGAGTCCTGTGAAGGGAGCAGTCAGGCAGGTCCCTCCAGTGGGATTAAGCACTGGCTTGCTGACTGCTCTTAAAAAATAACCCATAAATCTATCAGTAATAAGACCACAAACAACCGCCGTGATAATCTGTTCCTATCTCCCATGCAATGAAGTTGTTGGACTTTGCTCATATTAAATGTGGTTTGCATAACAGTATGTCTTTTAGGATAAGTAATCCATTTTGGAATTAAAAATCACCATGATGGAGAGAGAGTTTCTTCTATACTGTTTGATGAGCTTTTTGGCCATAAAATTCTCAGAAACTGTGCTGTGCAGTTGAAATTTGAAATTACCTCTTTTTTTTTTCTTAATAGGAGAGCCATTTTTAGCAAATTTTTAGTATTTATGAAAGTACATAAAGATGATTGAGTCACTTTTTTCACTATCTAGTTGCTAAGCTAAAAAGACTGCTTCCCAGGAAATTGCCTATGTACTTGTAAACACTTTTATAATTTTCATGATACATTTCTAATCCTTTTTCAGACTAACTGTGAATGCCAGCACTAGTTTGATGAACTGTGAATTTACGGATCTCTGTAAAAAGATAGCAAACAATCCAACAGCAGATAACTGGCCTCCAGAAGAGTTCAGGCAATATGTTCTAGAAAACCACAATAGACTCATATCAGTAGATTTTTAACATTTCAAAAAACACTATACAAAATGTTGATAATAATGCAAAATGAAGGAATGCATTTCAAACAAAAATACAAAATTTAGTAGTATACTATATTATCAGCATAAATCATTGGCAGATAGCCAGTTCTTCAGAAATGAAGCTTTCCTAATTTTGCTGAATTTCAGTTATTAAATTTAAGACTGTCTCAGTATATTTGTGTGTAGGAATGTCTGCAGAAGCAAGAGTTCAGCATATTGTCTCTAAGGCATGGGGTGTTTTATTATAATTATTTTTTATAATTTTAATATATATTTAATATATATTTATAATAAATTTAATATATATTTATAATTATTTTATAATTTTATTATAATTTAAACTAATATAACTCTAGCTTATTCTATGTAAGCTGAAAGGCTATACCTAGTTTTTATTCATAGTCAAGTTTATTTTCTTAACTTAGCATCTGGAAAATTCTAGTTTGCCTCTCATTTCTGATGCTTTCCTGATGCTGTCCTTATACTCTCTTTCACAGAGTGAATGCAAAGGTTGAATCTGCAACATCGATTACTCTCGCACCTTTATTCTCTTAGACTTGTATTTGTATCACTTAGATATCTACTTATATCACTGTACAATATTTCTAATGTAATTCTGTAACATTCTACACATTAAAGCCTTCAAAGGAAATGAGGTTATGCCATCTCTGCATTTCTGTGTTTGCACATTTACCATTTTATTCATAAAGCAGCATGAAAAACTTATGCTGACATACCCATTTTTTTTTTCAGTCACTTAGTGCCACACTAAACTCCCTTTATTTCTTTGAAATACTTTCATGTGTGTGTGCATGTGTGCATGCACACTAGTTTTATCAAGCAATACATGCCAGTAAATAGTTGTAGTCTTCCTTCTTCATTTTAAACTGTCTCGGTATCTGTGTCACTGCAAATGTTCTGAGGATGATGTCAGTATTTCTCCAAAACATTGACACAAGTAAGAGTATTATAGCATGGTTAAGGTTTCATAAAAGTGCGTAAGTGGAGAGACCACTAAAAACCATAATTTCCACTAAACTGAGTGGAATTTCCTGATTTTTAAATCCCCTTAAAAGGTGTGTTTTACAGATTTTGATGAACGCCAGGATTACTTTGTGCAAATAGTTTTCAGGGGATATTCTCTGAAGAGGATGTTTCTGGCAGATGCCAGATGAACCATTACTAATGACTGGAGGTTAGTGGAAAATCCCTGCAGATGGACTCCTTACACAACCCTTAAACAGAGATGCAGGTGGTGGATGTTAACAACAGAGACAATGAGTGATCGGCATTGCTTGATGCACTAAGCCCATTGAAACTAAATGTGCATTATTTAAAGCAGTGGAAAAGTGTTCAGCTAGTAACAAAGCAGGAAATATTTAGAAAGGCATGTGAAGAGGAACTGTATATTTTTCTCTGAAAAAACAGCATTTTTTGAAAAAAGTGCTGGAGTCATGTTGGAAATACGTGAGTACAAGTTCTCAGTGTGAGTAGGAGTTTGCAGGTCCTCTGCAAAAAGAGGTTTTTGGGTCACGGCAGGAGTGCAGAGGGTGATTCTCACTCAGAGCCTCGCAGCACAACTCTCAGAGAAGTCAGTGACCTAAAATGGGGGCTGGAAAACTAGCGAGAGTTCAGAAAAGAGCCAGAAAGTGGGTCTGAGAGCTGGACAAAAGGCATTTTGAAGGAGCTTAACTTGTAAGAAGACTGGGAGGTGTCCTGATCAGAGGGTATGAAGATATTTATTCTGAAGTTCAAAATATGACTGTAATTTCTAGAAATATATCCTACCTGTCCATAAACTAATTTGAAAGCTACAGAAACACAATCTGATGGCTTGCAAAGTTTCTGTAAGGAGTCGGTTAAATTCATAGGCTGTTTCTGGTTGCACATTGCTACTTTTACTCAGTCAAAGTAGTTTATGTCACGCCTCTGTGACAGTGCATATAAACCCTTGAACAACTGGGAGAAAAATAAGAAGTTCTAACAGACCCTTTTCTCCATCTAAGAAAGTTAAGCAACAGGTAACTAAATTCAAATTGGGTTATGGTATAAATACATAAGAGCAAGGATGGAAAATACTAGCTTTTCCAGTAGACCAAAGCTTGTCTTTGGAACCAGCTTGCAACATTTTCTTTTGGAAGACATCTCTCCAAAGCTGTAGTTCTGCTCTGCAGAAGATCAGACAAGCAAATTGTCCCTACTCACCATATGCTCATGGATAGCCTCCTCAGGAGGTTGTGGACATTTCTTGGTAGCTGAAAGGGTTTGAAATTTCTGGTGAGCTGTCTATCACTTGGCCTCGCACCTTCCTTTTGCTTGGCACATGTGGAGAAGGCTATGTACTGTTGTGGGTTGTGCAAAGGACGTACTGGGTGCAAGACTGATGAGAACAAGCAATGGCCAGAAGACAAGAAAGGCTCAGCTCCCATATCTGTCATACTAACATACCTCCAGCTCAGCGGAGCACAAGGACAAGCTGAGCAACAAGAAGTCTCAATTCCAAGTGTCTGTGTGGGTTTTCATCTTTACAGTGCTGTGGAGCTGGTGTCACTGTACCTTTCCGTGTACTTACGGGTATAGAAGCACTGTACCTGGAGACTCTTTCAGGGAACGGAGGGTATTTTACACGATGGCAGCCAGGAACCAGGATCTGTAGCAGGGATGAAGCAACAGGATAGTGGGGGAAAGTCCAGGTTTGAAAAGGACCCAGTCTGCCTTTTCAATACACTACAACCAGATGGTTGTATGGCCATTTCTTACTTCCCGGGGCCTGTCACTGGGCAAACAGCCCTGAAAAAGGCAATGGAGTAGAGTGCAGAGTACCCACAGACACAGTATCCTTGGTGGTGTCTCAGATTTGGCCCCCACTTAACTTCCGTGCTACACTGGATTTGTGGCAGTTGGGTTGACCTGGAAACTTTGGTCATTTCCTGGTGTATGGAGTTCTATAATCACTCTCCTCAAGGGCAGTCAAATCCTGCAAAATTTACTGCAGTGACTGCAGCCTTTGTATGGGATCCTTACTGGATGCAGAGGACAGTAATTGTCCCTCATATTCTCTATATTCTCTGGCTAATCTGTTTTTCCCAAGTTGGTTATTTGGCTCTGATTCTTTACTCTGTGTCTTGGCAACCCATTCCTGAAACTAATGAACCTGAAAGGTGAAGTGGAAGGACACGAGAAATTGGGGATTTTTTTTAACTGTAAATGGACAAATGGATAAATGTGTCGGCTCCCAGAACTAGGGTGAGAATCAAAAATAAACAGAAAAGTATATTCTTCCACTCACAATAACAAGGAGATTATAAATGAATCATATTGTAAATAATGCCACGCAAATAAGAACTAATTAATAAGCACATAAATACTTGAAAGTTTTATCATTGTTGAAAGATGAATTAAGTAGATGCAGCAATAACATTCTAACCTTTGGGTTAGATATCACTAACAGGTGGTTAGCCCATGACGGAAGATATTTTATCTAACTTAAGTTTAAGAAATTAAGTTATCTGAGATCATGAACCATCTGCTGACAAGAACTTGTACATGACCATGAATTTGATATAGCAGAAAGTATCTTACTGTAGAGATCTTCTTTTTATATTTTATAAAAAATACAGATCTATTTTATTCTGTACAAGGCAAGAAGACATGTTTCATATTTTCATATTTGGTGTAACTGTAGCCTATCTAATATCAAGGAAGCGGGGGGAGGAAATGTGTGTTTTAAAGATGTACTAAACTTTAAGCTTTTCTCCACATCTCTACTTAGGAAATCTAAAAAAAATCTTTTTCAGATATTCTTTTGAATTCCTAGATGTGACAACACTGATTTGCAAATAGCAGCAGCAGAGTCAATCCACTGACAGGGTCTGTGATGCACTTGTTATGTGGAATTTTGCGTGCTGTGGTCCCTGAGCAGCAAACAGGAGAACCTCAAAGCAAAATCTCTAAAACACTTTCCAGAAGGGCTTTCACCACAATGTCTTCCTGATCTTTCATTTATCCCCTCCTCCTCTCGTTATTTATCCCCTCCCCTCCTTATGTGAATAAGTATGCACATACTTATTTAATGTTCAACTCCCTATGGACTATCCAAACTCTGCCTGCTGATGCCTCTCATACCAAGCCAAAGACTTTTCAGAAAACTAGATCAATTACTTGACATTCCCGGGTGTAGATGACATTTAGTAATGTAATCTAGGAGGAAAGGGGGAAAAAAAAAAAGAAAAAAAAAAAGGAGGAAATCTCACACAAATACTCCTGGGCTCTTATATAAACCTGACCTTTCTATATTTTTCCTAGGTTTAAATTATTTTGTTACAAAATTACTGAATTCCTCTGTGTGACCAGAATTAGCAGCCATGGAGGCTGGAAGTTGAAGAAAGTATCATCATCTCTGGTTACAGATAGCACAATACAAAACCTAAGGCAATTCCCACTTGTATTCCTGGAGTGCCACCTGCCTTTACAGTCAGCAACATGAGGTCCTGCTCCTAACCCTAGAAGGAGGCAGTCAACATGTAAGTCAGAGCATTTCATAGAATAAATCCTCGATTTGTAGATGCTGAGCTGAGCCACTGCATTTATATCATAGCTTCCTCTTGCTCCACACTGGTATGATATATCTAAAAATACTGCAGTCGTCAGGATCTTGGTTGCATTAGGCAGAACATTACCATCAGTATTAGGGAGCTGATCTCCCCACTGGAAGAGAGACATGGAGCTACTGGAACAAGTCCAGCAACGGGTCACTAAGATGAATCAGGCACTACAGCATCTCTCATATGAGGAAAGGCTGAGAGAAATTGGACTGCTGAGCCTGGAGAAGGCTGAGGGGGATCTTACCAGTGTGCGTAACTACATGATGGGAGTGTATAAAGAGGATGGACCCAGACTCTTCTCTGTGGCAGTAAGTGACAGAACAGGGGGCAATGAGCAGAGACAAAAATACAAGAAACTCCATTTAAATGTAAGGGGGAAAAAAGGCTGTATACGTGATTGACCACTGGAGTAGGCTGCCTAGAAAGGCCATGGAGTCTACCTCCTTGGAGGTATGCAAAACTCACCAGGACATGGCCCTGAGCAACCTGCCCTAGCTGCCTCTGTTCTGAGCATGGGGGTTGGACTACGCTGGATCTCCAGAGGTCCCCTTCAACTCCAGCTGTTCTGTGATTGGGTGACTCTATGTCCCTGTTCTGAAGGAAGGATGGGCTCCCAGGCCCGGAGTGACTAGGCGACTATGTTCAGAGCCCAAGGAGGTTGAGGAGAGTGCTGGCACAGACGTCTTAAAATGCTGCCTTATTGCTAGCTAGAGTCTGAAAAAAACATTTCTCTGAAATGCGTCTGAAGCAGCTGGCCCTCGCTCCAAATACCACTGATGTCTGAGCTTCCTTTCTGCCTCAGTTTCTTGGCTGAACAGATGAGTGACTTTCAGTCAGAAATGTCAGTAGGCATGTGAGGCACTGAACTCCCTTGGTTTATTCAGAGCACACTAGCTCGGATTAGTAATCTGGTATTTGTCATGGGCTAGCTGTGCCTCTGCCTAAGGGACAAGCCTATGATGTGTGCTGGTACATCAAGCACTTTCTTCACTGGACACCACAGCTGGGTTTCAGGTGGAGAGAGGTGGTCTTTTTGCAACAGGCTAATGAGAGCAAAAGGGCTGGGTCATGTTCATGATCAGAGATTCTATGAATGTTTTGCTCCTACTCTATAGAGGGTAGAATAAGAAGAGCCCTAGAAGACCAAGCTTTATGACAGGCACCAAAAAATGGTCTTGAGTTTTGAAATGAGAGGTACTAGGGACTACAATTAGACGAACAACTGTACAAGCAGCTAGCTGCAGGTCCTCTTCAATGCATGGACCTTGTGTACACTGAGGAACCTTGCCCAGAGGCGTACAAAAGCACTAGCTCAACTCCAGTACCTCTATGAGAATGCTCAGATTTGATGTAGTAGAATTACCATGGCTTGGTGGCATGGTTTGAGGCAGGTCTGACCTGTTGTGTTTTGCTCTCTGTGTTTTTTTTTTTTTTTCTGCAGCACCCAGCAATGGCCAAGAGCTCAGCTGTGGCAGTGACAACAGCCCCAGCTGTGCTAGACGAGCTCCTGCAGATCACAGCCCAGAGCCTGGTGCGCATGGAAGTGGCCGAGCACTACGAGGTCATTCGGGAGCTGGGCAGGGGCAAATACGGCCACGTGGTGCTAGTGACCCACAGGCAGAGAGGTGAGGAGCTGGCTGCACCCACCATGTGCTGGTTAGGGCCAGTAAGGTCTGTTAGCACACTCAGGACACCACTGACACCACTTCTCCCTGGAAGTCCCAGGTCAAACTTAGAGGCTCATGCAGCCTGATTTCCCCTTCCTCTACCCAGTGCTTCTGTGCTGTGCACTGACTGGCACAAACTCAAGCTGCTAGCAATGCCCATTTTCATACCCAGTTTCAAGATGTGTACAGAGCATCAGCCCAGAGACCTCCATGTGGCTGAGAATTCCTGCCCCATGGCTACCCAAAGCCCTCTCTATATGGTCTTGGTGTGAATGGTTTTCAGGGGGCATCTAACACATTCTCCCCATCTACAGGGACTCCCATGGCTCTTAAGCTGCTACCCAAAGCCAGTACCAAGCTGTACACTTTTCTGTATGAGTACTGTGTGGCACTCTCCCTTGCCACCCACCCTGCTATCATCAGGATGTTTGGAATTGCAATTGAGTCCAGCCAGTACTACGGTTTCCTCTATGAGCCAGCGCTGCATAGAGACCTCATCTCTATCATCAAACCACGGGTGAGTGCAGCTACATGGGCATGGGAAGTGGGACTGTGCCACTTGGCCCCTGTGCAGACTGGCTGGGTCACAGGGAGAGAGGAAAAGCAATGGGATATGGGTTCTTTACCTCAGGGGAGTACAGCTTTGAAACAGCTTCAACCTTGCAAGACCAGAAATGCCTTTCGTAAAGCGGAGAAAAGAACTGAGATGCCAGCTGGTAGGTCTGCTAAGGTGCCATGTGTGTGCAATGCCACCTCTGTCTGTCCCTGTGCAGGATGGGATCCCTGAACCTGCTGCAAAGCACTGTGCCAAGCAGCTTGCGAGTGCACTGGACTTCATCCACAGCCGAGGACTCGTCTACCGTGACGTCAAGCCCGAGAACGTGCTGCTTTTTGATCCCGAATGTCGGTGCATCAAGTTGACTGACTTTGGGCTCACACGGCCTAAGGGCACCAAGCTCAAGCTGGTGGCTGGGGTGCTGCCTTACACAGCCCCAGAGCTGAGCAACACCACCGACGCACAGGGGCTGCCCATTGACACCAGCTTGGATGCCTGGGCCTTCGGCGTACTCCTTTTCTGCCTACTGACGGGCTACTTCCCCTGGGAGCAGAGTCTGCCAGAAGACCCTTTCTTTGAGGACTTCATGCTGTGGCAGGAGACAGGCTCAGAGGCCGACCTGCCCCGCCACTGGAAACGTCTGACGGCTGAGGCTGCCCTCATGCTGCGGAGCCTGCTGGCCCTAGATCCGGCCAAGAGAGGCCCTGTCAGCGGGGTCTTGCACTACGTGGACCAGCCCTGGCGACTGGAGGAGGCTGCTGTGAAGCCCTAGAGCGCAGCCTGTGTGGGAGGAAGGAAGGAAGGAAGGAAGGCTGGTGTCACTCTGTGAGGGCCTCACCAGCCTGGGGCCTCACAGCGTGCCTCCAGCTGGCTGGAGGCAAGAGGCTCTAATGAGCAACCCACAAGGCCCCCACAGCATGGCTCCTCTGCCACCAGGGAGCCAGGTTGCCTGCCCCGTGTCTTCCTGTGACCCAGTGCCCTCTCCTTGTGCCTCTGCAAGGCCTGAAAACATCTGCTGCTGCTTGGCGCTGACTGTCGCCACCTCCCACGTGTGAAGCACTTGCTCATTTCCTGGGCACAGTAGCTCCGTGGCAGCTTCTAGGCACTGCAGCACCTGCCTTGTCCTAGAAATAGAGCAAAACATTTGCCTTTGTGTTCTTTATGCAGCTCTGGTCTGGTCTGTGATGGTCTGTTGAGAAAGGCTAATAGATCCTGTGCAAGGTTAAATAGGGGCAGACATGCAAGATACAGAGATCTCTGTCAAAGATAGCTAACAAGATTCCTGGTGGCTTAAGTATGAGTACAGGAAGAAGGACTGGGTGATTTGAGGTTGACAACCTACAGGGAACTCCTGAAAACAATCCTCTGTTTAAAGACATGCTGGAAACCTGGAAAAAGAGAACTGTAGTGGGCTACAAAGAAGGCCTTCTTAAAGAAAGTAACGAAATTAATTACCTAAAGTAGGAAGACAGAAAAGTGATTTATGATATACAATATGATGAATGATTGTAACTCTTATTAATATCAATAAACTATTTTGCTTTGAGAAAGAGCAACCATGAGAGGCTGGAGGCAGACAAATTCAAGTAAGCTGCGACACTGCACTCATGAAGGTCTTGCTACAAAAAGAAACTGTCAGACGACAGTTTATTTTTGAAAGAAACTGGAGAGGATGAGAAAGCTGGGACTGTTTTGCTGGAGAGGAGAAGGTTGAGAGCGAATCTTACCAGTGTGCATAACTACCTGATGCACACTGGTATAAAGAATATGGAGCCAGATCCTTCTCAGTGGTAGTGAGAGGACAAGGGTCATTGGGCACAGATCAAAATTCAAGAAATTCCATTTTCTCAAGAAATTCCTTTTCATTCCATAAGGAAGAAAAATGCTGTATTGATGATTGACCACTGGAGCAGGTTGCCCAGAAAAGCTGTGGAGTCTACCTCCTTGGAGATATGCAAAACTCAACAGGACATGGCCCTCAGCAACCTGCCCTAGCTGTCCCTGGTCTGAGCATGGGGGTTGGTATAGGCTAGATCTCCAGAAGTCCCCTCCAACCCCAGCTATTCAGTGATTCTCTAGCATTTTCCTTTTCAAAGAAATTCCATGTTGCAGGCAGAGACATTTAGGGTTCCTCCCAATGTCTCTGATTTGGACTGCTCTTCATGATTGGTCTTAGTAGAACTAGGCACAAGATGCAAAACAAACATGATGAAAAAGGGTTAATAATAGGTTAGACTTTATTCCAAACTATAACATGCTGAACAATGAAATACTGGTATATTCTGTGAAACAGATCAAGCTACCTGATGCCATCAGGCCCAAAGTCATGTTTGGTGCAGAAGCAAGTTGTACTGATGTGGATCAGGCATTCAGTGCTGCCTGGCAAAAGTGGTGTGGCAGAAGGTACCGGCAATGAGCAGTGGCTATAACCAGGATTGTTTGTCTATCTTCTTTATCAAAGTCTTGAGACTTTGGGCAGAAAAGGCCTCTGCTGCTACAAAGATGTCCATATATAGCTCAGAGATGAAAACAGCATTTGAGCTGAGCTATATGCTTGGTAGTAGCATGTGCAGAGTTAGAATTAAGGAAGCACAGAGGCAGAAGACTAGTCTTGAGATAGATGCCCAACCTGAGCTCTTTTTCTCCGTGGCTTAGTAACAATTGCAGCTGGATTTCTTCAATCAGTGAGTAAACAGACCTGTTGAAGACTATCCCTAGGGTGTCTGGAAAAAGATCTTGTCCCTGTCACCCCCGCAGCAGCTGCTGGGAGAGGCTGCATGGAACAGAGCTGCGTGCAAACACGCTGGCCCTCTGCACGCTCGGCCACCCGCTGCAGGAGGGCTGGCCGGGTGCCGGGCACAGTAAAGGGCAACATTTCAGCTAATGTAGGCGTTCAGGGTACGGGGTGGATCTGGTGTCCTCCCCAAAGGGGCATCAGGTGGCTGCAAAGGGGAGGGAAAGACCCAGCACTTCACTCCATTCTGGGGTAGAACAGAGATTAACTGGGTAATTACAGAGCCCGCTGCACTATGTGAGTCTGCTGTGGCAAGTGCAGGCCAAGAAGGGGGAATCCAGGCCCTAGTGCCCTGGTGCTTGGAGCACATTAGGAGCATAGGGTAGGGGCATGGGTCCCACAGCTCTCAGGGTAAGAAGCATGGTGTTTCTGGATCCCTCTGTGCACTTCAAAGGGAGTCTGTTTCTCTGCACCACCCACTCCATGCTCTCAGCAGCTGTTTTAGCTTGGCATCTGTGACACCGACCTGACATTGCTGGGCTAGGGAAAGGCCAAGGCTAGCCTTTTGGCACTGCAAGGAAAGGGTTGTGGGTAGAGCCTCAATCTATCAACTGATGGTTCACTTAGTCATAAAGGTCCTTCATGTTAGAAAGTGTTGGTAGGAAGAAGCCAATATGCAGCTCTGCTCTTCACTAGTTTGGAGCAGAGATGTGAAAGTGCGGGCAGATACGAAAGAATCATTATCATGACTTCAGGTCATGACAGTGGTTTAACCAGGCCACAAACCTGTCATATTTGGGAACTAAAGTTTTGATTAAAGTTTTAAAGTTTTTAAAGTTTTTGATTAAAGTTTTGATTAAACAGAGACCTTTGACAAATTATTTGAGCTAACTATAGGTCAGTAATGCTCCAGTGTGTAGACTATGTTGTGATGCTCACAGGACATAAAAAGGAAGACCAGTTTGCAAAGCAGGAGCAGTGCCATCTCCCCTTTCGACAGGAAGATTAAGAAAAGTTTCACTCTTAGATTGGCTGACCCAGAGACTGAAGGCAGAGCTTCTTGCTTTCAGGTCTTGCTTTCAGTACCTCTCCAATTAGGATTTTGGAGTCATTTCTAGGTGTTTGCAGCATATGATCTTCCTTCTGCCATCTGCCACGTCAAATCTGATACTACGTTGCCTCCATTTCCTCCTAGTTAAACCCTGCCTAAGGATCACTGCTGGAGTGATGACTGTGGTTCCTAGTGAAGACCCTATCTTCCCTATTCCTCTGAGTTCCCTCCTAGTCTTGCCCCCTGGATCAGGTGACATGTTGACTTTCATGGGAAGTCATTTCCACTCTGCCCAGAGAGGTCAGGTCTTAAGAGTGCAGAACTTAAGAGAGCAACGGACTCTCAAAATGAGTTACAGAAAATCTGTACAGAATCTCAAAATGAGTTACAGATCTCAGGCCAGAAAATGCTTTAGGGCAGATGTAAAACTGCACAGTGCCTCTGCCTGCTTCCTTCCACACTGCTTTTTCATTTTAAAGTTTAAAAAAGGCCAGAGTGTTCATAAAACTCACTGAACAGCTAGCCTGCTCAAACTAGGCTCCTCCCAAGATGGAAGGAAACTACTGTTGGGGGCTACAAATGGTGGGAACTTGTTACTTTTCAGTCTTCCTGATGCCTTGCAGAGGTCTGTCTAGCTGAGAAGGTGTGAAAAGTCATAAAGCCCTTTTTGTGCCAGAGTGCTCAAAGTTGCATGATTGTTGCTGGCTATATCAGCAAAGACATAGTCCCTGACTGGAAAACATGCAGTGGCTCTCAGCTGCCTTTACTCCTGCATCCCAGCACAGACCTGAAGGACATGCCTTGAACGGAAGAATCAAAGGAACAGGCTCTATATTTTCCACATCCTGCAGCTCGAGGATGCAGAGCTCCTCGTTGCCCATACCATAATGTCAAGTTTTGCTGTGTTGCACTGGGTGATAACCCAGTGCTGACAATGAGAAGCTACCACTTCTAAGGCCCTCAGCTGCTGCTCAGGATCCTTGACTTGCCTGTGTAGGGCCCATCTGAGGTCGGAGAGCCAGCAGTGCCAGCCAATAGCCTGGGCTTGCCCATATACAGGGCTGCCTGTTGCTGTGGGTGTGTTTGTTTTCTCCCTTGGGCTGACAGGCAGCTGGGCATGTTTTTGAGCCCTGTGCCTTGGCCCTGCCCTGTGCGAGAGAGGGAGGAAGGGGGATTTGGCTTCGCTCACGGTGGTGACAGAAGGTGGCCGCAGTTGTCACACAGACTAATTGCACTTCTAACCCCTCTTTGCTGTTTACAAGATGCCCCCCACCAAGGGCTCGTGCCTCTGGCTGACTCCTGTGTGTTGGGGGAATCATTCCCTGCTCTCGCAGCAGGTCCTGGTAGCTGTCTTTTCTGTGCTAGCTGTGACTGACCTGAGCTTTGCTAACATATTTTTTTAGGAGACACTGAAAAAGGCAGTCAGTGATCACACAGGTTTATTATAGTGAGATGCTTAGGAGAAAATATCCCTTAAATGCTAGAGCAGTCCATATGTCTGGCTGTTTCCTGCATCTAACTATATGGGATGGCTTGTAGTTGGCTCCCACCATCAGATGCTACTTAGGGATCTTCAAACCATGCCTGGGACAGGCAGCTCTGAGTCCTCTGCCTAGGTTCTCAGCCCTGCTCTGCACCTTTCTCTGCCTCATCCAGCTTCCTTCCTCTCCATCCCACCGATGGAGCAGGAAATAGAGTGCAGCACAGACAGCAGTGTGCTGATCATAGAATCCTTAAGGTTGGAAGGGACCTTTTGAGATCATCTAGTCCAACCCCCCTGCACACGCAGGGTCACCCAGAGCACGTGGCACAGGGCTGCGTCCAAGCGGGTTTTAAAGATCTCCAAAGAAGGAGACTCCACAACCTCTCTGGGCAGCCTGTTCCAAGGCTCTGTCACCCTCACTGTTAAGAAATTTTTCCTTAAGTTTCTGCGGAACTTTTGGTGCTTCAGTTTGTGGCCGTTTCCTCTAGTCCTATCGGTGGCCACGACTGAAAAGAGGCCGGTCCCATCTTCCTCACTCCCTCCCTTGAGGTATTTATATACACTGATTAGATCCCCTCTCAGCCTTCTCTTCTTGAGGTTGATGCTGGCTGACGTCCACTAAATCTCTTCTCTCTAAAGCTGGGGAGGGGAAGAGCAATGGCTTTTGTATACCCTTCTTCTGTCGTTGACAGATGTTGCAGTTGTCATGAGAAAATATTTCACACATCTTCAGGAGAGTAATTTTTGCAGATACTACTGAACTCTGAGATAGATAGTAACCATCTTCCATGGGGGCATCCTGGGCAGGCTTAACTGCGGACATGTCCTTCTGCAGAGCCCCCCTCCGCATTACCTTGCATCTCTCACTGAAGTTACTGCACAATTTCAGGCTCTAAAATACATTTAATTACCCATAGCTCTGTAATACACCAAGATCTGTGATAGTCTCAGAGAGCTTCCTTGAGCCTCATGGGTGTAGATGTCATTGTCATATGCACAACTTTTGAAATAGGGCTATGAGAAGGTGCTATAAACTCCCATGCCCATGGACTAGTCAATATATATTGAGCACAGGAATTCAGCTACACACACAGTTTCCCCAATCAACCTCGACACAGACAGCATTCATAAGACTGTTCCAGCCCATGCTTTGTAACATTATTGCCTACCAGAAGTAGTACCAACAAGTGCCGTGTATTGCAAGGAGATGACACCAACCGTTGTGGAAGGGCATGACGCCACCCGTTGTGCAAGGGCATGACACCAATTGTTAGGCTCAGGGGAGCAGGTTAGTTTCGCTGGGTGGAGAGAACATTTCCATGTACAGGGGACCTGGGTAATGGCTCAAAGGAAGTATCCTTTGCTACAAAATTCAGGAAGGCTTGACTCAGACAAGATGCAATACAGTGTGCTCGTGCAGTTCGTCAGTTCCTTTCATCCAGCTGAGGAAGTGCTACTTTCTTTGAGTCATAACTAGCATGAATTTATTCATTTCCTTGCACCACTGATTTGAGGGGATCAAGCAAGAATAGACATGTAATTTTGTCCTCAGTGGTCCCCTCCCTCATACTCATCCTGCTCCAAGAAGACTGCAGCATCTTTATCCTGCCAGGAATGTTAATTGCTCAGAAGTGTAACAAAACACTTGCACTAAGAGCAGTTGCTGGAAGAGGGGTAGGAATGGTGTTTAGCAGGCAGGATAGGCGGCTGCTGTTCCTGCTGCTAGAGGAGGTTAGGACAGAGGGAAGTTGCAATGGGTGACTCTTTGCATGTCTTTGATCACCCTTGGATGCACTCATTGACAATCTGTATGTGAGTCTACTGTTACTTGGCTGCTTCTAAGACCTGCTGAACCTCTTCTGGACTACCGTGTAACCAGAATCTGGGGATTAAATGAGGGCCATGAAAGGTAGATGTTCTGATCTGCCATCTTAGCAGCCTGTCATCCGTCTGCTGGTTCTTGACTAAAAAAGGGTGTGTGAAAAACTGGATGGGGCTGGTAGAGACCTAGATAGGGCTGGTAGAGACCTGGACAGGATGACCCTGTCCTTTCCTTTCCTTCCATTATAGCGGGAGACAGAGTGTGGGGTGTGTGAGGGCTGCCACATGGCCATGGAAATGTCCTGACATTTCTATCACCTCTAAACAGAAAACTATCATTGTTGTCACAGAGTAGTTTTCTTTCACCCCATCAGTAGTTTTCTTTCAGCCCAACTCACTTGCTTTGCTAGATGTCCACTTTTTCAGCACTTGTATGACTGGCCACCTACCACCAACAGTCAGTGGCATTTTCTCTCACCAGAGAGAAACTTGGACACAAAATCCTGGGCTGTAACTCAGGCCATCCTGATTGCAGCAATAACCAGTAATGGGTTAAGACTTCTGGTCTCCTCCAGTAGCAGATATATCACTGCTCTTCAGTGGTTAGGCAAAAACTCCATAAGTTCCTCATCAGGTCCCTGGCTGGACTGGTCACTGGTCCCAGGTGAAATGACGAGAGAGGGAATACATTCTCCTACCTTGCTCCCTAGATCCTTGAGTTACTGTGGGGAATAGATACTTTGCTGTACAAGAATCATTAGGCAGCAGTAGCAGCCTAAGAACGAGAAAGGAATGTAACAACTGGGTTTGGGGCATTGTTTTGTACTTACACATGAAGAATTTTAAGTCATGATTGCAAAAAATGAGATCGTCCTAGAAAGCAGTGGCTATTAGGTAGCAGTGATGACTGAGGTGGAAATATTCTAGGACGAAGGCAGGCACAATTCTTGGGCTCAGAAGCAACATATATTAAGCTAGGGCAGGGAACTGCAAATACCTATGTCCATAATTAAACAGAAAATGACAGGAATATATTGTCTAGTGGAGAGGTCTTCACTCCTACTATAGAGGTGTATTCAGAAAAGAACTGTATGAATGATTCAAGGTCTTAGCGTCTGCTTGTAAGAAATAAGAAAACAGGACAAATTATAGTTAATTACAAGGACCTGAATTTGAAGGAAAAGGACTTGTGGATGCTATCCAGATCATGATGGGGGGTCTCTATTGCAAGAGTCTTTGCCATGGTATCTTCAGCTGGATCTGGTGAGAATCCCCGAACTATTTTCCGTATGAATTTTTATAATTCAGCTTGCCTGTGGTCCTGTGTGACCAGACTAGCACATTCATGATCTGTTACTATTGATTTTCTTAAGCTACATATAAAATAAATCTAATTGTTTAAACTCTGTAAAAAAGTCTGTTCTATGCATCCATATCTGCATCTGTAGAAGCATTTTGTACTGATTGGACAAAGTAGGAACTACCTGGCCAGCTCCTTCATGCAAAATGTTATTCAACATATTGAAGCAAACATATTGGTTGTCTAGACATCACGGGAGCTGCCTGGGGGGATCTTCAGGACAGCATGAAATGACCATCTGGAGACTCCAGCACCAATTACTCCAGCAGTTAGTTGTGAAGTTGGCTAGATCCAATGGCTTGGTGTCGAGTCAGTTCACTGTCTCAGATCAGTTCATTCTCTCATCTATGCAGAGGAGTAGCAGGAGAATTCCTGGACCACCAAGGGAATTAAGTGTGCACACTGGCACAGTCCCGATATCCTACTGCACAACAGTTATAACTATAGGATGAACCTGAATTCTCATATTATAACTTAAATTCCATAGCTCTTGCCTCAGGCCAGACCAGTATGGAAGAGTGACCTGAAGTTTTAAGTAGGTCTCATTCAAAAACACTATCATATTACTGTAGCTGCAAAATGAGGCACTGTTTAGATGATAGTTTACAAAGTCTAATGCAGATGTATCTACACAACCCCATATAAATTTTCTACAGAGGCAAAATAATTTCTATTGCTGGAATTGAACTCCAAATTAAAGGTATGGAAAGGAATTTCCCTCTGTTTAGTCAAAAAACCTCTTTTTGGTAGCTGTCATAGTCCCTTCCTGATCATTTCACTTGTTTTGTTTAAAGCAGATCGTGTTTGGGTCTGTTTGGGTCCTCAGTCATGTTAGGCACATATCTCACTGCTATCCATATAGGCTGTGAATTCCTAATGCTGAGGAAAGCAGTGGCTATAAGACCTGTCTGCATGGACCTCCTTCCTTCTATGTCCCCAGTTTTTGGCAGGGCTTCTCATTTTGTCAGACTCGGGCTAGATGTTGTTGTTCTGCGGTGGCTCTTAGGACTCTTTCAGCTTGCCATCAGGAAGGTGGCAGGGGTAATTGTGATACCTTACAAGTGTTAAAATTGCACTGAAGGTTCAAGTTAAACTGGGTCCTATTTCACATCCCCACTTCTTAATGTTCATTTTTTTAAGTTCTTAAGATCTGAGTAAAGAGCAAATTACTATTTTTTTTCCATAGCTAATCTTAATTAGAGGGTGGTACAGGAAGGAGCAGGAAAGAAGAGGAAGGAGATTCTGCTTACTGAGAACAAAAGCAGAGAGCCTTTATTATGGCCAGTTGCAGAATGAGAGTGTTCAGCCACCTCTTCTGGCTCTTCCTTTTATTCCAGGATCTCCGTGGATGCTGGGAGATATGTTCATGCTCTTTTGCAGAGCCATTCCTTTGCAACTCTCCCTCATTAGCTTTTTCTTGACTATTTCTGTGATCCAAACGAGTTTATTTAAGTGACAAGTGTGCTCACCATTTCACTGCCAGATCATTTTGCCACAGTTAGGAACCAGGACCTCCTACTTGTCAAGCTGCAGACAAGGTAAGGCCTTAAGCAGAAATGTACTGTTAAGATTTAAAGGCTAAAACTCCCCCTCCAGTATAGCTTGTCAGGCAGGCACTAAGACACCACTCAGGTCTGATCATTTCTAGAGAATGCTCAAATGAGAATTTCTTGCCTGTGTTACTGGTCTGGAAAGAAAGAAGCACTTTAAGAAGAGCAAATTAACCAATACATGTCTTGAGACAGATTTCACACTCTCACAGCTGAAGAATAATCTCAACAGTTTTCACACCCCCTCATTTTCTCTCCTTATGGTACTTTTGAGTAGGTTTATGTTTGAGGAATAGCTATGAACAGATTCCCAAGGCAGGACTTTAAAGCCTTCTCACATCCACTTTTCAGCCTGCTTCTTCACCGTGAAATTTAGTTATGTTAGTGAGCAGAGAGAATGAAGATATGCATTATTTTGTCCGTAAATTCTGCACTGGATAGATTCAGCACACACGGATTATGGGCTGGTAGACTCTGTGCATGTGTGAGATGTGGTACATGATTTTCTTTACACCTTCCCTGTATCCCCATGACCTGATGGCGCTACTGCTTGTCCCTCATGCGTCCTGTCCCCACTGAAACGCTGGACCAGCAGGGAACAGGACCAGCTTCAGCAGGAGCAATTAGGATGCCAGAACTGCCCAGTCATCTCCTATGCACACTGGACAAACCTCTACAGTCTCATTTGTGATACTATTTATACACACACAGGAGCCAGCCCATCGTTAATGACTTGGAGCAGAGCCTGCAGCTCAGGCTTGGAGGAAAGGATTACAATCCCACGCTGTACCACAGATGCTGTAACAGGTCCTGTCCCCATCCCGCCTCATCAAAAGAGCCGTTTCTTCTCACTTTCTCACTTTGCTTTGGATTTTTTTTTGCCTTGCCTTAAAGGGACTGTTTTACTGCAAGGGTTCTCATTACTATGTTTCAGTCTATTTGATGCTCACACAACAAGTGCTGAGTTTGAGTTGCTGAAGCTGCTAGTGCTGCCTTGGGAGAAAGCCAAGGATGCAAACACCCAGGCCCACTACCCCTGCCTCAGGAATCCAGTTTTGCCTAGGACTTAGTGACACAACCTGTTTTTCACTGGCTCTAAAAATGCATCTTGAACAGAGTTTCCTCTCCCCCTGTGCTTAATTTCATCTGGGAAATGAAATCACTGCTAAACATCCACTGAGCTTTGCTGGTCATACTGCTTGTGCATTGCTGCTCAAAAGCAATACTCATTGCTCAGTTTTGAAAAAAATGTTCATTTTTGCTTAAGTTATACTCCTAAATGACCAGAGGCTATTTCATTATTTATATTTCAGTTATTAGCAAAAGAAAAAAACATACAGCAAATAGCAAATACTCTTTTTCAGGAAAGCAAAGACAAGTCTGTCCCGATCCACCTCCCGGGCACTCGCGCAGTCCCAGCATATAGGGGCAAGAGAGACAGCCTGACCCAGATTCAGAGACGGAGAAATGGAGCCCCCTCAAGATTTGTAGCAGTAGCTTTTCTTAGGGCCTGAGTCAACATAGCTGAAAAGCAAGGCAATGCAACCAGTATTAAGATGATGTTCCATTACAACCCAGTGCCAAAGTCACTCTGCAAAGGACTTTTCCTAAGCAAGTTTTCAGTCATCTTAGTTGCTCCTGCTTCCCCACCTCCTGCACGTATCACCCTCCATCCTTCCGAGCCACGTTCCCTGTTAATAGCACTCAGGATCACTTCACCTGAGCCAGAAGTGCTGCCCTTAAACCAAAGGCTGTGCTGGGAACCTGCCTTTCCTGGCCATTGGCCCCTTTCCAGTTACAGGAGACGTGTTAATGAGAAGACCTCACATGTAATCATCTACTCAAGGCACTTGCAAAATGCCAGCCAGCACAGTAGCTGGTTGTGAAAGACAGGAAACCAAAGTCAGCTAAGACCTGGACTCGCATTGAAACAGCAGCAAAGAGTAAGGAGAGTGAAGGACGACCTGGGGCTAGCGCGTTAAGAGCCATGGCTGGCTCAGTTGTTACTCTGCTCCTGTGGGAAACCTAATGTCTAGTGAAAAATCCAGCTGAATCTGAGGACCAGCAACTCCTGCTGGTGGCTTGTAGGACAAGTGTCTGGCAGCAGGTAATAGAGAAGCCAGTGGGGTATGCATGGGAGAAAGGTCAAGAGATTGTAAAAAGCTTTTCACTTTCAAGCTGAGTGATGGGAATGGTCAGTGACTGACGGATCCTAGCAGCTGGCAGAGAAATTCATCACAGGGCAGTCCAGTTAGGGAGTGGGAACTCAGCGATTTTCATGCTGGACAGGTTTTTACGATACTCTGAGAAGTAGGTGACATAAGGCACATAAATCAAAGTAGCTCCTTGAAACTGAGATAGTCTGGTGCCCTGAGATGGGGACAGCTGAGACGACACTAGATATTCCCCCAAGTGCAGGGACTCTGTTTGTGCCAGCAGGGAAACCAGCCCTCCTCATGTGGAGTGAAGGAACGAGCAGTATTTTCAAGGAACCCATTGGGTTTCTATGAGTTTTACAGAAATGGAAGATTTTCATTGTGTAGTACAGAAGGACACTAAAAAACTGTGCTATCATGAAATATAAACTGTAAATCATGACTGAATGATTGCAAATCATGAAATCTTTATATTCAAACCAATCTTGCTCAAAGAAACATTCCCACTTGCAAGTCATGGCTTAGAGAATCCTGCAGATAGTCAGATATTGTAACTCTGCTTTTTAGTGGTCCTTTACAATTTTCTTCTATGGATGTGAAC
Organism: Nothoprocta perdicaria; assembly: GCF_003342845.1. NCBI lineage: Eukaryota > Metazoa > Chordata > Aves > Tinamiformes > Tinamidae > Nothoprocta > Nothoprocta perdicaria. Next base: position 2,942,493 of record NW_020455810.1, read on the forward strand.
CAAACTTTGGAGTTCGGGGAAGGTAATATATAGTTTTACAGTGACAGAATCTGCTTTGATTTTAGTGGCAATAGAAAAACAACAACAACAACAACAACAACAAGAGCAACAAAACTTCCAACCAAGTAGAATTGGAACCACTGAGATATGACCAAAGTACAGATGAATAACCAAGTCCAACACCTCACTCTTAGCACTTGCAAGTTCCTAATTCCTGCTTTTTGTTTAGCTACTGGATTGGGACACTTTGGAAGATGAAGCTGATGCAATTGCATTGTTTTCTTTTTAGCAGAAAATACTATATCCTATCATGGAGCCTACATCAAACAGAAAGGATAGGAAAAACAAAGAGTGAGAATTCATATTTAGCATTACAAATCTTGTGCAACTCAACTGCTCAACCTTTTCTCTTAGTATATAGGGCTTGTGTAGCATTGCATCCCACAGAGCTGATGTCTTCAGCAATCCTCAATAACATAAATTACTCACACTGACATGTTTTTCTAATTCTAATTTTAAACTTCTTTCCCTGACCTTTTTTCCCTCGTCCCCGTTACCTACCAGGTCCTGTAACCAAGTTTTGCTGTGCTTGCTCCACCTTTGTTTACACAGTCCTTCTTGCTGCTGTGTGGCGGGGCTGCTGTGTGTCTTCTTGATGCCCATGCCCAAAGGTGAGTCTGTGGGGCTCCCTAAGTTGCATCCTGGGGTGCTGCTGCCTCCAGAGGTCTGTCCAACACTGTCTTCCTGAGTTCCTTGGCACCACTGGAACCCAGTAGCCTTTGCAGCTCTGCATACTCCAAAGCTGGAACCCCACTGCAAGTATTAATTTCTCCTCTTTCACCACCATGTGGTGTGTTTTTCTCTTCTGGTTTCTCTGCTTTCAGGTGAAGGGCTGCTCAACTGCCTGTCTCTGCAGCCCTGTGCAAGCATCTCTGAATCCCTCCGTGGCTCCCAGTTCATTCAAGACTTCATCCCTTTCAAATCTGGATCCTTGCACTTGGCTTTACTACTTTATTCTCCAGCTACAGACTGTAGGCAATGATAGTGCTGAGCCCAGGCTTAATGGGAGGCAGAGGAGAAGAGGAGCAGGTCTAGTGATGGTGACCAGGGTCAGCCGAGAGTCCACCATGCCATAGTGACAAGACAAGGTTGAGGTCAAGCCAGAAAGCCAAGTGAGGACCAGGAAAGCACATGACCAGGCCCAGGCTCAGTTTCAGCACAGCCCAGGCTGGGACCAAAGGAAAGGACCTGTGCTTAAATGCAGTTCCTGAGTGAAAGAGAGGAGGCTCCCTAGCTTCCCACGGATCTTTTTCACCCAGCGCTTTTCCTCGCTGTCCAATCCAAGCACTTACCTGTGCTATGCCAGAGCTGGCCTTGAGCATTGGCAGCCAACTCCGCTTGGGTGAAGGGAGCACCCTCAGCGCCCCAACCACGGTATCTAGTGCTGCATGCAGTGAACGCTGCTGTCCTTGGGCACTGCAGAGCAGGAGACCCAGTCTAACGCAGTGACTGGCTCCCAATAGCTGGGGGAAGGAACTTGTGCCCACCTCATACTGGTGCGTGCGCCTCAGGCAGGTATCCCAGGATCAATCTCCTTCAGGGAAAGCGCTAAGCTCTACCCTCTCATTTTTGCAGTTTAGCAAACTCTCTCTCCTGTATCGCAGAAATGACTTGTTTACAAAATAAACACTGTCAGTCCATTTAATTGGCTCTTTAACATGGTGAGAAATGTTCCCTGGCAGAGAGCTCCTGGGAAAGCCTCCAAGAGTTGAAATGGAGAGGAGCTTTACTTGGAGAGGACAAACAAGACTGGTCTCCTAGGACCCAAACCTCCCCTCTGAATCATCTGCCCTTGGATGATGGTAGGAGTTTGGGACTGGGTACTAACCATCCCCACAACCAGTGTAGCAGTAATTTTTGTCTCATGTGGTCAGATTGAAGAACTAGCTCTCTATGGGAAAATGGATCAAGTCAGTGGTATCCATATCCATTTCTGGCCCGTATCTTGCTGCTGCCCATGAAACAGTTGGCAGTCACGGGGTACTTTCTACCGCAGAGGAAACTGCTCCAACAGCATCCTCTTTCCTATACAGTTTTAGCATAAAGAAATACAGCCCTGACAGGTCCTGGAGCCAGTTTTGCTTACATAGGTCTGTCTGGACCTTCGTATCCAAAGCTCATGGAGTCAGCAGACCTGCAATTCTTGGCAAGGCTGCTTGTCTGTTCTGCACTGAGGCCTATCTGGTTTTGCCTTTAACTTTATCAAACTGAATCATTCAGACCAAAAATGTTCACGTTATAATGCATCTTCACTAAGTAATGCATAGTCAGAAAGGATCATCCCAAAGAGATCAGCTTGTCCTAACCCTAGAACAAAATACATTAAAAAAAAAAAAAAAAATAAAAAAAAAATCACCAGTCTGTAGAAGCAATTGGGTCAGTACACAGCTCTGCATAAACTTGTGCCGAAAAGCTCCACTCCAGCCTGCGTCAGCCAAACCCCTCTGGCTTGCCCAAAGCCTGAACACCAGCCCACCGCAACAGGCGCCTAGTAGCTGCTGTGCTGATGTGGGCTGGGCCTGAGCAAGAGGGACCGAGAGGAACCTGCGTCCCCAGCAGCGTCTTGCCCCACACAGCAGAGACGAGGGTTGGGTCAGTACACAGCAACAGGCCCCCACAGAGGTGGGAAAGGAGACGAGACTCAGAAACTCAGCATGAGAGGCCAGGACGGATGGGGAAATGAGGCCAGAAAAGCAGGCTGGTAGCAGCTGGACCAGAGCCTGGGACCAGCCTAAGTGTCCCAGGAAGAGGTGAGAAAGCGGGTGCAAGAGAGGACCTGGATTCAGTTAGGAAATTGGGTCAATTAAGAGAGCTCAAGAGGTAAATGAGTATGTGCTCTCTTGTGCCAATGTAAGTGTGCCTTACCAGTGATGCTAAGAAAGCTCTGCTGGATTGTGCCATGCTAAGAAAGCTCTGCTGGCCCTTTTCAGGTGGCTCCAAGAAAAACGTAGATGGAGGCACCCAGGACAGCAGTAAGTGGATGCTGCCCCCAAGTGGTGAGCGTTGCTTTTCCCCACACTAACGAAGTGACATTTGAAAGGGACTGGTGCCTGACTCTCCCTCCACAGGTACACCACCAGACAAGGCTTTTAAGCTTTCCAATAGTACAGATATTTGCACCAGTTGTACACTTCATTTCGCTATCTGTGTTTGTTTCCAACAACTTATACTTCAGTCATGATTATCTGCTCTGTTTTGTTTGACCGTTAGCACTGCTTCCATCAGCTTGGTTTAATAGTTTCAGCTGCCTGTTACAGGCTGCATTGAAAAACCTTTACCCTCCCAAATTGATTACTGACAATCACAGAATATTCAAGGTTGGAAGGGACCTCTAGAGACCATCTAGTCCAGCCCCCTGCTCCAGCAGGGACACCCAGAGCACAGGGCACAGGGCGGCATCCAGGCGGGTTTGGAAGATCTCCAGAGCAGGAGACTCCACAACCTCTCTGGGCAGCCTGTGCCAGGGCTCTGGCACCCTCACAGTGAAGAAGTTCCTCCTCACCTGGAGATGGAACTGCCTGTGTTGCAGCTTATGGCCATTACCCCTTGTCCTATCGCTGGACACCCATGAGAAGAGCTTGGCCCCTTCTTCCCTGCATTTTCCCTTCATGAACTTATACATGTTAACAAGATCCCCTCTCAGCCTTCTCTTCTCCAGAGAAAACAGGCCCAACTCAATAATAATGCTGCAGTGTTAATGACTACCCATAAAAACAAACAAAAAGCAAGCAAACCCACTTCCTTTTCTTAGAATTTTGTTAAAGCTCTACCACCTAGTTTCAAATTAACAGCTATGGAATTTGCTCCCAAGTCAGAGCCAGTTGCAGAAGCAAGGGGCTTACAGTATCCTGAAAAAAGTGTTTCCTATGATTATACACACCCATTTAAGAAAATCTGCAATGATACTTCTTAAACAAGTCTTGGTACCACAAGTGCTGAACTGTGTTTTATTTCTGACAATTATTCAGTACAGTATCTGAAACAAAAAGTGTCAAAAATAAATAGCTGAAGATTAGGCATCAGAATCCTGCTGTCTTCGCTACTGCTGTGAACCCCTTAATGTTTCTTGTTTTTTCAGCCTTCATTCTTCTGATTCTCCTGGTCTACGGATATCATCAATCTTCAGGATCATTCTAACAACTTGAGTAGCCAGGGAAATCTGCTGTTTCTTACCAATCAGCGTTTCTATAACATGTTGCTGCTTCATATCTGCCAAAAGGAAGAAAAAAAGAATTAGATATTCTCCTGAAAAAGGACACATTCACCTGGCAAAGTCCTTGTCAGGTCACTGTCATTGAAAGAACATACTCAAATTAATACTTGTTATCACCACTTTTGGACAAAAATTTGCAAAAATTAAGAGTTCAAGTCCTAGTTCTCATAAAGACCTTATTACCATCAAGAAAAAAAACTTTCTTCCCAACTAAATCCTTCCCCATGGTCTCTTCTTTTTTTTTCATTTTTAGAGATCAGTTTATATACAGAAATACTGCAGGTACCCTAAAGGCACAGTAAGCACTGTACAAGTGAAGAGTACAAAGTTGCGTGAAAGCGCCAACACCTAACAAAAAAAGACTTACATATTACCTAAATGCAATGTCTTACGTTATGCTACAAAATTTACTATCTTTTTGAAAAAAGAGCATGGCAAGTTTATTTCCAGATGAAAACAGAAGTTTTCATATACTGATTTCTTAATCTGTAACATATTTATTATTACAGGTTCCAAACTAGCTGGAACTTCTGTAGCAGATCACTAAAATTGCTATATTTAAAATATATCCCCCACTTTGCCTCAAAGGGATTAATTAGTGAGTAGTTTTCACTCCTGCACCCCAAGGTCAGCAGCATCTTCAGCTAATCTTGCAACCAGAACAACATTCATGCAATTGTATTTCTTCACCTGTGAGGCGTGTTAAGTGTTGCTCCTTCCATACCCTCTCCCCCAGGCATTTATTATAACAAGGGGCAAAAATTCCTAACTGAAACGCTGCATAGGTTAAAGATGGCCAAAAAGCAAAACAGTATTCAATTTTTCCTGGAAAAAACCCACCCTTCTGCTACACGCCCTCTCGTCACTAGGCTTCTTACCATTTGTTCCTTTCTGCAAACAGTCAATGCCGAGAGCAGGATTATTTTCTTTCACTTGCCTAGCCCGCACTTCAGTCATAGTCTGTATTGGATTCATGCCACTGTTCTCGGACAGTGCCATGGGAATTACTTCCAGGGCATCTGCAAAGGCTCTCATGGCATATTGTTCCAAAGAGGGACACTGTGAAAACAAAGCAAATAGCTATTACTACAATGGTAGCAAATGCAGATTCCCATACTAGCTGCAGAATCGTATGCATGACATGCAGGCTTATTCTGAGAAATACATTATCTCAGCTTCCAAAAGATATTTTAACCGAACAGGAAAGCAAAACTTAAGCACCGGCTAGCACTGAATGCTGGAAACTTCCTTAAAGACTCACTTTTTCTGAGCTTTTCAAGCTGCGCTTAATTTTAATTGCAGAAAGTTGCAAAAATTTCTTTCTTACCTTGTCTGCTGCCTCGCTGACAGCCAAAGCGCAAGAAATTTCGGCGGCGCCACCGCCGTACACGATGCGATTGTCCCGGACGAGATTGCGGATGACACACAGGGCATCGTGCAGGGAGCGCTTGGCCTCTTCGATAATCTGGAATTACAGAACAGCAAATCCTTTACAACACCCACCGATGAAGCCTAGGAAAACCTATTTGCTAATGCAGAAACAGGGAGCATATTGGCATTCAAACTGGCCTTATTCGGGGTTTTGTCTTTTGAACGGACAAAATCTGAAAATTAGGTTTTAGTATTTCTGCATGTCAATTAGGTCATGCACGCAGTCTAGCAAAATCACTAATGCATCAAGCGACCCTCTGTAAGGAGGACAAATGAGAGCACCCACAGCCAAAATGGTAATAAATGAAATATCTCACCATTTTATTTCCTCCTCGAATGAAAATGGTCACGGCTCGGGAGTTCTGGCACTGTTCAATGACCAGCATTTTATCCTTTGTGGTCCCGAAGGAGATCTCCCGGACAATCCCAGCAAAACCCAGCTTCTCTGCTGTTAGCTCACAGAAGCGGGGAACGATGCGTCCGCCAGTTGCAATGGCGATTAACTAAAATTCAACAGGCATCAGTTACTTGGAGAAGACTTTTCCCTCGTGTTTTTATAACACTTAAAACTAGCAGAAGGGGATTTGCCAGATGCCTACTCAAAAAGGTTATTTTCTCATCATTTCAGGTGATCCTTTGTTTCTGGACATCAAAGAGTGAGATTAAGAGGAAAAACACTCCTACTCACAAAGAACTTAAAGCACCAACTACAATTATAGGTTCCAACACCATTTTTCTAAGTTCTTCCACAGACCTCCAATGACTTTTTCCTCCTGTATTAACCATACACATACAATTACACATTTTTTCCCTCAAAAAAGTCTAAAATGTTTAACCAATAGAGCTTATTAATTTAACAAGGTTTTGTATTGGTTCCTCATATATTTACTGTAGAGATTTTTACTTACTTCTATTTCAGGTCCTCCAACCCAACGAACAGCAGGCAGCTCATTCTGAAGCAGCAGGTGATTTGCCTCATCATCAAAACCCCACTGGCAAATGGCAAGGTTTGCACCAGTGTCTTTTATCTGAAAGCAACAAACAACATTAATCTTCTGAAAAAAAATCTTACAACAAAAATAGAAAAGGAATTCTCAATGGTGTTAAGTCTCCTTATTTTCCTCAAAACACAATTCCTTGGAAAAGAGCTGTCTGGTATACAGAGAGATAGAAACGAATCCCAAGCAGCGCTTATATGTTATTTTAGCTTAACTTTCATTCATAGTCTTAAAACTACTGAGAAGCATGTTGCCAATCAATGGAATTATCAGCTCATTTCTGATAATAAGTAAAATTATGATGCAGTTTTGTGTAAAAACTAGGAAAATAACAGAAAACAGAAAAATACTCCCGAAGACTCTACCTGTTTGACCATCTCTTCAAATTTCTCCTTTTCGTATTTCTGCAGTGCCTTGTAATCTTCCACCGATGTTACATCAAGCTTATGCTTGGTTTTAGGCTTAGGTGGTTCAAATGGACAAGTAAGGATTGCAATTTTAGCATCTTTAAGTTCCTAAACATAAAATAAAAGAGAGCTGAATTCTGACCCAAGTAACACACTTCCTTCTTGTATTTGAAAGGGACCATGACATACGTTTAAAAAGCAGCAATAGGAGGAACCTTGAAGATAATTTCACAGATACTAAAATGAGACCAACTAGATCCATGTAATTCTATCACAAGCTACTGCCATTTAACGTACATAAATCCCACAGACTCTCAAGATGCTGTCCAAGTGTACAACAACCTTTACCCAGTTGTTTAAAGTATCAAACCTACAACTGCTTTCCCCTCTCTGCTCACAGTGACCAGAGAGTGAATTACATACTTGCCTTCTTCACAGCTACTTTTTAAGTACTGAAAGCCTGGTATTTTCAACAAGTCTTCCTTTATAAGATAAAGGATGACAACTACTAAATAATATTTTCAGACTTGCAGAAGTTCTCATCCTGGGCTCACATGCAACATCCAATACACTTACAGTAGGTACTGAACGCAGCTCACCATACTACATTCGGCAAATGATTATTTGTTTCACTTCAGAACTCTGCACTTGTCCTCACTTAATGCACAACAGTATTTGCTCCAAGAATGTTTCTCTTTATGAAGACTATTTGAATTCTACCTTGGTCCTTGCACACAAATAACTTAATGCCCTTCTCCCTGTCCCCATTTGAGAAAACCAAATGAAACAGAACAAAAAAACCATGAAACAAACCACACTGTGTTTAAATGCAGGGATAGTATCTGAAGCGATACATTTCAAGACAATCTTGTTTAAACCATTACAGTTGACACACACATCACTTACTTTAGGCATCTGTGGATGACTGAAATCTTTATCCACAATCACCCCTTTAACCAGCTGTGTATCTTCCAGTCTGCCTCCCACTTTGCCTTGTACTTTGATCAGCTCAAAATCAACATCTTTGCGCTCCATGTCTGCTACTGTCAGTACAGCATTTACAGCAATTTCTGCCATTTGTCTGTGACAACGGTTAACTCTAGATTTAAGCACAGCATAATAACAGTTCGTTACATTTAAAGAGTTCAGCATTAGGTTTAAAAAAAAAAAGAATATAAATCTATCAGTACTGCACAGAAAAAAATAATTAGAGCTTAAGACTTCCATTCATTTCAAGAGAAAAGTGGTTCTGATTAGTTTGTTCATGGGAGTAGAAGAGATGCTACAAATGACAGAATATACAGTACACAATTCCTCAACATACTGTTCTTGGACATATTCTGCAGATGTAGATTTGGGACATAAATGATGAAAACTTGCTATTAAGAAACATTCATACAAACAATCTTATGACGTCTGCAAAAGCAGCCCCTAAAAAGAGCACTTGCACACATTTTCTGTAATATACAACCACAGCTTTCACCTTGAAAGGTATCTCACTAAAAAGATGCTATAGACAGTAAACAAGCTCCAAAATCCTCCTACTACACATCCTCCTACTACACTCCTCTATATTGCTGAATAAAAATATTGACTATATGCCTTTCGCAAAAAATGCTATACCCTGACAGAAGTCAAGTCTGAAACAGCACTATTAAGCGCCAGTAAAGCCACTCAACAACTTTCCAGAACTTTGGTACAGGTGATATGATCAAAAACACACAATGGATTAGGATGCAACAAGGGAAACAGGACAGGAAAGGAAGTGACACGGCAAAGATCTGTATTCCCATGGCTATCTTCCTAGATATTTGAGTGTCTACCATGAGATGCTAAACAACCCAAAACTGCTTTTTCAAAAAGCTATGTACTACAGTAATTAAAACTGGGAGATATACCACTGTTTATTTTGCTTCTTTATGCTCTCCCATCTCCACGCTATTCCTTACATCCAAGCTCCATCGTATCTGAGAAAGCTGTTCAATGTCCAAAGAGCAATAGACAAAAAAAACTCCCTCCTTCTCAAAAATACTAACTGGAAAATTATATTGATGCTTATTCAGTGTGTAGCTAGTACACAAGACTTTATGTTGAAACTACTTTTGTAAAGTCTCTAATTATTTATAGCAATCTTAATTCTTATATGGGAACTATATATCATCAGTAAAATAAGACATCACTATTACAGGATTAGCCAACTAGAAATGCACTCTTTAGGAAGCTAATTCTAAAGATAAGCTCATCTTGGGTAGCATGGAGTGTCTGAACCACTGAGAAGCTGATTAACTCTACACTGAAAAATAATACAATGAAAAAGAAAATAAGAGCTTTACATCTGAGGTCTGAATTTATACCTACATAAAGAAAAAACAAACAAAGAAAAACTCCCACCAACTTTGCGCTTCTTTTAGTTGTGCCATCTTTTGAAAAACTCTGGCATGCAGTTTTTAGAACTGGGGGTCAAGAGACATAATCAAGTAAGAGACCAAGAGTCTATAGAAAAATTGGGCCGACAATCAAGTAAATACAAAAGAATGTTCAACAGTCATCCCTGTATTATAAATAATTTAATACTCTACCAAAATATCACACAAGCATCAGGATTTCTCCTTTCAATTAAAAGCGTTTGTAAGGAAAACGATAAAACTCATCGTGAATTTTTCATGAGCTTACACTTTGGAGCCCAGAGTTGTCTTTGCCGTCTGGATGAGCGGTTCAGTGTTCTGCGGATCGACGGGAAAGCTGTCGCTGATTTTGTCCAGGTGTTCAATGGCGATGCGAGCTGCCTGTTCGTAACCGTCTGCTATTCTGATGGGGTGAATCCCACGATCCAGCAGCTGCTCCGCCTGCTCCAGCAGGGCTCCAGCCAGAACTACGGAACAAAGTTGAAAATAATGTTTACTCCCCCACAAATTGAAGCATCATATTTGACATATTGAAAAGTAGCCCATCAGATTTTTTTTCCTTTTCCCTTCTAGCATTTTTAAAAAGAAAGCTCTATTTTAGTATCAAGGTGAGACAGGAAGAAAGTTATGCAAAAAATGAAAGCAGACAGAAGACTTTCAACACTAGACAGATGACTCTCAACACTAACTGCCACTGTAACCATATCTTAAAATACACAAAATAACTTTCTCATTAAAAGGATCTCAATACAGGAACTGATAAGAATATCAAAGTCTTAAATATTTAAAATATTTTACAGAAAAAGAATATCTACATCAAACACCAACATCTCTGAAAGCACCTTAAGAAGCTTGATTTTAAAAGTGGGAAATTTGAGCCGAGTTTAAAATCTTTTCTTACCAACAACTCCTGTAGTTCCATCCCCAATCTCATCATCCTGAGATTTGGACAGCTCCACCATAAGTTTAGCTATCTGGTGATCCACATCCATCATGTTCAGAATGGTAGCACCATCATTCGTCACAGTCACCTCCCCATCCTTGTCCACCATCATTTTATCCAAACCTTGAAAAATCAAAAGGTAAAGGTTAAAATAAAAAAGTCTTTGAAAAATTATCAAAGGAGTTATTAAAATCATTTAAACGTTACCATTGGGCCCAAGAGATGTTCTCAGAGTGTTTGCCACTGCCTTTGCTGCCATTATGTGAGACTACAAAAGAAACAAAAATCATTATTAATGCTCCCCAGATCACAGTATTAATTAAGAAAATTATAGAAAAAGAGCTAACTCTAGTGTCACCATTCAACTTGAAGCAGCAAAATGCAGAAAACAAATGAGGACAAACAAATTGTTTCTATATCTGGGCCACCTCCCATACCCCTTCTCTGCTTACACAGCTAAAGCTCCCAACAATAGAGGTGCAGCTACGAAGATTTCCTTGAGGATTCAAAGTAACAGACGCTGCCACCATCCATGGGAACAATTAAACACTCTGAGGAGCTTTGCCCTTTATCTTTATTTTCGGTACTAAGCCCCGCACGTGCACAGCCCAGGCGCTGAGGCCCGCGCGGCCTCGCCCGCTGCCTGCGGGCCCGGTTTGGCCACCGCCTCGTTCCTTCATCGCTCTCTCCCCCATGCCCGGAGCCCCGCAGAGGGACGAGGGCCACGCGTGGAGCCGCGACGGGCTCCAACTTCCCCACACACGAGGCCCAACGGCTCTGCCGCCATCACGGCGGGATGGCTCTGCCCGCCCCAGCTCCTGGGCGCATCACCGCCCGCCCGCCGCCCGCTCACCTTGAGCGCCTCGAGCCCCATGAGGCGCGTCTTGCGCTCCTGGTCCTTGAGGATGAGGAAGGGCCTCCCATACTCATCGAACGCCAGGGTCCCCATGGCCGACATGATGGCTCCCGCCTGCCTCCCTGCCCGCCGGAGCCGCGCCGCGCCCCGTACGCGATGACGTCGCACTCGGTGACGCAGCGCGCCCCGTGCCCTGCGCCTGCGCAGCGCGCCCCGCCGCGACACATGTCGCGCCTGGGACCTCTGTGGCGCCCTCAGCGGAGGCTTCTGGAAGCCGCTGGGAGACGCTATTAGGGAGAATACGGGAGGGGGGGGGGAGCACTCTAGCGGTGGACTCTGCCGCTGCAGAGATAAACCATCCCATTGCAGGAGCACTCCCCTCGGTGGTCAGGTGGTATCGCCCACTAGTATAAGTGTTTCCGGGCCGGCCGCTGCTACCCGCTCGCTGTGAGGATCCTGGGGGGCGGGGGTAACGGGGCTGGGTGGTCTGCGCGGTCTGCGCATGCGCGGTGCCGCCCGAGCGGGTTTCGGGGGCCGGCGGGATGGCGCCCAGCTCGGCGGCCCTTCCAGAAGGTTCTTTGCGGTCGGAGGCGCCTCTCCGAGCACCGCTTCTGCCGAGCAGCACCTGCTGTTTGCTTTATTAGTTGCTGTTGCTGATGGGCCAAGCTGTTTGTCTCCTCAAAACCAGTGCAGTAACTGCCCTCTGCTAACCCAAGGGCAATGGCTAACCTGGCAGCAGGCCGTTTTGTCCGTTAAACCGCCGGTAAGACGGCTGGTGTGAGCAGAGGTGGGGGCTTGTCCGCAGGAGCCATGCCAGGCAGCGGGAGCCGCGATGCCGAGGACGAGGCCGCGGGCGGCAGGAGCGCGTGGGGGCTGCTCGCGGCCGGCGGCCTCGGCGCCGGCCTGCTGGCCCTGCACGCCGCCGCGGCGCCCTTCGTGCTGCCCGCGCTGCGGCGCGTCTGCCTGCCCTTCGTGCCCGCCACCGCGGCCCAGGTGGAGAACGTGCTGCGGATGCTGCGCGGCAGGAGGGGCTCCCTCGTTGACATTGGCAGCGGCGACGGGCGCGTTGTAAGTTACAGGGATGCGCTCCCTCCGTGTAACCCCTCAGAAACGGGATGAGTGCCCACGGGAGTGGTTGATAGGAGATGTTACGCAAAAGCCATAGCCTCGTTCTTTTGGTTAGAGGGCAATATAGAGCATGCTTTCACGTAAGAAGCAATAGTATTAAAAGAGAAGTAATAGTATCCGAAGAGACACTTATAGCTGCCATATGTTAAGGCTGCAAGTTTGAACACCTTGAAACAGGCTGGTAGCACAGCTGCAAACTTCTGGCACTGCTGCTCTATGTTTGTTATATTATTAGTTTCTCAGTCCCTTATTCGGCTGTCACCTTTATATATGACAATACAAACTGATATATCCTTAAAGTTGTAGATTTTGCACTTAGCTTTGGGCAGTGCTGGCTGCTCACTTTTAAGTATAGTGAAATGAGAATAACTTCCAAGTGGGATGATGCACACTGGAGGTGTGGCAGGGCTTCCATACCAGGGACGTCAGCATGCCCATATGGTGTGTGGCCCAAGGATGCTCTCATTTGAGAGTGACCATGTAGGGGAGAAAGTTTTGCTGCACTCAGATGTTTTCAGTGTTGCAGCAGTCGTTACTCTACATCAATTTTTATGTAGAAACACTAAAGGATTTTTTTCCCCCAAGGGAAGCAAACTATTCTGCACTTGTGCTCAGAACTTACTGTGGTAGCCCTGAGTATAAATAGAATAAAAAAAGAAATAATTAGGGCGATGTGAGAGGAAAGGTGATGACAGGCAAAGCGATGCTGCCCTTTCAGGATGTTGTCCAAACCCAGGTCAAAACTGCTGGTGAGAGAGAGAGTTGTGATGAACAGACTCCTCTTTGTAGGTGTGATATTTTGTGTAGAGATTTTTAACCATCTGCTCTTGTCAGGTTTAGCAACAAGGGGGTGCATTAAGCACTAAGTGAGCTTTTGATAGGAGCTCCTAAGATACTTTTGCATGTTACTGTTGCCCATGTTTTGTGTGAGTCGAGGCGACTGGAAAGAGTTGTGTTCAAGTATGAACAATGAAAAGTATCTAGAGAGGGCATCAGAAATTTCAGCTTTCTGCTTTGCATTCTGACTGACTTTTACCACATCCACCCTGATTTTATATGTGGATGACTAAATAGGGATGGAGAGACTCTGCTCTGAGAACCAGGTGCCTGAAATTGCATGCAGTGATACTTGGGAATTGCCTTGGAGTATTTTCCTTTAAATTAAGTGGAGCTTCTGCACTGATACTTTAAAATATTTAGCATTCTCTCAGGTAAAATTTGTGAATCAATATGGATGTATCTTCATTTCCAAAGATAGTAAAAATGTCAGAGTCTTCTAATATAGTTACAATTTTTCTATTATTTAGTATTGGAGGTAATTCCAGTCGTGTACATATGCCTTAATTTAAATGGGTACATTTGAGAATCTTACATTATTTCAATTACCTCTTTAAAATTATATGAAATATAGCACTGGAAGAAAGGGATGTTGTGAGATAATTGTTTTTATGCGGATCAACCATTTGACTTCATTTTCTTTTTATTAGTAGGTCATTCTTGTGATGTAGAGGTCTCAAGTGCTTACCTGCTAGTGCAACTGAAATGTCAGATGCTCTGATATTGCGCATTGAATGTATTTCTGCCTGTATGTTTAATGATTGCCTTAGTATTGTTGAGACTAACATATTCCAGCGCTTTTCTGGGATGAAACTTTTTTCTTTTTGTTTTTGTAGGTGATAGCTGCTGCAAAAAGGGGATTCAAAGCTGTCGGTTATGAATTAAATCCCTGGTTGGTCTGGTACTCCAGATACCGTGCCTGGAGGGATGGGGTGCATCAGAACACCAAATTTTATATTTCAGACTTATGGAAGGTAGGTGGTGAAATGTCCAAGAGTGAGTGAATTTGGGATGTCTGAGAAGTGTCCTGTAATTTGGAAATAATTCTTTGAAACAACTAGAGTGCTTTCAGGCCACCAGATGCTTCCTTGGCCTTAAAGTACTCGAGTCCACAGCAACTGGGCTCACAGCATAATCGGCAACTTTGCTGGTTTTGCCCTTACATGTGGCGTGTGCTGTCCTTTGTGCATGGAAAACCTCCGACCAAAATAGGGGAACTCCAGCCTTTTATGCCTAAGGAGGTTGTACACCCAGCCATCACTTAACAAGGGAATGCTTTAATCTTAAAACATTTTTCACTTAAACATATATAGGAGTTAGAAAATTATCTATGTGGTTTTATTCATGACTCTTTTGAATTGTGTCCTGGGTATCTGAATTGATTTTTTGCATGTGTGCTACTGGAATTCATGCCAGATTCTTGACTAGGTAATAGAAGCTTTCTGCTGTTGAGCAGTGTAAGCTGTCTGGCATAGGGAAACGTGCATTTGATTTCTAAATATGATGTGGATGTGATTCAGAATCTCCTTTCTTGTTTTTAGCCTAAAAAACAAAAATTAGTCCAAAGGGAATGTAGCCGAAGGCATTGAGGAAAAGAATGGTGCCAACTCCTCCAGTTATATATGATAGTTTTCATTAAGACTTATGTTTTTTTGTAGGTTTCTTTTTCCCATTACACAAATGTTGTTGTTTTCGGGGTACCTCAAATGGTAAGTTTTACTGTTTTTTCATAGTCTAATTGACTTTTTTTCAGTCTGATTAAGACAATCACTGTTGGTAATCTGATTTTAAAAATGAACTAACATAGAGAACGTCAAAGGTAGTTAGTACTAATATTTTGATACATAACTTGCATATTAGCAAGAATACAAGAAGTTTTATGCTAGCTGTGCTGCAGGTATTCCCTGTGCTGAGCATCATGTGTTTTTGGTTTGGACTTTAAAGAGAAGATAATGTTTTTGGAGCTGCCATGGCTGTGATGCTGTTCAGAAGCATGGACTGCTTGGCTGCCCGATTTTGACAAGGCTACAGTGTGGTGGTTGTCTCTGAAGCAAGGAGCTGGGGGCAGTTGTTGGACCTTTGCTGTATTGAGTGGTATCAGACTTGATTAATGGTTCGTTTGGTGATCAAGACAGGAAATTTGCAGTCAGAGATTCTCCAATGTGATGGAGAAATTCTCCAGAGGGTCGGAGCGGAGAGGAGGACACTCCAGTAAAGTAGAAATAAGTACCCTGGGAAAATGTTAGCAAGCTTTGTACACGTTTTGTGTAAACTGAAAGTTAATAGTTTGAAGCAGGGTAAATTAGTAACCAGTAACTTGATATGATAAAGGAAGTAGCTACAGGTCTCTGAATAACTTTTCTCCAGTAAATGAGGTTACATTCTTAGATCCTTTTGATTAAAAAACAAAAACAAAAAGCCCCACTGACGTAAATCTAGTAGACCCAAGCATAAGAACTGTGTTTCCTAAGACTTGAATTTGCTCTTTAAATTTCCCTTGAAAGTTGTGGGTGCTTAGCTTCCTAAGTGATTGATTTTTCAAGAAACTAATGCATTTTCTCTTTTATTGAGCACAATACATCTCTTGATTTAATAATACTAATCTAGTTTGATGCTGTCACACTGTTCTTTTATTTCACATCCAAGGTTAGCTTTCAGCTAGGTTAGCTTGGATTTATTGATCTTCGGAGAATGCAGGACCTGTCTGTTCTTGCAAGCATCTGGGGGTGGTGGCTTTCAGTCACTGAAGAGAATGTTATTGTTCTGGGCAGGCTCACAGAATTCATACCAGGTGTTGATATTTGTACTTTCTATTGTATTTTAACCGTATAAGTACAGTACGAAGGTCTACAAAATTTTCTTCAGTAAACGTTAAAAAGTTAGATTAGAAAACACAAAAACTAATATTAACATTTAATTAACATTAAGACCTCTGACTTTAGTTCAAGCATACTGTTCTGTTGGCTGAGCTGCTAACAAACTTTTCTAATTTGAACCAACACAGACATGAGATGTGACCAGTCTGCACAGTCATTGATTAAAAATTAGGCTAGGTCCATGTTTGTGAATTTTATCAATTTCCATAACAACTTTAGTCCTTCCTTGCCTAATACCAAGGAGGTCCTGTTCTGTTCTCTCCGATACTGAAACGTCCCTATTTTTCTAGTTTAGTTAAGGTATAGTAGCAAAAATGTTTAAAAGCATTTGCTGCGCGGACAAAATCAGAACACGAGTACTTAGATTCTGTGTGTTCAGATGTAACTCTTGCATGTTAGCTCTATTGTAGGAAAACTATATTCATAGTTCAATGTAGATTTATGTTTAGTGGTGGTAAGGCACTCGATGAAAGGTGAACTCTGCATGTATGTGATAGTGGGAGCAATGTTTACCCCTTAGAAATAGGTTTGTGTTTTTTTCATTCAGTGATATTTTCTACTGTACCATATATCTTTTAAGTTGCACTGTGTTCTTGTGACTTAAATTCAACTATATTTTTAAGTAATTCCTTGTCTTTCCTATCTAACTTGCTCCTTTCATATCTAAGTTATGTCTGTTTACTTGCTTTAGTGTCACAGATATTAGATTTTAATGTGTATTAGGAGCTTGCTGACGTATTTATTCCTTGTGGAATAAAAGGAATGGATGCACAGTGATCTACTTGAGCACACTGTCAGTTTTCTAAAGAATGAAAATGGCTAAAATCTATTGAGCTTAATTTTTCAGAACTTCTCTCTGTTTGGAGTCAGAAAGAAATTATTTTAAAATCAAGATATTGTAATTTTTTTTTTCACTTAATGCATACCAAAATTTCCAAAGTATTTATTGGAGATGGAGCATCTGACTTGGGCAAATGGTTACTCTGCCCTGACAGAGCAATGATATTTCTCTTTTTTTTTTTTTTCCCCAATCTGATTAACTCCTGTAAATGGAGGCAAACTGGGCTGCGTGGGTCCTCAGCCAGGCAGGGCTGTGCACCAGTGTGTGCTCTTCACCCAGTACTGCTGCAGTGACTTCTGTTAGCAGAGTGGAGCCAACAGAGCTCAGATGCTGTCGCATGAACTTCATCATTTGCCAGGCACCAGATTGCCTGGGTTTGAACATGAGAAATCGGGGTGTTTCAAGATCTGCCATGCCATAAACTGAATGTCAGGAGAGACATTGGTCTTCAAGTATGACGTGGTGGTTCAGGCATACTGTGATATAACTATAAAAGTTTAATTCATGGGACTTAAGTATTTATAAAGAAAGAGTCCTAGTATGGAAGATGGTGAATTAGAACTTGCAAAGGCTTCCTTATGTTTAACTGAGGGATTATCTGTGATTTTTAGATGTGTTTTTTTTGCAATTTTTAGAACTTAAGAATTTCACAGTTCAGAGTAAAGCAGTCATTTTCAAACTTGATGTTCTTTGTCAGTGCAGCAGTTGAGCATACGATCATGAAAAAATGTCCTAAAATTATTCTTAAAAATTCTTCAAACTTTGGACTTGTCTTGAACTCTTGAATTAGATTGTAAAGAGAATGCTTCTGTGTTGTACTGCTTCTGAAAGCCTTTGCTTTTTGCTCCACAGATGCCACTGTTGGAGAAGAAGCTGGAAGAAGAACTTCAGTACAATGCCAGAGTTATTGCCTGTCGCTTTCCTTTCCCTTGCTGGGTCCCAGATCATACGACTGGAGAAGGAATAGACACCGTGTGGGCCTATGATTTGAAAACTTCAAGGGATGTGAAACAGAATGCTTAGAAATGACACCAAGGACAGAGTTCTAGGCATCTTAATTTGTATTGAAATTCTCAGCTGTGAGTTCATCTCTTAGAAGATGAGATTAAGATAGTTGGTGACTATGTTCTATATATTCTGGACTTAAAGTAACACTGAACACTGTCTACAAAAACTCTCAGAAGATTTTATAGAAGTCAAGAACTTAAGTATTGAAGATGGGATAATAAAGTTACTTTGGTTAAGTGGAGCATAAATGAGTTACCATGTTCTATTTGGCCTACTGAAAATATATATTCTTTCTGGTCCTACTTAGCATTCATTATTGGGGAGTGAGTGATGGGCAGGTAGCTCCTTAAATGAGCAGTGGTTCCCAAATGTGTTCGCCAGTTATGCTAGATGAGTTTAATGCTGCACTTGTTTGGCCAAGAGCTCCTTGCATCAAATAATGAACTGAATGAGATGATAGCACTGATGGTTTACAGTTCAGCTTTGGATATTTGCATTTCAAAGGTCTATTTGACACAAACAAAATTAGCCATTTTTTATTAATAGTGGTGCTGTCTGTTTATATTAACATATTTTTATTTAATTTGCAGTGTGAAGACAAAGCTCCAAAAAAAAAAGAGCTCTTAAGAACTTTTACTGTTATGAGCCTTTACAAATGATTAAGTTTTTTCTTAATGTGTCTATTCTGTGAAAAGGGCTTTAAGTCACCTGCAGGATGGTGGGATGTCATTACTTGGGTTTGCTCAAACCTTGAGTAAAGTATGTGCGAGAACTGCCTGCTTGTTGGTGTAATGAATACCTCTGATTCAGGAGGCATTTTATCTGGCTGGCTTGGTTAAATATGATAAAATTTAGTCTAAATTAGTCCAGATTACTGTGAGTTTGGCAGAGGTCCTCAGTCAAGGTTCCCCCCACCCCCTTTCCCTCGATGCCAGTTTTAAGCTGTATCATCCGGTGAGATCTCCTAAACTTAAGGCATCATTGCAGATCTTTTCTGTGGAAGAGGTGCTAGTTCTTCCTGTTGACATCATGAAGTTTAGCGGAGGGAGGCCTAACTTTTTTGCATACCCATAATCTGGGGTAGATTAACCCACAGAGTGTGTATTGAGTACTACCTAGGTGGAAAGCATCTCCCTGAAAAAAGACCTTGGTGTTCTGATAGCACAACAGACGGAATGAGAACCACCAGCAGCAATCAAGGTCAAAATTACATTGGGCTGTATCAGCAGGTAAGGGTGGCAATTGTTCCCTTTCTTCAACCCTTGCAAATCTGTATTTTGAAAAGCATCCAGCTTTGGGACTGCAGTGCCAAAGAGACCTTGGTGTTCTGGAGTGAGTCCAGATCTGAAAGACTGCCCAGGTGATCAGGGAGCCCATGGTATTCAGGGAGAGGTGGAGAAAAATGGGATTTGAGCTGTAAGAGAAGGCTGGGAGGTGGGCAAGGAGTCTTAGCTGTTGTCTTCCTGCTGCATCTGCTTGAAGGGTGCTGTAAGACAGACTCTGGAGGAGCATGGAGATGAGACAGGAGGGGAAATGTTGATTAGACACTGCGGACAGTGTTGTCATTTCAGTGCTTACTGAAGGTCTTTCCATTGGTTAGCACCTGAAGTTCTCCCATCTTCGTCCATTAACAGAGTTATTGAATAGCCTCCTGCAGCCCCAGTGAACATAACGCTCTTTGCTGTGAAGTGACCATGAGTTGGTCAGATCTTTGCATGTGTGATATTCGTATTGCTAAGCTAAAACAAGTCAAGTAAAAGTGACCTGCCAGGTAACTGTTAGATTAGTACAATTAAAACTAGCCTGGACCAAGAGCAGTGCTGAAACCCTACCCTGTCAGGGCAACACAAAACCTGTGAATTTTATAGTCGTTGACAAGTCATAATTGTTGGGCTACACTATCTGATGAGAAGTTTGGCAGGTGTGGTCTATATTTAAGCTTGCACTCAGCTTTTTTTTCCAGTTGGGGCAGGCAAGAAAGTTTAAAGTGTAAATATGCACTGAGTAATTTAAAAGGAGCACTAAAAGTTCACAAAGTAAACAAAGTAGTAGAAAAGGTGCAAACATGTTGGCTCAGGATGCTGTGTCCTGCATTGTATTAAATTTCATGTAGTGGTAAGGCACAAGTATGAACATAAACTATGTTGAACACCAGTAAGTCATAACATTTCTATGTGTGGTGCTTGGACCAAATTTTTACTGCTTGCTTTCACTAAAATTGAAGAAATTGCACAGGTATGTTTTCCTCAATGTTCGACTTTGTATTGTCAATATTTGACAGATAATTGAGGTTGGAAGGGACCTTTGAGATTGAATCTGGCTTCCCTGCTCAGGCCCAGTCACCTAGAGCACGGGGCACAGGGCGGCATCCAGGCAGGCTTTGAAGACCTCCAGAGAAGGAGGCTCCACAACCTCTCTGGACAGCCTGTGCCAGGGCTCTGGCACCCTCATAGTCAAGAAATTTTGTTTCTTGCATTTCATTTTATGAGCTATTGCTGGCCACCACTGAATAGTCTGACCCATCGTTTTGACACCCTCTCTTGAAATTAGGGTACACTGGTAAGATCCCCCTCTCAGTCTTCCCTAGGCTAAACAGGCTCAGCTCTCACCCCTCCCTCATAGCAGATGCTCCAGTCTCCTCCTTTGTACCCTGATGCTGGTCCCCAGTAGCTCCATGTCTCATACTGGGAAGCCCGGGCCTGTGCCTAGTACTCCAGGTGTGGCCTCACCAGAGCTGAAGAGAGGGACAGAATCCCCTCCCTTGACCTATTGGCAACACTCCTGATGCAGGCCAGGGTGCCACTGGTCTTCTGGCTGCAAGTGTGGATTGCTGGCTCATGGTCAAGCTGCCGCCAGGACTTTGAGGACCTTCTCTGTAGAGCTGGTTGAAGAAGTTAACAGGACTGGACCTGGTACTGGATCCTGGGGGACATCATGAGCTACAGGGGTCCACCTAGACATTGTGCTGCTGATCACAGCTCTGAGCTCTGCAACTCGGCCAGTCCTGGAGCATTTATGATGGGGATGTGGCCAAAAAAAAAAAGGTGTGTGGGGGGTCAGAGTTCTTCAGGAATGACACTGGGAAACCGTTTATTTGTCTTTGAGACATATTATGCCTTCATGGGCTTTGTGATGAAAAATGGTTTATACCAATGTTCTAATTTTGTCATCTCCTGCTTTACATAAACTGACAGTGTTATGAGCCAGCCCATGTCTGGGGTGTTTAGTACACTACTCAGTCCCTGCAGCCACACAGTTGTCTCAGCCACCTTCGTTTAGATTTGTTTATAAAATTTTGTACTTATTGTGTGGGCTTCAGGCATTTCCTGATTAGGGAGCTTGTTGAAGTTCCTGGTTGATCCTCTGGAGTAGGATTATATGCTGTGACTTAAGTATTGCTCCAAGGGACTAAGACCCCTGTCTTTCAACTGCGCTTCATTTCTGATTCATGAGTTGCAGCCATGTGTGAAGATAGTGAAGCAAGTTTAAACTAGACTACTTGCAGGTCACTTGGAAGGATATCATTTGTGGAAAATGGTTTCAAAACCCAGCATTAGAGAAAGTTTGTCTTGAGGGAGGGACATCTCTCATGTAGCAGTAGGTCTCCTGAATTCTGCATACATTGCATCAGTAAGAAGAGATTTGAGCTTGGCTTGACTTGGCTTGTGTATGTTTACCTTAAAAAGTATCATCAGTGATGGTCCTGTTCTAAGAACCGGAAAGGAAGAAAATAGAGGAATCATCATTCCCATCTTTAATGGGGAGAAAAAAGGAAGAGAATCTTATTGTCCAAATATGGTAGTTGCAGATATTTTTCATGCAGTTCCAGACTTTCATCTTAGCTGTATTTCTGGATATACATCCCTGAGCTTGAATTCAGAAGTGAATTCATGGCTAATATCTTTACATCTGAATGAGAAATAATTTTGATAGTGGAGTCAGACTCCTGTAGTTTCATTTTTACATGATGGTTCACTAATGTTGAGGAATTATTCAAAGGCAAACGTCAATTCCTCAAAGGGATGACTGAGAGGTACAGCCTAACACTAGAATTAACACTAATAGATTTTGAAAGTGTAGAAGAAAACTAAAGTCCAAGCAGTATTTGTGTTTAATTGTATAATGTAAATACATTGCTTTATAGTATAAATTTTATATTTTTAGAAGTAATTTATGATTGTACCTATAGAAATTCCTGTTATTTTAAAAAATAAATTTTAAAGTGCATTTTCTCTTAAAGTTTTAAGGCTGTTATAAATCACCCTTGACTGTGAAAACCCTCTGACTTCAACTATTTATTGTATCATAATCTGTCTATTCATCTTTGTATACTTTACTGTGGATCCTATTAGATGAGTAATTATCATATTTTCCTCATTCTGTTTTTTTATTTCTTTCCAAGCTCTGTTTGTTTTGTTTACCAGTGATTCTCTGGTTTACTTTTTCATGTTCTTTTTACAGTTTGACTGTATAGCTTCATAAATTCACCTAAGGTTTTCATTTCCTTTCATTTTCTGTTACCCAGTTTCCTTTTTTTCCAGCTAACTGTGCAGGAAGACTATGTCATAAGAATGCTTTTTTTGTCCCCTCACATTTTAACATTCATTTAATTATTCCCCTTGTTTTATTTAGCATTCTGTATGCTGACATAGCATGGCTTTTGTATCCAGTAAATGAAATAAAAACACACCCAGCCATATGGCATGTAGGTTGAAAAATAGCCTCCTTCAGCAATTCTGACTCTTTAGTAAATTTAAGTACCTAATTCTGCATTATTATATTTCATCACTTGACAAATGAATATAGGCTTTGTGTCCATTCAGTGTTTTGGGGGATTTTGGTTGTTTGTTCAGGTGGGCTTTTTGCTGAAGTCTTGTTCTTAGCTTAAAGTAGGGGTTTTCCATTAGAGGCTTTGGTCGAAATGTTGGTCTCGTGTTTTTGCTATGTAGTCCCTGAAAAAATCACCATAATACTTTTTTAACCAATGTTAGCAGTTTGCTGAATTGTAAGTAAAGACTGCTTACCATTAAATGTTTAGGGATATTTTTCAGCTTACTGTACATGTTGTGTGTTTTAAAAAATAGGCTTTTGAAAACCCATCTAGAGCTTGTGGCAGAGAGTTTTGAGGTGAGCAGAGGTCTTCACAAGGGCAGAGGCTCTAAATTAATGGTTTTCAACCCGAGGTTTGTGGGTCGCTTCTGAGGAATTCACAAGAAGTAATTTAAAAAGCAAACATACGATCAGTAGATATATATTTACTACATATGGTCAAGTCTTTCCACTGGAAAGTTTTGAGGTGCCTGAGATAAACGTGCAAGTCATTGAACTAAAAAACATGGGGCTAGGAAAACAGTAGTTAAATGGAAATGAGCTTATCGGAGTAACAGATTTTTTTCCTGTTGTTGCTTGAACCGTGAGCCTCTGGTATTCACACGCATGAGCGTTTGTGCCTTTTCTGTTAAGTGTGAAATTAGATACTGCGCTGTATGAGGGGGAGAGCATTTGTGTGATCTTGCACATTGCTGTTGCATTCTAAGTGATTCTAGCAGCTTAATTAAGACAATCTGGTTTGAATCCAATTGTGTGGGTTTTTTTTTAAGAAACAGGTTAAATTTTTGGAGCACCTCGTCAGCTGCTGCTTGAGGGTGTTCAAAACCTGCTTGGCCTTTTGGAGGGTCCCCAGCTGCTGTCCTGTCTGCAGTGGGTGAAGCCCAAACTGCTTCCAAGGGGCAGCGATGTCCCCAGCTTGTGCCTAAGCCCCCTTGGTTGCACCAGGTGGGTCTTGGTGGCATTGAACTTTGGTAGAGGCTCAGAATTC
The DNA here is from genome assembly GCF_003342845.1 of Nothoprocta perdicaria. NCBI lineage: Eukaryota > Metazoa > Chordata > Aves > Tinamiformes > Tinamidae > Nothoprocta > Nothoprocta perdicaria. Next base: position 2,966,314 of record NW_020455810.1, read on the forward strand.
TATGCACCACCCTTTTATTTTTTTAAAATTGTTTTAATTTGCACAAAATTGTTAAACTTTCATAGAGGGGGATATAACTTTCAGATGAGTCATGCTGCAGTTTTAGTGCTCTGGCAAACGATGTCAAATGATATGCCCTGCTCTCTCCTACACAGAAGGAACAGAGACCAATATTCATAAAATAAGGAAAAATGAGATGCATCTAAAAACACAATACATATATGCAACACTTGGAGAGGAGAAAAAAACAGAATTAAAAAACCCTCATCCTAAAGAGAAGAAGAAAGCTGGAAGAAAAGGAAGAGATGGAAAAGCATAGAATCTTCCAAAATGCTTATGTAAAACTTTGAAAACTTCTGATTAAAAATCAGAATGAAAATATTGGCAACTTGAAAAATGTGCAACACCCCTTCTACAATTTATCCACATTCTCTTCCCAAAGGTGATATGCAATACCAGAGAGGAGGAAACTTCTCAAATCACATTCTAGAAAATCGACTTTGAAATATTCCCAATACTATATAAAAACACAGGTAAAGAAAAGAGTACAGAAAAAAGAAATTAGAGAGGAAAAAAAGAAAGTGAAATGTCTGGGTGGGAACTATTAAGAACAGATATCTCTTACCAAATGTGTGTGAAAAATGTGAAAACTCGTACTGTTTCAAACTAGGGAGAAGAGGGAATGAGGTGGAAAATGGAAATGTGAGGAAAGCGAATGGAATTTGTAATGAAACCCTGAAAACCAGTGTGACTTTTGAGAGCAAAATGAGTGTTGTGGGCATCACCAGAAATCAAAGGGTGCCTTCTCTGGCTATAGCTCTAGTCCCTAAAACTTGATGCTGTCTTTTATGTAGCTCTTTTCCTCTTTAAACTATGTTTTCTTTTCCTGTCTTTTCTGTGCTTTGTGCAAGTTTTTCAGAGGGCACACAAGTTGCAATGGCTTGACACTTTCTAAACTGTCCCTGGTTACCCTCAGCATGTTTATTTGTCCTATGGCTTTCTTTTATTTATTTATTTTTATTTGAATGTGAACAATACTGGGCTAGTTTATTTGCAAAACCAGATCCTAACACTCGAACAATTCTAAAGATTTTGAGCATGAGGAGAACAGGTAATGGGTGTCATGTGTGAATACCAATGTTATTTAATGATGAAGATGGTTTCTCTCCTGCCCTTCAGGTGGTTCTGGTTTCCTTTGTAAAATGTTGGAAGTGTTGAGCAAAGCCAAGGAGTGAGAGGTTAGGAGCCAAGCGGCACATGTTGTTTTCTAGTATGAACATCAGATGCTGCCTTTTGATTTCATCTAAATTAAGTGCTTTTTATTCTCTCAAAGAGTTTGTTGGTAGAAAATAATTGAGATAATGAGTAAGCATCTTAAGTGTTTATCCCATAATATTTTCAGGTAATTTCATTTACCCTTTCCCCTTCACCAGAAAATATGTTCATAGTGACCCAATTACAGTTTTGTAAAAAGCTATATTTATCATTCCAAGAAGCAAAAGAGGAGGAAACCATTACTAATATGGAAGAAGCAGATGGCTTCAGAAATTGACTTTTATCTACAAAATACTTTAAGTAAAATATATGCCAGATCCTGATTGATTTAGTGAATGATTTAAGTTCCTCAGAAAAAGAAACTAGCAGCTCCTGTAAGTCTCCTGGAGGTGGCATCTAAAGGATGTTGTTTTTTTCTTTCCTATGAAAATCTAGATTGATCCAAGAATTATTTATCTACTCCACTAAAAAATTAGGTAATCCAAACAATTTGCCCAGAAACAAGGGAACTGGATGCTGCATCTTTCCTCAAGCTTTGTGTGTAGCTTTGGTCATGATTGTCTATATTTAAAATTACTGGATTGGAGACTTCTGATTGGTGTGCATGAGTATGTCCTGTATGCTGCCTGTACTGAAGACATATTATAGGTTAAAATAGACCTTTAATCCCTAACTAATCAACATGTTCCTTTTTTCTAGTATTGTTTTGGTCTGACTGTGGTAAAACTATTTTCATTTCTATAAACATAAGGCCAGCTGTGTCTTAGGATCTTTTTCTGTTCGATTTTTTTATTCTGCCTGAGACATTTATGTTGGCAATGCAAATCTTTTTTTCCATTCCTATTTAAAATACACACCACCTTTACTGGCCTGCTCAATAGTGTCCCTCCACACAATAGTGTGGGGCATCCAGATCCTTCATTCTTTGAACTTGTAAGTACCAGCATTGGGAATAATACAACTTTCTTGCTGGGGTGCTCCAAACAGCACTGGATCCCTGTGTCCAAGAATACCAGAGCTCAAACTCCCCAGGATGTAACCCAGCTTATGTTCTCAGTGTAGACAGGCTCAACTTTAGCTTCAACTATTTGGTCAAAAGCCTGCATAAGGAATCTTAGTAGACTGGATGCTCAACACTTGAAGGTTGCTGTCTTGGCGTGATGGCTGTGGTATCAATGTTTTCAGCTGGCTTCTATAATGACTGCTTTAGTACTACTGAATTTGGTCTCTCCCTGATATAGGAGTCCTGCAAAGCACAGGATAAAATCATTCTGTTTCACCTTCTACTTTCCATAGAACACTGTGCAGAGAAGAACCTCATGAAGCTCTGTAAAGGGAAATGGAGAGTCTGACACCTGAGGGGAATCACCTCTTCACCCAGGAGAGGCTTTGCAGAGAAAGACCCTGATGCCCTTGTGGGCAGCAATCTGTGAGCCTGCAATCTGTGTTTGTGTCAAAAAAGGCCAAGAGCAGCCTGGGCTGCATTGGGATGAGCATTGTCATCAGGTCAAGGGAGCTGATCCTTCTCCTCTGCTTAGCACTGGAGAGACCACATGTGGAGTGCTGTGTCCAGTGCTGAGCTCTCCAGGAAAACAAGACCTGGGCACATTGGAGCAAAGGGCCACAAAGATGATTGAAGCACCTGACACATGAGAAGAAGATAGGAAAAGTGGGGCTGTTCAGACTGGAGAAGAGATGCCTCAGGGGCATTCCTATTGATGTGTATGCATACCTGATGGGGAGGATTGAGAGACAAAGATGGATTCTTCTAAACTGTACATAGTGGAATGATAAAAGGCACTGGGTACAAATTGAAATACAGAAAATTTGAAATTCTACTTTATAATTTATATATATGTATTCTATATATTTATTTATAACATTTTTAATCTGAGCTCTGTCAAACATTAAAATAGGTTGCCCGCAGAGGTTATATCCATCTTTAGAGATATTCCAAGCCTGACTGAATGTGGTCCCAGGCACCCTGTGCTAACTGATCCTGCTTTAGATTGGAAGTTGGACTAGACAATCTCCAGAGATCTTTCAACACTTCTGTAATTCTGTAAAATCAGCTTGCTCAGACTATTGCCTCAGTGCGGTTATCAAGGCTACACTTTGTAGCTATTATGTCAGAATATTGTGTGCAATTCTGGGCTCCCCAGTATAAGAGGGATATGGAGCTCCTAGAGAGGGTCCAGCGGAGAGCTACAAAGATAATGAAGGGACTGGAGCATCTCTCGTATGAGGAGAGACTGAGTGAACTGGGCCTGTTTAGCTTGGAGAAGAGAGGGCTGACAGGGCATATGATTAACATGGATAAGTTCATGAAGGGGGAATGTAGGGAGGAAGGGGCCAAGCTCTTCTCAGTGGTGGCCAGTGACAGGGCAAGGGGTAATGGATGCAAACTGCAACACAGGCAGTTCCATCTCCATGTGAGGAGGAGCTTCTTCACTGTGAGGGTGGCAGAGCCCTGGCACAGGCTGCCCAGGGAGGCTGTGGAGTCTCCTTCTCTGGAGGTCTTCCAAACCCGCCTGGATGCCGCCCTGTGCCCCGTGCTCTGGGTGTCCCTGCTGGAGCAGGAAGGTTGGACTAGATGATCTCTAGAGGTCCCTGCCAACCTCAACCACTCTGGGATTCTGTGAAAAGCCATTTCCTTGTCTAAATCGTTCGTGTTGCTACCAAGTCTTGAAGTCCCAAGTCTCCTTCAATCTCAATTTGTCTTTTTGAGGAATATGGCAACTCTGAGCACTGTTACACTCTGTGGACTGTTTTACGTTCTTGTACACCTTGAGATCTTCCCCAACATGTGGCACATTGAACCAGTTCAGAGAATGCACCCTTATATATCTTATTTCCCATACCAGGCTCCTTTTGAGCTTTTTAGGCTTATTGTATCAGACTCATTTTTTTCTTTTCTTTAATATGGGGATGTTTGTTAGAGTTTTCAGATCTGGTAATGTAAGTGATTTTTATTTTAATTTTTATTTATTTCTGAGAATGTGCTATGCCATCTTCTTTCTTAGCGGTTGAACTAGGTATTTTTTCTGGTAATCCTCCAGCCAAAGGTATCCATCTCTGATATTTTGAGAATATTCTATTTTGACTACAGATTATGAAGCTGCTTTGGTAAGTATGGCTACTCTTCTTTCTTCATTGTCCTTTCAGATGGTGACTTCTTGCTTAGTTGTCTGTGAGCTGATTTAAAAAAAAAAAAAAGGCCTATTTCTTCCTCTTGGAAATCTAATACTTTCAGACCATAACCTTTTCCCATAACCTTTATGGGCAAATACAAGGTTTCTTTCTTGTTCTGTTTGAACAAGGAAGTTAAGGTCCATGTGCTTCCTTGTCAGAGGAATTTCTTCATAAAATGCATGTCAGGATTTTTCAGTTTTTAATGCCTAAAAGTAAGCCTTATAGAACTTAGAGTTCTCATGGTTCATATGAAAAGTAATGTAAGTTGATTTGTCAGATAATTAAGAGTCTTCTCTGAATATATTGGGTATACTTAAAGCACACATTGCAAACTGTATTCATGGTTCTTTTCTGAAAGGTCTACAGCTCCAAACTCTTGAGTGGTTACCTTGATTTCCACTTAAATTTTAATTCACCAAAACTAAACTGCATTTTGTAGTCCTTTACAGGGAGGACTCTCATGTTCTTCTCCTGGTAGCGTCACCACTATTGCAAATTGTCCAGTTTTCCAACTACCAGCTTTGCAAAGATAGAAGAGCGCTGCACTAACCAGAGCTCTGAGACCTGTAGTTCAAGCATGCTGTCATCTATTTGTCTGTTCCTCATCCTGTTTGTCTTTTAAGATCTTTTTAGATTTTTAGTTGAAAGGAAAAGACTTTCTTTCATACCTCAAGGGAAAGGAGGAGCTGCCTTGGCAGCTCTAAGTATTTAGAGCAGTGAGAGAAATGCACAGATATCTCTAAATGAATATATTTACAGTATCTTGAATTCTGAGGATTAGTGATTTTTTTTTAAATATTGGAAGAAACAGAGGACTTCCCTAATGCAACCATAGTGTTTAACTGATAGCATACTGATAACATACTTATTGTGGCGAAAGAAGGGAAGGAGTGTGAGGGGGTAAACAATCCTGCTCATTGGACTGTTTTGCATCACAGACTAGAGTGGTTTAAAAGTGAAACAATGACTGCTAATACTAATAGGATTTAAAACACTTAAAAAAATCTTTATAATTCATGACCTTTACATGTGTGAGAATAATATCTGGACTAGTAGATTGTATCAACTTTTTCTCACATATGGTGGTTATCTTAGATACCTTGTTTTCCATTATTTGATTGGCATAACTTATGCTAATGTTTAGAAGAGCACTCAAAAAGAAAAACTCAGCCATTCCTTATTTTCATGGGTTGTTTTAGGAATCTGCCCTGTGTGCACTCTTTAAATTTGAATCTATACTAATAAAAGTAATGTAATCAATGTGGTTAAATGTTTCCTGTTTCTGCTAGACTATTACGAGCAGTGTGATAGCAAGGGATCAATGTTAAAAATATAGTCAGTTTTCATTTTCTAAAACATTTTACTCCTTGTAACAATTTATTTTATCCTGCAGTAAAAATATCACAATATATTGATTGATATAATGAAAATAAGAATAATGTTCTTGTAGTCCCGGTAATAAACTAAACTAAATGTTATTGAGTGGTGATTCTGAGGTTCAGAAAAGACTGGAGCCTGTTCTTCCTCAGTAGATGTGTGTGGCTTCCATTAAGTTTGAGGGAATCTGTATGCATGTGTTAAAGCAGCTACAGCACTTGGCAGTTGGAGTGCTAGTGGTTAATTTGCATTCAGCCCCCGCAGCAGCCGTAAATGTGACACTTACATAGCAGCATTCATTCTCAAACTGCTCCTGAATGGTGAATCTACCAACGCTTCCTTCGGCTTGAATGATGCTATCCTTGCTCTTTATGGCTGGAGAGCTGAAGCACAGAGCTACTTTGTTGAAGAGCACCGAGGCATCGGCGGCAGCGCTGCCGTGAGCACAGGGATGCCCTTGCTCGGCTGGAGCTGCAGATGTGCATCCACGAATAGCTGCTCCGAAGGGTGGCAGCACCCGTGCGCTCTCACAGCTCATATAGCCGGAGGCAGAACAGTCATATGGTCACATATGCCCTCTAGTTCCTTCTCACCACCTTATGTGACTCAATGACATAACACCTACCATGAATGTCTGTCAGGTCCGTGGTCTCAGTTTGGCTTTCCTCAATATTACCTTAGCTGCTATTACATTTAGTCTCACATGGTCACTGCTTTTAAATACATCTGGATCCTTCTGCCAATTTATAGATGATATTTTCTAATAAATACCTTAGTTATTTGCACTGAAGCACGTGACTTTGCACCATGTACTATGTTGTGGACTATTTTGGTTCTTAGTATCATTTTCAATTGTTTTGACAGCAAAGTTCAATGATTGTCAGAGTGGTTAATATGAATTGGTTGCAATCCAACATAAATCTTGTTACCGTTCTTTTGACTTTAGCTTATATTTTTTATCAATTGTATATGTATGTGTAATATACACACACATATGTGTGTGTATATTTCTATAAAAATAACTTATTTGCTTCTTAGTTAATTCACTGTGTATACTTTGCTAAAACAACATAAATTAAATCTGACTTTTCCTTAGGAAGTCATGAGATTAATCTGTCACAGTTGTTTTAGTAAGCCTACATGTTCTCATTATTTACTTTTTCTATTTGTAATTATTTGTGTCTAGAAGAGACGACCATAATGAAGAACTCTTTTCCTGAGGCTTAATGACTTACCCTTCATCAAAATGGCATGTAAAAAATGATTGGAAATATTCTGTTGGTGTAACTCAACAATAGCTCCTATTGTTATAAATCTTTCCTGACAAATCCAAACTCGCATAACCCTGACATCAGTTTTAAGTACAGCTACTCTGTGCTTCAGAGCAGCACCAAGACAGAGCACACAGAGTAGCACTTCTGTATTCACACCCCATAGGGACCAGATATTTGCAGACCTTCCTTCATTATCTTCAGCTGTGGTGAAGTCATAGCAAACTGCTCTTCTTTATGACCTCCACACACATTTCAGTGAAAATTGCCCTTTCCAAGACTGTTACATGATTTTTCCTACTCTTTAAGAAAACTGTGCTATATTTATAAGGAGGTTAGTATCCTTTGACCTTATTCCATGTTTCTTATTACACTATCTTCTAAACTATCTCCATGATAATGGTCTCTTTGACTCTCCACCTGTTACATTTTTAATCAAAACCTTATTCTGTTTTTAGTGAAATATGAAGTCTGTTTTAGTTATGCAGGATTAAATCAAACTCCCTCAGAAGCCAGTTTAGATTACTGCAGAAATTATTAGAAGATAACTTTCATCTAGAGTTTAGCAAAGTAAGTTTCATTCTGCCTTCAGATTTGAGGTTGGTACTAAGAAAACTGTTTGGTTATCTTCACTTTTCACTAGAGTTAGCGTTTATTCTTGCATGGGCAATACCTTATGGTCTCAAATAGTCTGATTAAAATCCTGGTGATATGTGAATGTTTATCTTCACCATTTCTTCGTTGAGGTTTCTAGATTTGATATAAACTTTGGTGGGTATGCCTCTGATTTATTAAAATAGACTTCTGTTTCCCATGCCTAAATGTGAGAATTACCTACTATATATGCAGCTGCCATTTAGTGAATAAATAACAGCTACAGTTTAATAACTACAGTTCCTCAAAATGTGTTGGCTTAAGAGTTTTCATGAATTGCCATCTTTTCCTGGGGAGGGAAAAGCTTCATCTCAACTACTAGCACAGATATTACTTGAATTAGTGATCGCTCATGGGCCATTTGCACACACTAAATTACAGTCCCTAAGTAGCATGTTCTGCAGTCATGTACTATGAATTAATTGCTCTGTTTTCTATCTTTCCACTGTGCAGACCACTAGACTACTTCCTACAGGTTTTTCTCCTGTGTCCTCTTCAGCTTTCTCGGCTAGTCTGCCTGGAACTCACAAGGTCTCCTCCTCTCCAGGAGTGGAGCAGGTCTGCTGCTTCACATATTTTGCAAGTGTTAATTAGGTGGCCTCATCTATGTGTGTATTATAGATAAAATATAGTTTTATTTGCAAAAATAAAACTAGTCCATTAATTTTCATGATACAGCAATAAGATATAAACCCAGCTGTGTTGTTTTATCCTTTATTGATGGGCTAATAACCTTTAATTCTACTTAACTGGAAGATGATTGATTTGATTGCCACAGTGAAAGTAGTTTCTTTCAATGTGCTTTTTCCTGCATATCATAGAAGAAAAAGTATTTTTTGTGGGGCATGTTTGTATTTTGAGATAATAAATGTCAAGTTGTTGACATTTATTTTTAGAAAAAATAGCTAAATTTTTGAAGATTGCACCTATTTCACTGCCTTCTTCCCAAACAGACAAATGTAACATCTATCATTTTTCGTTTTGAGTTATCTAAGCTGGTCACTGTCAAATAACTGAGATAAAACATTGTACCTAACAACAAACTTGGAGGGCGACCTAATCTGTCTCACAGAATCACAGAAATTATCTGAGGATGTTATGGTGGTGATTTATAAGTGAATCAGGTGATTGCTCCTGAAATGAGCCTAGAGAGCATTACTGGCTTTTTAGATAGCTTAACTGCATGAGTTTGTTAACAGATACTTTAAGTGATGTTATTTAAACTTACTGCGTATTTTCAGAGCTCTTAAACTTTTTTCAAATTATTTACCTATTCTTAGGTAAACCTTATTACACAACAATCTTCAGACTTTTGGCCAAAATATTTTAGTAATTAAATATTAGTGATGGTCTCATCTAATGGTTTATATGCTGCTTTCCCTTTCTATCTGTTAGCGATAAATAAAAATAGACGATGGAATGCAGTTAAGTTTCGCAAAGGAATTTTAAAAGTAAAACATATTGCTAGCTTCATTTCTTAATGGTGCACAAACTACAAAATTGTAGCTTTATTCCAAGCAGATATTTTATTTAAAATGCCCAAACATTTGGAATGCATTGTTTATTTTGTAGATACTTTTTTCTCTTAACCATTTTACTTACAGTAATTTTTTACAACTTTTTTATTAGTTTTGCAACTTTAATTGAAATATAATAAAAACTTAGTTTTTTACAATATTCTCAAACTCTCATTTTGAGAGAGAATCTTTTTAGGAAAGGAAATTTCAGCCCTGAAAGCAACATGTGATTGAAGTGGATTAGTTGCATTTTTAGTATATTAGAGACAGATGACCCACTGTAAGGAGATATGTTCAGTAAGAAAGTTTATTGTCTTCTGTTGGATGTATGCAGAATAGCTGGGCTATCTATAGTCTAAGTTCTTCATTGTGATAGGAATATATTTTAAATTCAATATTAAAGGGAGGTTTTGTGTATAATGAAGAAAACTTTACAGTAGATGGCAATTTTTCTGTGCAAAATAGTGTGCATAAATAATTTCTATTTTAATCTACTCTGTTTCTCATGGAAGCTAATTGGGCATGAAAGCAAGGTTAGAGGAGGCTTACCAATTTAAATACCTTGCCTATCATCCTTTATAGTGCAGTTGTTTTTTCCACACCTGATTTGTTTCCCTCCTAACATAACAGATTTAAACACGACCATAAGGATGTGTTCATCTTGTAAAGACTTTTTCCCCATAAATCTTAATCAAAACCCCATAAGAATTAGAAAAAGTTCACTAATTTTCCTTTTGCATGCTCTATGTGCTTACTTACACTATTTGAAATGAAGTTATTTCCAAAATCATATTAATTTAAAATTGTCCAGTAGTATTAGCTGTTATTGTTTGATAAGGCAGGAAGAATTAACTCTTTTTGTATCAGTTGCTATTGAGGAATGAAGTGGTTAATTCTTTGTAAGATCAGATGAGCTACTGTTGTAATGCGAGGAGGATCTTTCTTCTCTTTTATTGGCTTCATGGGGATTAACTGCTCCCTTTACAGCAAAATAAGAATCAATTTTAGTGTTTATTGTCACCTTTAGCTATGTAGCCTGCTTGTACCATATATGAACTTTGTAAAGCTATGCAAACTACTTGCATACCTTTCCTCTGTACCATGCTGTAGAGAATGTTATTTTGCATCAATATATATTGATACTTGTTAATAGCAAGTAGTATTGCGGGGGGGAAAGTGCTGGGGAAATTAGCAATATTGTTGATACTGAATGACCCCAATTAAGTAATAAAAGCCATCTATAGGAATCCTTGGATGTTCAGCCTGCACTTTTGTCATATCACATTGATGGTACAGCAAGAGTCATGAGATCACTTAAAAATCAATGTATATTCAATCAAGGTCAAGAAGTGAATAAACAACACAAAAAGGCCAACTTAATTGAAAAGAAAAGATAAAATCTGCTTCTGAGAAGCCTTTGCTAACTGTTTTTACCTTACTTATTGGATAGTGATAGAGAAAAGTGGGTAGCCCTTAATTTGTTTTCTTTATTGTGAAGTTGCTAAGCCTTTTCTAATATCCATGCACATTAGGGAGCATCCTTTCTTTAGAACACTTTAATACTAGTAGGTGATAAAAACAACTGATTGCCTTGGTTGAAGAGGGTAGTGGAAAAAGCAGGGATTAAAACTATGGAAATCAGGTGACTAGCTGTCCTGTATATTGCTAAAACAGATATCCATCAAAGATAAGTAGAACAGAAATAAACATTATCTACACAAGCTTCAGTGAATGCTCTTCATGATATACTGATCTTTGTTAAACAGCTTTGCTCTCTTGAATGCTTAAATTGAATGGAATCCACCTGCAAAGCTTAGGCTGCTGAGGTGGACTTTGACACTTTGCCAACTGTCCCTTGACAGAGCGATAACCACAGCAGCTGGAAGCAGTCAGTAGGTATGGGGGTCAACCAACAGGAAGAACCTGGAGGCTAATGTCATGCAGGCTTCCTCCAGTGAGTTTTCCCCGTTTCTGCAAGGATTGGGCTTGTTTAATGGCTCTCCCTTCTTTTTATAGCATTTTTTGGAACAAACTGGAGAGCCATGTTCCAGCAGCCCAAATCTAAACAGGAACTGGGTTCAAGGACTGAAGTTCTTCTAGATGTAAAGAAAAGGTGTATCCTCCTCTGAGGTGAATTCTGTGGAGGTTGCTACCAATGCTGTACTAAAGAAGAGTGAGTAACACAGTGGAGTTTGACCTTTTTCATGTTTCCAGCAAGCTAATAGTTTGTAGTGACTGTTCATAATTTTGTGACTTAAAAAATGGAACTAAACTTCTGTCTCCTAAAATAAGTTGAGATGGAGGGAATAAAGAATTTACCCTTTCGGAGTAATAAATCCCTCTGGAATATAGTTGGTCTCAGAATGTTTTACCTTAATATATGTTAACTTGCACCTGCTTGAATGTTTTTTTTTGGCCTTTAGTATATGGAAAATGAAGCTGGTCTTAATGCCAAGGTTGTAAGCAATTTCTTTTATGGGACTGGTGTTTGCATGATTAGATGTGGTTATTTTATTGAGCTACTCTGAATTTCACAAGTTTCTCTGACAATTTAATGAAAGTAACAAAAACAGATCCTAAATCAGTTTTACCTTCATCAGTATTCTGTGCCTATTTTTACATGCTTTTGATCACTTAATTTAGTAATTTAACCTTATTTTTGCTTTTGTTTTCCTCCGGATCCTGAATGTGGCATTATTCACATGTTATCCCTTATTAGTATTCATTTCCTATGGATTGTAAAAATACAGGGATAAATACCTCTTTCCATGAGTTATAGTTCTCATTTTTACATGAACCTTAATGGTGGTTCTTTAGAAACCATAACATATGAACCTTTTGGAAAGAAAATTTAAATAATAATCCCAAGTCAATTTTTAATAAACCTTGTATCTAGGAGTTTGTCAACTGATATTCAATCAAACAGCAGCAAAGCAGCTCTTAGCCTTTTAGTGATCTGTAATGCACCATATGTTTGATATGTGATATAATTCTTATGGAGCACACTGTTGCTTCTGTGTGTTTCTAGACAAATTGTGCAAAGACAGCCAAACAATCATTTTTGTGGTATGAGAGACTATTTCTTTAAATACAGGAGTCTTGACAGAGCCACTTGGCTTTTTACTCTGTGATACTGAGCTCTGCCTGACCCCCAAGCTCCTACAATATTAGCATGAACTGTGAATGGGGAAAATGGCTAAAATAAATACTTATTTGTAATAAGTATTTATTTTAACACTCCCCAGAGTGTTGCGGGAACTCCCAGAGTGTTGCGGGAACTGGCAGATGTCCTAGCCGAGCTGCTTGCCATCATCTTTCGAAGGTCCTGGAGAACGGGGGAGGTGCCGGAGGACTGGAAGAAAGCCAACATCACTCCGGTCTTCAAAAAAGGCAAGAAGGAGGACCCGAGTAACTACAGACCGGTGAGCCTCACCTCCATCCCCGGGAAAGTGATGGAGCAGCTCATCCTGGCTGCTCTCTCCAGACACATGGAGCAGAAGAAGGTGCTCAGGAGTAGCCAGCATGGATTCATCAAGGGGAAATCCTGCTTGACTAACCTGATCACCTTCTACAAAGGAATATCTAGCTGGATAGATGAGGGCAGAGCGGTGGATGTCATCTATCTGGATTTGAGCAAGGCTTTTGACACTGTCCCTCACAGCATCCTCCTGGGCAAGCTCCAAAGGTGTGGGATAGATGTGTGGACGGGGAGGTGGATTAGGAATTGGCTCGATGGCAGGGTGCAGAGAGTGGTTGTCAATGGTGCGGAGTCCAGCTGGAGGCCTGTACTTAGTGGTGTCCCCCAGGGGTCAGTTCTCGGTCCGGTCCTGTTCAACTTATTCATTAACGACCTGGATGAAGGGCTGGAGTGCTCCCTCAGCAAGTTTGCCGATGATACCAAACTGGGTGGAGTAGCTGATAGCCCTGAGGGCTGTGCTGCCATCCAGAGGGACCTGGACAGACTGGACGACTGGGCGGTGAGAAACCTCATGAGGTTCAACAGGGGCAAGTGCAGGGTCCTGCACTTGGGGAGGAATAACCCTGGACACCAGTACAGATTAGGGGTGGACCTGCTGGAGAGCAGTCCCGCAGAGAGGGACCTGGGTGTCATGGTGGACGACAAGTTGACCATGAGGCAGCAGTGTGCCCTGGTGGCCAAGAAGGCCAACGGGATCCTGGGGTGCATTAAGAAAAGCGTCTCCAGCAGGTCAAGGGAAGTGATCATCCCCCTCTACTCAGCCCTGGTGAGGCCACATCTGGAGTACTGCGTCCAGTTCTGGGCTCCCCAGTACAAGAGGAATGTGGAGCTGCTGGAGAGAGCCCAGCGCAGGGCTACCAGGATGATCAGGGGCCTGGAACATCTGCCATATGAGCAAAGGCTGAGAGAGCTGGGTCTGTTCAGCCTGGAGAAGAGGAGGCTGAGGGGGGACCTGATCAGCGTGTATAAATACCTCAAGGGGGGCAGTGAGGAGGAGGGGGGCGGCCTCTTTTCAGTGGGGGGCAGGGATAGGACTAGAGGAAATGGCTTCAAACTGAAGCATCGGAAGTTCCACAGGAACTTAAGGAAGCATTTCTTCACTGTGAGGGTGACAAAGCACTGGAACAGGCTGCCCAGAGAGGTTGTGGAGTCTCCTTCTTTGGAGATCTTTAAAACCCGCTTGGATGCAGCCCTGTGCCACGTGCTCTAGGTGACCCTGCGTGAGCAGGGGGGTTGGACTCGATGACCTCTGAGGTCCCTTCCAACCTTCAGCATTCTATGATTCTGTGATTCTAATAAACACCATCCTGATGGCCTGAACAGTGAAGGGGAAAACAAACATTGATACTGTTGGTAGTTATTGTGTGAAGACCTAATTTTCACTATTTAGAGACAGCTGTTATGGTGAGCTCATGACACAACAACAACATATTGTGATTTTTACTTAAAAGGGATAAACTCAATATCACTTCTGTTTATCCGCTTGTTGGCACTAACTCTATAGTCAAATATAGTTCTAAAGAATTGTCTGAATTATTGAAAGAAACAGAGTACAAGGTAGATGCAGTATTTTCACTCTATCCTAGATTTCTCTGGATAGATGGCCACAATTAAATTCATTTATCATTTACTACCTGTATTTAAGTAACTTTGGATTACACGGACCTGAACCATGGCTGAGGTATGCCCTGCTTTTAATCTTTAACCATAATCATATGTGAAGAGCCTTTGTTGCCAGTAGATGACTGTTGGCTGTAAATGACTGACTGTCAGCTGTAGCAAGCAGAGAGGCCCTCAGCGTTTTCTGTTTTGAAAATTTATGGCTGAGTTGGTCTCCTTCCCTGAGCAGCCAGCATACGCATCATCTTTCACAATATAATAGGCTTCTAATCAAATTTCCAAATGGTTTAAAGGAACTTTCATGCTCTCATTGAGGAATCAGTGCTGACAGGGGATGGGGACTTGACAAGTATTCACAGTGTTAGCTATTTTCCATGTGCTATAAGCAGCAGGACTACATCCAAACCTGCAACTGGAAGCTCACCAATGGCTACCTCGGAACAAGGCTGACATTCTTTTCTATTGTTTTTTTTTTAATGGTTATTTTTTAATCCATTCTGTACATGAGGTTTCTGCTTTTTGATGCTAACTATGCTTGATTGGGGCATTACTCCATGATTGTTTCCAAATTCTGTCTCTCAAAATCCAGCCTCTAGCTTTGCTTACTGTAAATTCTGTTTCCTAATACCGATATCTGTTTATTACTTGGGCAGGCTGCTTTGGTTTTGCGTTATCTGCTTCTCTCCTGGTCTAGGCTTTTCTTTCTGTAAAATCCTTGCCAAATTGATCTCAGGCTATATCTCTCACTATATTTCTATATAATACAATTCTTAAGTCCTTTTGATTTTGAGTTTGGCTTGGTGTTGCTATGGCCTACCTGTTTCTGTCCTTGATAATGAGGCTTCTATGTGTCCTGTATGCATCTGTATTTCTCAGGGGGTTGTCAAAATAAGTTTAGATCAGCTAAAACTAAATTTCTATGCAACCATACATTTCTCAAACTATTCTCTTGAGCCAAAGTCCTGGAAATAGGCAAGTATTATAGGTTGAAAACAATGGACTTTGTGGCTTACTCGGTAATAATTATCTTGCCATGAGTTCTCCATGTTAACTGTTTTTCTCTGCCTAACTCTGCTTAGAGTGTTGTCAAAAGGCTAGAGAGGTAGCTCAGTTAAAAAGGGGAACAGGGCTTCTATGATGCTTTCAATGATAGAAATGAAGTTGCAGTTCAGACGTCTACTTAAGATTTAAAAAATGAGGAAAATATTACATGTCATGTATGCAAATAATTTTCAAAACTTTTCAAAACTTGCTAACTGATGAATGAAATGCTGATCTGTGTTGCAATAAAAATTACACTAGAGCTTGCAGTCTCCATAATAATGTGTGTGATTTTTGGAGCATTGATTGCTTGTTGGCCATTTTCCATAAAATGAATCCCAAGAACTATTGTGCCTTTCTTACGTGTGTGTTTGCCTCTTTGGAGAGCAGTACTTCCCGTGTTTGCTCTCCTTTGCAGGATAAAAAAGTTCAGCTTCCCATTTGAGTGTGATAAAATACTTCGGTAAAAGAAACTGAAACGTAAGAGAACTAGACAGTTACATGTAGAGCACTTGTAATCTGAAATGCTGCTGATTCTTATGGTCTGTTAAATGCCTCCTGGGATGTATATGTAGCGCTAATATTTCATGGACCATGCTTTATCGTTATTCCCTTTCAAAATGATTTTTTTTTTTTTTTGTAGCAGACAATTATAGAAGTGTAATGAAGTCGATAGGAAGCTAATTTAAATCCGTTTCTGTAAACTGGCTTTTTAGAATAACAGACCTGGAACACAGGTGTTCCTTTGAACAAAAGGTGTATTTACTGTAATGATAGACTTACAATCCACTGACCAGTTAACTATTTTGATAAGTGATGTGAATTCCGATGTGAAATGCTTAACATTTCACAATGTTAAACATTTACAGAAATGTTGATTTTGTTCAAATTTAATGCACGGACACCAGCACTGGTGTGCTAGGACCCTTCCCAGATCTAATGGCAGGATAATCATTTTACTTCCTGTAAACTAGTATGGCAATGAATTACTCTGACTTGCTAAGGATATTTTAAAAGATGAATTTAGGCTGCAGGTATTTTCTTTCTTGATAAAGCTTTGTAATAAAAAGTAATTATAAAAAGTAATTATGTAATGAGATCTAAATCTTTATTGACCAAAAATAAAAGCTATGAAAATGACAGATATTACTAGATTCTTTATTGAAGAAAGCAACCTGGAAAAAAAGGAAAAGAAAAAAGGGAGAAAAAAGAGAAAAGTTTGTTATCTTTGAAGTTGAATATTCTGATATGACAAAATAAACAAAATAGTTATTCAGGTAATAGCCTGAAATACTTAGTTCACCTGTAAATAAAATATTCTCTCAGTTTAGCTTTTAAAAAAATTCAGAGGGAGAATAAAGTATTTTGCCTAGAAAATGTTGAAAGACAACATGTTCTGTATGTATTTGTTTTTCTCTGTTAGATTGACTGTATTTTTACCTCTTTCACAAATAGCTTTGATCTTGGAACCATATTTTACAAACTTTGATTATTACACAGGCCTGCATATAACATACCAAATCCAGCTCTACATAAATATTTCTGCTCTGGCTGGGTTCTGTTAGTACTGAATATATGTGAGTAACACTGCTGTTTTTCTATTTTTGCTCTTTTTGTATAAGGAGAACTTATATTGTATGATCATTTTTATCAAATTTATAGATTATTTGGGAGAGTACCATTAGTTTTAACAGTGAAAGAATGGGAATAAAAAGACTAGAAATATTAGGTCTTTTTTTTTGTTATAGTCTGTTGTTTTCTGGATTTTTCACACAAAATAGTCTTTTGATTTACTCTCTGTACAACTGAATTTAACTGAACTGCCCTTTTTTGTTTCATGTAACCTGGAAAGGCAGTCATGATTTTCTGATCATATGGTATGCATAAACTAATTAATTTGGAGTACAATTAACAGATTCTTAATGTTTTCTCCTTTGTAAGACACTGTATACACTCTTGCACTATATAATAAAACATTCTGCATTGTAGCGCACCAAAAAATACAAATATACAATATCACGTTAGTATACAATATGTGTAATCTACTAATTTTATTATGTGGAAAGATTTCTTTTGTTTTTGAATATTTTTTCTTTTGGATAACTAAGTACATGACTAAAGCTTTAACTACTACTGTTGCAACTGAAAGTGTGATCATTTGTGGGAATTAATTGAAAAGCCTTTGACTGTTTATCTTAAATGCTTCTCAAATATTAACAAATTGACAAGCAGTTTTTTAAGGTGTGGATATAAATAGTTCTTATTTCCTGGGGAAAATGACATACTTGAGTATTTTTCGCTATGGATGGGATTAGACTGGCTGTATAAATGTTTGGTTCAGACATTTGCATCAGAAATGTAGATAATGTATTTCATATTGAATGTAACTTAATTTTAAAAATGAAAAAAAGTCAGCAGTCATCAATGACTTTCCACAAATGGAATTTAAAGGATACAAAGAGCTGTGCATGCTGTATCCTCAGTGAATATAGTTTGTGTTGTATATTTGATTTTGGTGGGTCGTGTTTTGTTTTTTCTTTTTTTTTTTACCCTCAACTTTATATTTTGTCTGTTTGGGTTTCAATGATGAAGAATAAGAATATTAAATACATAGAGCATGGTTGTACATATTTACATGAGAAAGTGCAAGTGTTCATGGTGGATTTGTGTTCACATATGCAGGGCAATAGAAATTAGTTTCTAAAGACAATTTATTACTGAAGTCAAGTAGATTGAGCTTGATATTTTGAGAGCAATAATCTATTCAGAGAATGTCGGTTCGTGAGTATATCCTAGAATCTGTTCAAGATCAACAGTGGTAATGCTGTCTGTTGTTGGCTGTGTGTGATTGAATGGCACTCAGGTATGATGTTGCCTTACTAGGATGGATGTTCTATGAAAGTCAATAGAAGTAGATGGTAAAGAGAAGAGAATGAGGGAGAAAAATTCAAAGAAAAGTAGCCATGGAGAGTATATTAAGATACTAAGGCACAGTTCTTGTAAAAATGATTTGTCTTAGTAAAGCAAACAGAATCTGAGAATATATTAAATTTGCTAGTCATGTCTAGCTGAATGATAAGAAGTCAAGGATGGAATAATATGAAGACTGTGTGCATTTGGAAGGAAATCTTGCAACTGAGTTCTGACATGGTGTAGCGCATGTTTTTTTTTCTAAGGAAGGATCTTCTATAAATCTGTTTGTAATACATCTATTTGTCTATCACTGGCTCTTCCCAAATAGCAGCTGACAGAGACTCTCATTGAATTGTTTGTACATTGTGAAAATATAAATGCTGGCTTGTTTACAAAGCCATAATTTATGTAACTGTTGGTAAAAGCTTGTAGTTGGAAGGTCTTCAAACAGTTAGTGCTCTTGGATTGTTTTTCTTCAAATGTGCAACCAGGAATTGTGATGAAGGTGTTCCTAAAGTGAGGGGTTTTCATACAGTATGTCACCTCCTCTTTTAGCCTTATGGTAAACAGCTCTTTGGAAAAATGAGCTGTCTTAGGAAAAATGCCTTAACAACAGTGATTTGAGGTCATGCTTGCTTACACTTAAAAAAAAAAAAATCTTATTCAACCATGTCCTCATTTCTTGCCTGCTTAGCTACTTTTTTAGCAGTTAATTTCCCACTAAAGTGTGGAATCATGCTGACATTGAACAAAATCATAACTTACCAACTGTGTTCAAATCTGCTGCATAGCAAAGAGTGTCTGTTATGATGTTGGCACAGGGAGACAAAGCATTTTTATTACTAAAGAATAATTTAAGCACAGTGATTTTGCTGGCTAGTGTTGTCATGCATACGTAACTGAAAGAATGGTTTTTTTGACTACTTTATTTCAGAAAAATCAGTGGCTGCATCTTAAATTTAAATATCAGTCTGCATATTATGTTTCATAGATTTTTTTCAAGTTGCATTATATACTTGTTCATAAATATGTCTATCCCTAAAAATTCGGAGTAGGAGTTATTGTACAAAAAAAAAAAAAAAAGGTCTTGTGATGGAAACATTAGAACTATAAGTTTTTTTCTTAATATGATGAAAACATCTCACAATGGCTTTGAAATTATGCAAAATATACAGAAGTTATATGACATCTTAATATGCTTGAAGATAAACTTTGACATAATTAGAGATTAAATGTTTTTAGTACTCTTGGGAGAACTCTTGGCACCTTAGTACTCTTGACACCTCACGCTACAAAGTGAATGTACTTCAAGAAACCCTTTACATGTATTCAGTATAGAAATCTGTAGTTGAGAGAAGTTATAAATTCTCTTCAAAATACATTAATAGATATTTTAATTATGTTGTTATGGGCAACACTACTTAAATTCTTAAGGTTTTTTTTTTGAGGGCTGAAATTTCAGCTATGCGTAGTCAAATATCTAACTATTTGCATTTTTTTTTCAAAAGTTGTTTTAAACTATTCTATAGGTATCTCAGGCTTATTTCACATTCCAGGGTCCTCTTCAGTAGGCATAAGTATCAGTACAAATTTTACAGTAGCTGTAAACCCATCAAGGTTTCCTCTAAAATATAAAATTCCCAGTAGAATTACATTTGGCATGAATATGAATAGTCAAAGGAGAAAGGGAGAACAACCTTATTCAGATGAACCTTCAAACTCAACTAAAACAGTCATCTTAATTTTCATTTGTGAAAAGGCAAACTATTCCCTTAGCTTTAGACATTTCTGTGAGATAGAAAAGTGATCATGTATCAGCAAGCTCTGGTGACAAAATGGTCCAGCAATTGATCCTGAATTTCAGTTTCTTAGGGTTTTGTGTGTTTATTTTTGTTTATTTTTGTTTTTCTCTTTTATTAGCTTTAAATACTACTTAGCCCATTAGCCAAGGAAGATTTATGAAAAAAGGTGATTATGATAAACTCACATTTTCATATTATTTGATTAGTATTTCCTTTATCTTTAAGTAAATCAGATCAGATTTTATCCAGAGCTCTAACCCAAATTGATTAAGGTTTTCCTTCAACAGATTGCTAAAGTAAAAGGGAGCCTTGCAGCTACAAGTTATACTGCTGAAATGTCAAGCTAGGTTTTCATTTTAAACTGAAAATGCTCTAGTTGCCTTTTCCTTATTAAGGGTTGGCAAAATCTTTATTAAAGTTTTGCAAAAGGATTTACCAATGGTTGTTATTCTGAGACAAATTGGATATATTCAGCTCTTCGAGCTGCACCTAACTACTTAGGACTGGAGAGTGACAGGACATTACTGACATCATTGACTCCTGGAGCTCATCTCATTTGTGGTAATTAATACTACACTTTCCATTTAGCTTCCTGTCAGCGCAGTTTCATCGCCTCAGGCTTCATTTGCCTTGCTGTTGGATGCCCAACCAAAGTTGGCTTTTGCTGGATTCTAATCAATGCAAGTTGGTGGGACAGCAAAGGGGTTGCAGTAAACAATGAGAAGGGGTCAATTTGCACTTGGAAACTCATTTGTCAGCCCTCCATGAGACAGACTTGTGCTTTTCTTCATGCTTTGCTTTTCCTGGAAACCATTTTTTCTCATGCCAGGCCTTACACTGTACTTCTCTGTCCCTATGATTTCTGTTCCTATCTGTTTTTGTGTCGAATTTTTCACTGAGTTTATAAATATTGGCCTTTCAAAGTGCTTTGTTTTTTCCAAAACATCTCTATTTTCATTTAAAAATCTCTCCTGAATATTTTTCAGTCTTCTGCTTTCCCCCTCTATGCACCTTTTGAGGCCATTAAATGCAAGTGTTTTCAGAGCTCACAGTTCTCAACCACCTTTGTTTCCTTCAAGGGAGATTATGGCTCCTAAATTACATTATCTTCCACAATGATACCATCAGGTGTACTGTCTCTTATCTGTAATGTTTCTTCTTGCAAGAAAAATCAAGAGCTGCCTGAACTGAAACCCTGAGCTAGAATCTGATAAACATAACATATTAGCATCCCTGGCAGACTATCATGCTACGTGGAGGGAGTGGGCTTTTCTAACTTGCAGTTTTTAAATTCCGTAAAGGGTTATGTTTGGTCTGTCATGTGTGGTGTCAGACTGTTATCACATCTCTTAAAATTTCATTAAAAAACTAATGATTTTTGGTTTGCCAGAATGGCTGCGTGATTATGGAGAGATGGGGAGAGAAAGCTGTTCAAATAAGAAACTCTTGAAATTTGTATTTTGATGCCTTTTAAAAACAGATTTGTTTATAAAACCTTGAATATTTCTTCAATTTGAGGCAGAGAAAGATTGGATTGTTGTCACCTTTTATTTCCTACTGTGAAAGCAATGTCTTTCAGTAATTGCTAGTAGATCTTATCCAAATTGTAGTACTTGCATAATATAAAGACAGCATGCATAGCTTTCCAATTAGATTAATGTACAGGATTCTTATTCCAGGACACTTTTGCATTATTTTGAAAATAGATTGCTTGAACTACCTTCTGGATTTCCCATAATTTTTCCATTTCTGAAGGGACAGCTCTAATCTGTTTTATAAAAGATACAAAGTTGGTTTTATAAAGAATAATTACCCTTCCTTCTTGAATAGGATGCTCCTTTGAGATCAGTGCTTTCTCTGCTGCATGTCTCTATTGGGTTGAATTTAATGCTTAGTGAGAGAGCCACACAAATTTTTGAAGACTATATTATTAATAATAGTTGTCAAAGATACTGGTTGGTGGTCACAAGCTTCATGTGGAGCACAGCCTTTATATTGTGCGGTGTTTTATGTCCCGTGGATCAGGAGAATAAATACCAAACCATCATGCAGCTATTCAAACACAAACTGTTAGCTCTGGTGAATATGTTTCCTGCTATCTGTTGATTGTTATGTCTCTGCTTATAGTACTTTTGATTGACTTGTCCTGCAGATCAGTATTTAATTTCTTACAATAAGAAAGACAGTCTTATATAAGACATTTTGAAAGTGCTGAAGACTGAAGAAAATGTAATTTCTGCAAAACAAGACAAAATCTCCGGCAATAATATCTTTTCAAATCACAGGTAAGTCCCATGGGTAGGTACTGAGCTTCTGCCCCTCACCTGGTGATGAGAGTTTGTGAATAGCTTTGGGTGTCTGAGCTTAGTCTATTCAGAAACCTCTGTCACTTCAAACATTGAAATCTACAGCCTTGAAATGGGGAAGGTGCTTTCAGAAATAGAGACACTAAAATAAACAAAAGTATTTATTTCAATAGCTACTAAAACTAAATTACAATTCAAAGTTTTATGTGAGTTATTAAACCTAAATGCCACTAATACCGTTATTAGTAGTGGTATTAGCTTGGTATTTTGGTTTTTGCTTATTTTTCTTAAAAACTCATTTTAACTTGTCAAATACTTGTGTTTGCAGCCTAGAACTACACTGTAGAAGTTAATGTGGAAAAAAGCTATTGGTGTCTGTAACAGGCAATGTAAGTGCTGCCTAGGATTACTGGAATCAGTTTGGGATTTTACATTCCCACGGTCATTTGAGGCTTTTGGTAGGTGATATGTATTTCTCTGCTTTTGGGGGGGTTTAGCATAGAGGTGTCTTGACATCAGAAGACTCCTAACTCAGTTTTGTATGCTCAAAAATTAAGTGCACCAACTTGCCTCTTCTATTAGTTGACATATTATGGATGTAGAGGTTGATCAACTATAAGTTCAATAGCACTAAACACTGTCTCTGTTGTTAACGTGAGCAGAAATCAGTTTGACGTGAACAGATATTTTCTTCTCGACACAGAATTTAATGCTATCCTCATTCCCCAGTGTATTGGGAGGCTGAGGAAATTAGCATTTTGCCTTATAGTCTCTGCTCCCTTTGCAAGGTTGTGTGTGCAAGCATCAAGCTGAACTTCCTTTGTTTAGTGCCACTTGCAATAGCAAAATGGAATTACTGCAAATTTGGGATATATAAAATGTATGACGTGCATGCAGTTGTGCTGATGGAGACTATGCAACTGCTGATTTACTTTGAGAGCTATTAGAGACTGATATATTATTAGTGTTGATCACTACTTGTCTGGATTAAATTTATTTTCTAATTTGCATCTGAAATGCAGCCAGCAAGTCCAGACTGCCTTGGGGAAGAAGGAGATAGGATAGAGGAACTTGGGTTAGTTGATGTATAGGTCCATTAATTGCTGTACTTCTGTGTTTCAATAGAGAAAGTTTAATTTAATCTGTTGCTACTGAACTTGTTATGTCCTTTTTCAGTAAAACAGCCTATCTCGGAATATTTTTTCCTGAAACTTTAGTTTTCTGTAAGTGTTGGGCTGGAAAAAACATAAGCACTGCAGACAGGCGATTATTTGAGTTTGATCGCTGGTTTCTTGTGTAATGAGAAATGCAACAATTATTCCTTTTTCTTCTGAAATCTCCCTTCTCCATTCATATGAGTAGATGGTAATTGTTTTTGGTCAAAGTTTTCATAATTAATATTCACAATTCTTTCCTGAGTTGCAAGCAGGAAACAATATGCTTAGAGATAATATTTAGTTATGTAAAGTTATTTAAGAATGCTCACTTGAATAAATGATCTTAAAATGCTGTGATATAGTATATTGCTTATAATGGTCTCTGTCTATATGAAGAACTAAAGTCTGATGTTTTTAAGAGAATTTCAGTGCCTGACATTTAACTTTGGTGAGAGTTAGATATCTGAGATCCAAGCCCTGCTGAGAATCTGACTTGTCCTAATGGTGCCTCTCTTCCTAATATTGCCATTAATAATGCCTTTTCCTGAATTTGTCTCTAAATAACAGAAAAATAGAAAATGTGATTAAAAAAAAGACAGGAACAGTAGTAATGAGGAAAACTGTTTTAGGCTAGGCAGTCAAATTCTGGAAAATCTATTTCTTTTGCCTTTTGCAAAAGTATGATCTTTTGTTCATATAACATTTCAAAGGAACTCTTTTTTTATTCTTTGGAAATTGAGAATAGTAAGCTTCCTTTTGTGATATATAGTATTTTTCCTTAAAAGACTGAGGAAAAGTGTTTGTATTTTTTTGTGGAGAGGTAACTTGAGACCTTGCTTAGATCATTCTCCAGCAGAAAATATGTTATATTTTGGTGAAAAGAACTCTAGAGTAGGTGTATATACTTTATATATACATGCACATAAAAGAAATGGCATGTTTTTGATTCGTGGATGAAATGTACACTCCTCAAATATAGTGTGTTGTTTTAACTACTACTCCACTATTTTCTGAGTGCAAAGACCTGAACCAAATTACACACGCAAGAATGTGAGGAAGGATTCCTTTTCATTTTATTTTTGAATTCCAGAACATGTGCCTGTTACATCCTATGACTCCTACAAGTGGCTTCATCCTACCAGTGGTTTCATGTTACCAGAAGGACATTTCTTTTCTTTCTCCTGTGGAAAAAGACAAGAATGTCATGTGGTTTCAAGAAAGCAAAATAAATTAGAAGTTGAGCTGCTGCCCTCCAAATCAAACATTAAAATTTTGAAGTGATTTCTAAAGGGGAAGGGTTGGCAAAGGGTTAGGTTTCCCTTCTGTTTGTTCATGGAATTGAGCAGTTAAATGATTCCCTCTCTATAATATCAATCTGATGAAATAGAGGTGATAAAGAGCGACTATCAAATTCATTGAATATTTAAATATTTTTAAAAAACTTCTACAACTAATTGCAGAATCTAACATTAATATTATTAAGATAAATTTCATGTCTGTATGGATGTGCTTTTACTCTGGTTCCTGTACTACCTCTTACCTAGCTCATGAGCTAGTCTACAAAATGTCATGAACTCTTTTAGTGGATGGTTTTGAACTATTTTCCAAAGCTATCATTGCCATGTAACTTGTTAGTGTGTTTCTTCTGCTGGTTTCCTTATGCAGGCAGAAACTGTAGTGAAGGCAGGAACTATTACTGTAGAGAAGGCAGGAACTGTTTCCCTGAGTCAGCAAAGGGTCTAGGCTGGAAAAACATCTGCTTGAGTAATAAGATAAAAACACCTCCGAGATGAGCACATTCTTGGGTGGATATATTATATTCTCTTCCAATGACCTCTGTGGTGAAAAAAGAACAAAACAAGTATTTCAGGACCTATGGTCATTTATTTGTAAATGTGTTAGAGTGGTTTTCTGGAGGAGGTTCTGTGAGTGCTTCAAATCGTCTAGGGGTTCATTTCTCCTGGATGCTGGCCAGGAAAACCAGATGTAATTCTTTGGTTTCCCCTTTTTCATTGAGTGTTCCAGCCCCTGCAGTTTGAGATGCTTGCCGAGGTGGCAGAAAAGTTTATTTTCCTTGAGATCTGCTGTGCAGCTGCTCAAGGTACAACTGACTAAAGTAAAATAAAACAAAGAAAACTTAGCAGAGTGAGGGTTAGACCTCAATATTTTTAGTTTTTCATGTAAAAAGGAATAGCTACAATCTACAATCCCTGTATCTTCTGCAGGAAGCAAACACTTTAAAACTAATTTATGGGCTTGATCACTGGAATTTATTCCTGCAACATTCTCTTTTGCTTTCCTTTCTTTCAGATTAATTCCTTCTTTCCTTCCAATGTCCTTTGAAGAGTTTTCATGTTTAATCTGAAAAAGATGATAACACCTCTTTAGGAAATATCAAAAGAATTGAATATAGGGTTTTTTTTGTTGTTGTTCACTGAAATATTTAACGTTTCTCTGTTTAAGCAGGTACTCTGAGAGTTTTTTCTTTTCTTAACTCCCAGGACTTCTTTCTAGCAGACCAGACTTTCAAAGTCCCAGTTTTATTAGACCAAGTGGGCCTATCTTGTTAGAAAATACTTTAAACTTTTAAAAACTTTGATACGTTTCATTAATGACAGTATTTTCCATGGCATTGGTCTCAATCCATCTTTAGACAAAAGCACTTTTACCATAGTTGCCATGGGCAACAGAAACCATGGTCTTTAATCAGTGCCCAACATTGATTAAACCATCATTGCCATGTGGCAAGTAAACGGAATGGGCATAGGATATAGAGAGGAGCAACTCGAGCAAACATGATAAATGCACTGATGATCTTTAAACCACCACTGGCACAAGTACAAGTCTTAATTGGGGAGGGATGAGCTGCAGCATATAAGTGAATTACTGTGAGAGTCCGGTCAGAACTTGGAAACAAACTTAGGTAGCTTTTAATATTCCAAAAATATTTGAGTTTCTGTACCCTCTTCTATATTTTTCTTATGCTATAAAGCTTGCTTGTCTTTGAGACAGTGGAGATAGTCTAACCTGAGCACCAAGAAATTTAGAAATATCAAAATAAAGATTATTTCAGTGCTTAGTATGCACCTTGAAATACATATCTTACAGTGTGTAGCAAATGGAAAAGGAGTGCATTTATTATGCTATAAGTTACAGTAAACGGACTGGATTAAATATATGTATATAACATTCCTTCTATGCCTACTTTTGTGCCTTATTCAATGAATATTATTTAAATTTTCCCCTGAGCAGAAAGTTTCTTTAGAAAAAAAAAATGCAGCTTGGGAGTTCCAGAAGTATCAGAGATGCAAATAATGTGTTAGCATTATTATCTTTGTTTTATGGAAGGGGCAAAGAGGTACAGACATTTAAAGCTGAAATGGTCACATGTCCTCTAATTTTGGGCACTCGTTTAAATGTACTTGGCATTGTTTCATTTTTAATTATGAAAATAGGCTTTCTGGTGTCTTCAGGTGTACTTCTTGAATGATCAACATTTCTGTAAATAACAAGTCTCAGCACATGGACATGCCAAATATTTAGTAAGAAGTTCAGTTTTCCTTAAGCCATTGAGTCCCAGGATAGCAGAGGTGAAGATCTAAGCAGTCAAGTGTCCTAGGAAGGCATTTTATTGCCATGACTACGGCCTTGCAGCCCCTCCGTTGTGGGTAGCAAAAAAAGGGTGCAATCATCACACAGACAGAAGGCTACTTCCATGTGTCCCTGCCAGGAGCTGAACCTCTCCATCTTGTGCGTGTAAGAAGCCAAGTTTGCAAGGAATGAACAGGAAACATATATGATATTACATTAGAGTTGCACGTAAGAGTGGGATAAAGAGAAGCTGTGAGATGCTGAAGCAGAGATACAGTGGGAATATAGGCTGTTAAAAGCTTGGCAATGTGTTATATGAAACTGAAAAAGGATGCTTTGCTTAGCAACGTAGAGTAACATTTGCTGTAAGCAATTTTGCCTGCTTAATTGATTATATTTTGGCTGCTTATCTATCTTCTAGTTTTAGTTCTCAGAAACTGAACATCTTTACTTTTATTCTATAGAACTACAGAGTGCATTGTCAAAGGCTGTGCCGTGAACCGGCCGTCCTGAGTCTCAGTCTGGGGCCCTGGGGGTTACAGTAGGGAACTGTCATCTAGAAGATGAGTTGCCTGTCTACTAAATAGCATTTGGATGGTTTTCTGAACTCTCTGATCAAGGTCAGCTGTATTAGCGTCACTACAGCCCAATAATGCTGTGCTGTTATGCCAGGCTTAGCTATCAACTTGATATAATACTGCTAAATGACTGTAGACTTTAAAAGACGGGGAAAAAGTGAGGGATTTTGCTGCATAAAGTGATCTGTGTTCTCTCTAAGTTAATTAAAAGTCAGTTAAATAGCAGACTCTTGATGTGCACAGAGAGTTCATGATCGCAATTAACACAGTAATATGCCCTTGGTGGGTAACAACCAAATTGAGGGGCTGAGCTCTAAACCTCAGATGAAGAGATAGATTAGCAGTCACTTACTTGATGTTATTGTTTATTTGATTTTTTCCAACACTGAAATATAACTAATAGTGTGATGCAGAGAGCAATGCTTTGTAGTTGCTGTCTTTTGCTGTGTCTAACTTGATGCGATCATACAGCAATGCTCCGATAGCCAATTCTATAGCGTAATTCAAACCTTATAAATTGGTAGGATTTCATTGCTGCTTCTTATTGCGAGGCCTTTCAAAATTAATGCTAAGCTGTTTTGGCCAGGATTTCCACAGTAATTGGTGTATTGTGTTTCTGTTAAAGTACCTTTTAGTAAAGTGTTCTCCAGGAGGAGAACAAAAAAACAAAAAAAAAATTAAAAACAACCCAACAACAAAAAAACCTTTCATCTGTTCTGATGTATAGATGAGTTCATTTAAGTTCTTTTTTTCAGAGAATTTCTGGTCAATAATGTATTTGTTTTAATATAGTTGTCAAACTCTTGCTTTCTGCTTCTTCAATGACTAAGTTCTATGTATAGATGAGGTGCCTAGGGACATAGTTTAGCAGGCAGTGTGATGAGGGGTTTATGGTTGGACTGGATGATCTTAAAGGTCTTTTCCAACCGTAATGATTCTATGATTCTATGATTCTAATCTGTGGTTCTATGAAACTTATCTGGCATCAGCAGTGGTTATTCTTAACTATCATCCCAGTTACTTTAGCCCAAATTAATTTTTTCCCTGACGGTAAAGCTACCTATGACTTACTGACTTGCTGTAAAATCTTAACAGATTCGTTCCTTTTGCTTTTTTATCTCTCCCTGTTGTTTACAGTAGTTCAGCTGGGCAATTGTTCTTCTTGCCTTGCTTTTTTGATATCAAGAACGGTTATTTTTAAAGGGCAATTTATGACAGTAGAAACAACCGCCTATAATTTGTAATTTAAGCGGAATTTATTGCATTTCTCTTTCTGCTAAGAAAGGGAGTAACTAGTGCTGTAGAGCCATCATGTACGTGATTGAACTCCATCAGAAGAGCTCCATTAAACTTTGCATTCCATTTGAGTTTTGAAAAGACATCACAGATCTAGCAAAATCGCAATTTCAAAAGTGAAATGGAATACTTAATCTATTTTGTGTATTCCAGAGTAGAGACAAATGTTCTCAGTTACATTTTTGTGTTCATTTTCATTTAACTGTCATGTGCAGTCCCTTGCACATTGACTAGATATAACTCTGTGCAGTCTTATTTGGAGTAGCTCTTTAGAAATATTCTGTACTGGAGGTAGATATTTCACACCACCTGAATTTGCCACCCTTAAAATACTTTGTCTGCAATAGATGCTACTCTGCTAGTCCTTCAGATAGGATGATAACTTGAATTGTGTGACTAAAATAGTTCTGTGTCTTTTTTTGAAGTGTTTAGGCTGTTTCCTAGGTACTTTTAAAAGTATTTTTCCCCTGAATGGTCTGTTCATGAAACCTAAACACTTCTCCTCTTTGCACCTGTTAGCAGGACAGATTAAAAGATGGAAATGTTCGTAGCATAATGCAAAATTATTTTACTCTTTTCATTTTTTTTTGTGCATTGCAGTTTCACTCCTAATCTTACAACCTCTTATTTTCCAGAGTGACTTATTAAATTATTAATAAGGGGGCCATTCAGTTAGCAAGTGTGGTCTTTCTTATTGTGGATTTAGTAAAGGAATTTACTGCCCTACAAGCATCACTTTCCTTTTTCAGGTTGTCTATATTTTATTCAAGAAAGACTCTTTGAATGATACATCAGTTAGTGACAGAGCTTTTAATCTCAATAGTATTACATATGTGTGGTTAGTGTTTAAGTCTGTAAGAGAACAAGGGCAGAGCATGTTCAACACCATAATTCTTTAACTTTGTTTTACTGAGGAAGAGTAGGTGTCCTGCTTAATCACGAATGGTGTTAAGTCATTTATGTAACACTTGCTTATGAATTACATCCTAGATTACTGTAGTTACAGCATATATTTCATATCTTTACTGATGCCGATGGGCTAGAACCAAAATATGGAAGGATATTTCCATTCTAAATTTTCTGGAATTAATTCTAAATATTCATGTGTAATTTTGTGTGCTTTATTTCTGAAGCCTAGGAATAAAGTCCAGTAAGGTTAGAAGTGAAATGTAGCATGCCTTTCTGAAAGGGGAAGAACAACAATTTTCTTTAGCAGAATATTACATTGCGGTAGTGCGGCACTAACTATAATCTAAATCTACCAATTTGAAGTTTATCACAAATGCTTGTGATAAACATTTTTGCATCTAAGCTGTCCAACTGGATTATCTGTTTGGAATAAATGAGTTATATAGCATATTTATGAGTGTTAATTCTAGAAAAGTAAGATTAGTACTGTCACATTGCTGGTGTTTAATGAAAACACTATAGGCTAGTATTTCAGATATTGCAAAGTAAAATTCTTAAAGATCTCCACAACTGAAAAGCTACAGGGTACTGATATTTAATCAAAGATATCTTAGAAAAGTTTCAATTCTGTATTCAGTACATTGAGTCATTAATGGTGAAATTTTGCAGGGAAGGTTGATTATTTTCCAGTGCATCTGTGCTATGTTCTTGTTTAAATTTTGCAAATTCAGCATCACTTGTTCTGTTTGATTTATTGGCTGTCATTGTTGCTCTCACTTATGGAAAACTGTTTTCTACATAAGCATAAATATAACCCTTTGTTCTTTGTCCTTTTCCCCACCTTCCCCATAGCTTTTGGATGCAATATTGGCATTAAATACCTTTATTATCTTCCTATCATCAATGAGACAGAAGTTCTCCATATAATGGAGAATAATACTCTCTTTACACCCTCCTTTCCTTTAGTAACACTACTGACATGCCAGTACATTACTGCTGAAAAGTCTTATCTGTAGTAACTGTTATAAGCACGCTGCTGAAGATTCCTAATACCTGTTTTCCAGCAGATGGAGGAAGAAGCTATTTTCATCAGTGCTCAGAACATTGCCTTTATAGAACTTATCAGCAGCTATCTTAGCTTTGCACTAAGTGACTTTTTTCATTTTTATTTGCTGTCTCTGGAATGGTTTATATCAGGATGTGGTGTCCCTTTTCTCACTTGTTTCTGCCAGAAGCAGTGGGGCTCTGGTGTACAAACTGCTCTGTCTCATCCTTTCACTGACTGGTAGTGCTAAATAAGTGAAAGCAAATCTGTGTGGCAAGTCCTTCACAGAGTATTGCTTCTGGCTATGCTTTTGGTTCCTCCTAAGAGACTGATCTCTGCTGCTGCCAAGACTTAAATTTGACCTTTGTTTCCCTTATATATGATTTAAGTGACTAGCTTGTCGAGGCTTTGAATTTTCTAAAGCATTTAGGATTTTGGTTGGAGCTGGGACCTTTTCAGTAACCACTTTTTTTGGTGCCTGCCTGGTTTAAAAGAAAAAAGGAAAAAAAAAGGAGGGGCGTGCATAAAATGACTTCACCTTTTGCTATCTCACTTGATCACTTTCAGCAGCAAAACCTCCAGTGACGTCCATCAGAGATATGCTGAACTCATCCTTCCTCTCCCAGGCCATCCGGAGCACAGGAGAAAAGAGTAAGAGGAACTAAAAGCTCTGGGAAGGCCAGGTAGTTGGCTCAGAGCAGGCCTGCTTTCTCTTCTTTTCCCCTCTTTGGCATTTAGCATAGATAAGGGATTTGGGGCTCTGCTGCATGCCTCTCCTGATGTGGGAGAACTCTTGGAGGAGAAACGAGGCTCAGGTTTAGTCAGAATTCAATAGATGAAATCTGAGTTCCAACATGGTGCAGGAATAAAGAAGCAAGTCAGATAGGCATTCACGTAAAAAAACACAAAAACACTTGTACATGTGGATGGAAAAGCAGATTTGGAGGGATAAAATGAGGCTTTTACTATGGAGCTGACTGTATTTTGACATTCTTGGATTTCCTGAGATGTTGATAGGAAGGCCGGGTCCTTTCTGCTTGGCCTTGCTGGTGTGTCCCTCTCTCGTTAGTTTTCTGACTCTGTCTGACCCTTGAGATCACTTTTCATTAAATGTGCAACTTGCACTAGCCCAGTAGCACCAGTGATATGCCTTGGTGTTATCTGGGTTCTCCTCATCTTCACTCCTCCAGTCCTTGGAGACTTTCATAGAGTAGGAAGGTAGTTATTCCAGAGGAAATTCGCAAGTGAGACCCTCTGTGGTGGCTGAATTGTCCTTTTGTCTGAAGAACTGTTTTTTACAGATCGTTTCCTTGAAGTCAATGCATGGAAATTGTGTTATTTAGTTTGTTGACTTTTTTTTTGGTTATTTTAGGGTAAATATACTACCCTCAAGGATAAGTCTGTGGGCAGAATAGTATCTCCCTTTGTGGTCCTCCACTGTGAATTTTAAATACCTCACGAAGCATGATGTAACCTAGCAACCAGCATATTGTTGTTTAACATCTGATTTCTGAACTTCAGAATGACCAGAAATGTGCTTTGTTCTCCATTCCTGAATGTGTCCAATAAGAAATAAAAAAGCTTGATGTCTTGAATTCTAATAGTTTAGAATGATGTTCTCATTCTAATAATTTATGGCCACTTTTCAAATTTAACAACAAGATAAGAGTTCTTGAATATATTTGAATATGAGGAAGGAAAATATGACCTTAATGACCTGAGTATACCGCGATTTTCTCAGTCTTGTTAATGTACTGCATAGTTGCATGTTTCTACCTCTTTTCAATATATGCAGATTTTCTACTTTACATCCTAAAATCTGAAAGGATGTCTCTTAGCCTAGTGCTTTTGCTGTAAAATAATTTCAGTTTTAATGAACTATTAAATTCCCAATTCCCTTTTCCCTTTCCCGTCTTCTTACAGTATGACCTGTAAAAAGTAAAGCAAAAAAAGTAAGTAAAAAGCAAAAAAAAAAAAAAGTAAAAAGTAAAGCAAAATAATTTTCTTTAGAGTCACTTGAAGTTAGAATTCAAAATGCTCTAGCTGTATTCTTTTAAATTCAGTACCTTATTTAGGCAATTTACTATTAAAAGGTGATGACAGTCTGTGAAGCATGTAGGCAACCTAAAGCTGCCTTGTTGCTTACTAACTGAAAGGTGCATCTTTTGTCTTTTCTTTTTGACACTAATGATGTCTGTCTAGACTTGATGTTGTGATTGGTTTATCACATTTTTTTCCAAACGCCATATAAAGATTCAGAAATTTTCTGGCAATGGACTGGTGGTGACAAGAGGCAGCAAGAGCTGAGCAGAATCCAGTCTGCAATAATGAAGATATTTTTAACCATGCTCAACAAATCAATTAATACTTCTCCTTTGTCTTTGCCGGTAAAAGCGTGATAGAGCCAGCTGTGGAAGGGTGGTGGTGGAGGAGGGTTAGAGTAAATGATTTCCAGAGGTTTCTTCCAATCTCAACTGTTTTGTGACTTTATGATTATAAATCATGTAAGGGTTTTGGCACCATTTTTATGGCATTTTTTTCTTTAACTTTAAAACACAAATAAGATTTAGAAACTCCATTACTTACTAAAGTCTTGTATCTGGAGTGGAAATGTTTTTTAGGTTTACTGGGAAGTGGTGCCTAAATAAATTAAGTCCTGATTGCCTCCCTCTTAAGAGTTTAGTGTTCTTTACTTTGCAAGATGTTAATAGACTGAAAGTTGGTGTTGGTTTTTTTTCTTTTTTTTTTTCTTTTTTTTTTTTTTATGTGCATCCTTAGAGCTAACAAATCCCTTTGGCTTATCCATGCCGGAAGATTCATGCCGTAATTATTTTTAGATGCATCTGGGGCTTTAATTTATTGCAAACAAATTTCTCTTTGTATCTCTTCTCTTTAGGGAGAGATGGGAAACACATTTGCAGAAAAACAGCATCTTTTCCCCTTGATAGTGACACCCATTTAATTACCTTTCTACTCATGTGGAATATTATTCCTATGTGTGCTGCTCTGAAGGATCATAATGCATCATCTCATTGATGAAGGATTTGAAAGTTTGAAATGTGTTTCTCTTATTAATCAGCATAAATTTCTTCCTTTAACAATTTTGAGTCTTATTCATTTTTTGCCTCTGAAGTGCTACAGATAATCATGAATTTAAAATAGGGACATTTGTTTAGTTCCTACTATGAGATCTATTGTGGTTAAATTCATAGAGTAAATCTTGATGAGAGCTATGCTTGTGAAACTGTATAATTCTCTATTATCCTAGGTATAATTCTAGTGAAACACCATAAGATATAATCATTTTTAAGATTTAGATTTTAGTCCTATTTCATCTCATTTCTATTCCAGCCTAACCTTTAGATATTTGAATTGCAGCTATAAAAAGTGTACTATTCTAGGCATAATTCCTGTGCTTCTGTCATAACACATTACCTTTTTTTAGTACTTAGAATTTCCTTAAATTGCATTTTCTCATTATTTCTTTTAACAACAAATCTTACTGTCTTTGTAGTGCTGAGTAATTTTCATGTGCTTTTTTGTGAACTCTCAAAGCAGTCTCCATTTTGAGAAGCGTATCAAAAGCTTAAGCCTGACCAAACTGTTTTGAATTCTACTTCTTCAGAAGGAGAGTAATATAATTCAAGTGTCAGTCATGTTTGTCTGAATGAGGATTAATATCACCAAATTAAAGATATGTTACTCTAAGTGAAAATGCTGTCAAGACATATGCTTCCTGTCTAGTAGTTATTCCCAGTGGGAAAATCTGAGATGAATTAGTTCTGAAAACAGCATTATTTAATATACACTCTTGTGTCTAGAGTGTGAATGTTCTTTAAAATTATCAGAAAGTGGGGCCCAAATAAATTAAGTCTTGTTGTCATGGGATGTTATCTTTATTCTGAGTTTTATAAGTGGCTGTTTGGAGTTTGTATAAGATATAAGGTAAAGGAAAACTAGATGTAATGAGGTGAAATGAAAGATATAAATCCAGTTTGATATTTTGTAAAGAAGACAGAATCCTCTGCTAAATTTCAAGTAGCATATTATTAGAGATTATTGCTGTCTTGTGCTGACACTGAGCAGGCAATGTATCAGATTTTAGTGTAAATATTATTTCTGTGATATTTAGATTTTGTGCAATGCTTTCTTGAGCTACAGGATATCTGCAGAGGGTTCTTGTGAGACCATTTCTGAGGCTTTGAAATGGAATCACCCAGCCGCAGTGTTGAAAGATCATCAGTATCAATGCTTGTTCTTACAATGCACTCTTCTCCCTATAGCACGATCCATAACCATCACAGTTACTTTCCCCTAAGCTTTAAAGCAGAGGGGAATTTTCAGTGATGCCCTTGAGTAGATATTCTTTATTGAGACTTTCATGCATATAGTTGATTAAACATGTTTGATAACTGTAAATAGTAATATTAGTGTACCTATTAAATATTTTGAACACCATAGTTGGCACTGGAAGCTAATGCAGGCACCTGGATTCACTTTATTGTTCATTAAAAAGGCAATAGCCTTTAAGAGATTTACACAGCTCTATAGCACCTGGCAATGAACACTGTTAGGTATTGGCTTGCTTCTTTCCACTTTTGGGAAACCAATACTTCAAGTTGTGCCGTGACACAAAAATGGTTTGTCGATAAATTTATAGATCACGATGATACTAAAGTAAGCTAGCAGAGGAAGCAAGTAGCTTTTCAGAAGGTGCTCGTCTGTCTTTATTATGGCCTTCTGCCTGTGATGCCACTATAGTAATAGCAAGTGGTGTTTAAAAATTTCTGCACAGAAGGATGACAGAGGACAGAGATTTGCTTGGTTAAAGAAGGGAAGTCATTCTGTTAGGCCAGAAAGCACTGAGATCATGTGATAGAAAACCTTAAGACTTGTAGCTGAATCTTTTGAGTTGCTGAGGATACTCCAGGAGAGGCTACTGAGCTCCTTTCTGTTCTGCTAAGTTCAAATACTCTTTGGCTGTGCAGCCAAGCAGGTCTTGGTGTAAGTATCTCTTTCCGCAAATGGGAATATTTGGCTGATGTGTTCCTGTAGGAAATGTGGTGTTCTTGGGGTGCCCAGGATCATGCTGGAGTTCAGGGGTTCCAGTTGACTATTGCCGTATGAACTTTACGCTAGCCATGTAGTTGATGAAATACACTTCATGAAAGACTTCCCTCGCAGTCATCAAATTTATTGTAGAATTTAATATAAAATGGTGCCTCAGTATCACTTTTCTTACGCAGATTGCCATGTATATAAGATGAGGTCAGAACATGCTATCTAAACAATCAACGTAGAGTCGGATACCCTAGCTTTATGTTTATATCTGTGTATATTGTTTCCCGTGTGAGAGATGATCACAATAGTTGCTTTCATGGCTGCTACTGCCTTTCATATGAAAAACCCACAATATATTTTCTTGCTGGTTATAGTCAGTTCAGAGCCTGTCATTTGTACGTGAAATCGCTTTTCTTTTTCCATATATGTCACTATCTACCAACAGTGGATTTCATCTGCCACGTAACTATCCAGTCTTACAAAGCACTTCTGCAAAGATAAAACACTGCTAAAGTGAAAGTCTCTTATAGGAATTATTTTGGGGGGGCCTTTTACTCACATTATTTCACAAATCCTCTCCCCTACCTCCTCAAGGCTCACTCGCAAATTTTTTTTACCTTCAAAGTTAATTAATTAGTTTTGGAAGGCAGAGCACAAAATTAAAGTAAATTAATAGATGCCTTTGAATGGTAACACTCTGCAATTCCTCTTTTGCTATTAGGAAATTGTCTCAAGTGCTGGTCTTCCAGAGGTAATTATGAGCCAAAGGTTGACTTCTCTTTTTTAATGAGTTCTGCCTGATGTTGAGAATAAAATCAAGTCTGACACAGCATATATTCAATAGAGCTAATTAAGCTGTTTTTCCCACTTACTAGAAGTCAAATTAATTTGATCCAATTGAGAAACTAATGTCTTATAGGGCAGTTATTTAATCCTTTACAGAATAATTTCATATCAGCTTAAATGAGAGTTGTGGAAATAATAGTGAAATGTTTTTATTAATATCCTGGACAAAATTTGCCTCTACTCTGTTGCTACTCAGATCTGTCCAAGCATATTGACTTAAGGCAGGAGTACAGAAGCACTTAAGATACACCATCCTCTAGTGGAATAGACATTTGTGAAGATGTCAGGTAGAACTACGCACACAGGAATAGAAATCCTCAAAAACCTAGCAAGCAGAGAGACTAAACAGCAGAGAGGGTGAAATACTGAGGAAGGTTTTTAGCTACCAGCCAGAAGGTGGCCTTTGGAACTGCCAACCCTTTCTGAGAAAGGCCCAGAAAAAAACTTGCTCCTAATGAATTAATTGAGGAGATGGGAGATTGCTATCAAATACACACAGAAACTCATTAAAAAAAGATTGTAACCAGTAAGACATTTGGGATGGCCCTTCACGACCTTTCCTGCTGAGGTTGTATGCCTGGGTATATATACATTTAAAACTAGTCTTCATCTGCCCAGGCTCACTGGAGAAAACCTTCTGCTCCAGGTGGCAGATAAGATTAGTTGTGGGGACTAACCCAGTTACTGCTTGCCTCCAGACCAGATCTCGCTAGGGTCTGGATGAAACCATGTAAGTTCCTACTTGGCAAGAATGGGATGTGGGCTGTTCTGGGCATGTCCCCCCATGAGTGCCAACCAGCCTGGACTTGAGGGGTGGTCAGCACCACAAGAAGCACTTGATCATAGCTGTGCCTGCTGCATGCTGGTCTTTGTGGCACGTCTCTGTTACAGCAGCTGCAATTTGTGTCAACAAATTTGAGACAGCTGTGAGCAACTTAGCTCAGGTACTGTCAACACTATAGCTCAAACAGGAAACCCACAGAGGAAGCTGGCTAAAACTCCTAGCCACAGGTCTGTGCTTGGCTCTTTCTTGCTGTGGTTGAGTTGTTTCACTGGTTTGGATTTGTGAGGAATGCCTACGTGTGCTGTGGTTACAGCAGTGAACACCAGATGCACCCATAGCTTCCTTGAAGGAGTAACAAAGATTGCAGGAGTGAATGCCACAGGCCCCATAGCTCCTCCATGCAACAGCTGGACGCTATGGTGAATGCACATT
Source organism: Nothoprocta perdicaria (assembly GCF_003342845.1). Lineage (NCBI taxonomy): Eukaryota > Metazoa > Chordata > Aves > Tinamiformes > Tinamidae > Nothoprocta > Nothoprocta perdicaria. Next base: position 3,004,459 of record NW_020455810.1, read on the forward strand.
GGCAAATGAGGAGCAGTGGAGAAGTGATGCTGGAAACTGAACAAACTGACTGCAGTGGTGCTACCTGACACGAAGACACCTATGGTGTTGGGTTCTTTCTGGGGCAGAAATCAGTGATGAATCGGTATGTCTAGAAAGCCTTACAACTATCTCGAATTAATCTTTGGAACATCACATTGGCTTTATGAGAAATCTGGGGAAAATGGGCTTTTTTAAAAATTTCTCAGTATTAGATGTTGCTGGAGTTCTCTGTTTTGTTGAGTTTTGTTTTGGTAGCTAAAGAGTGGCTTGTCATCCACCTCAGACTATTGTCTTGTGCATCACAAGAACTATAAAGCGAGGTGTAATACTTGCACGGAGAGCTGCCAAGAAATGGATAGAGTTTGATTGTTCTCTTTGAGCAAATACTAGACAAATTTTAGAATTTTTGTGTTGATGGTGACACATTTATGAAAACAAAGTATTTAATAAGTTTCCATCTGTCTTTTGATAAAAGAAAATGTAGACCACATGCTGCATATGAAAAATTGCCTTTCAGTGTTGATTTGTAATTCAGTAAATCCATCCTGCAATGCTGTTAGGTGAAGTACTGTCCTAATGATGCAGTTAGTTGAGGTATTGTCCTAAACTATTGGCATTGTTTCTTCATGCAGAGGACGTTAAGGAGATTCAGCCATTTCAGAGTTGTCCTTTGTAATGTTTTTAACTTATCCAGGAAGCTTCATAAAGAATATTTTATAATTCTTAGAGATAGCATATGTAATCAGGTTATTTATTTCACACATTTTACAGATTCATAAAAATATTGTTTGCAAGTGTTTGCAAGCCTCTCAAGGTCACGTGAATTAAGGCTCTACCATACCATATGGTTTATCAACTTTCCCTCCAATTAGTACTGTCCTCTAATTTGCTGGGAAGTGTGTATTGTCTTATCACTTAGACTGGTGATGAAGATAGTGATGTGATTTTCTTGTTATTGTCTGCCAGCTGGGCCTTGAGTCATTAATTACTATGATTTGAGACCAGCACCTAGATAATTTTCAGCCTGCCTATCAATGCATTCAACCTATAGTTTCTCAGCTTCTAAACAAAATATTATGGGAGACGGTGTCAAATGCTTCATAAAAGTTAAGGTGTATTATGTTTGTTGCTTGTCCATATAGCTTGTCGTTTCTTCATAGAAGGTAGTCATTTGGTCAAGCATATTTTGCCCTTGCTGAAGTTCTAATTCCCATTCCTGATCAACTTACTGTCTTTCAAGTGCTTGAAAATAATTCCATTTTTTTCTTAATATGTGTTGGTGGCGAGAAGATGCATTGTCTTGAAGACAGTGGCACCTAAGTGCAAAATTCTGCTGGAAGTAGAGGAAGTATTTCATCTCTGGAGGAGGGAAGCAGTGATTCTTGCTTTACTGGAATTGTTACCTTCCATTCAAATGGAGAAGAGAGAACTCTTTCCATACGTGGTAGAGATTTATCTTTTTCTGGTAAAGATAAGATTTTTCTTCCAGGCATATGATATGGTGCTAGGAAATATATCTACATTGGAAAATGGTCTTAGAAATATTTATTATAAAATCTGTATTTGTAGTTCACAGAGGAAACACTATATATTATGCTGGATCTAGAAGAACTCATTGATACCTTAATTATAATTATAGCACTTGAATTACAAAAGTGAATCAGCAAATCACCAGTTCTTTAATAAAAACAATTACAACTTTCTCTATTTGGGATGAAGTATTGACCAGAGATGGTGAAATTAAAAAGTTAATCAGTTCCAAGGTAAATTACTGGGCACTTCAGGCAAGAAAATGTTACATACTTCTAGGGAGAAATGCACTGCCTAAATACATAGCAAGTTATTTTTTAGTATTCTAGTATTTTTAGAATTAAAATTCACCTTCACAAATAAGATTAGGATATTCCTTATTCCTGTCCTCATGTATATTTATGCTATTCACAGTTTCTTACTTTCTCTTATGCGTATGGGCAGAAACTACTATTCAGAGTATATGAAGGCAACTGCAATAATATTTATCAGATCCTAGGGAAAGTTTCAATTTCAAAAAAAAAAGAAAAGAAAAAAGAAAAATTCTACTGAAGCATTTGATAATTCTACCTTAGCATGTGGAACTCGGTGATCCTATAGGTCTGTTTTTGTTGTTCTATGAAGGTTTTTGATGTAGCTACATATGTTGCCATTAGGTTTAAAGTGTTTCTCCCAGTTTGGTGGCACGTGCAAACTCCATGAGATTGCATACGATCATTTAAAATTATTGGTAAAACTTACAACACTCCACTTGCTACTGGCTTCCAGGTACAGTTTGACATATTAAATACTACCTCCTGAGCCTGACCACTTGAACATCTTTTTCTGTCTACTGTCTACATTCTGACTTGTATGTAAGAGTATGCTGGGAGAAGAGTCAGATGGAGTCAGATGGCTTGCTAAAGTTGAGGTAAGTGACATACACTGCTCTTTCATCTGCAAATCTAGCTGTTTTATATCAGAAGGCAATCCAGTTGGTCAGGTATGTTTTGCTAAATCTATGTTGACTCTTCTTAGTTGCCTTCTCCTTCATGTTGCCCAGAAAAGTGTTCAGATGTCTTGAGTCCTTGGAAAAAAAAAATCAAGGTCTAAGTGCAACTTGCCCAAAACTTTTGGCTCTTTTTGAAGATGAATGAATGTTTGACTTCTGTCAGTCACAGAGGACTGTCATCTCCATGAGCCATCTCCATTTAAGAAAACAGAGAATCTCCATTAAAAGAAAATAGAGAATGACCTTGCAAGGACATCAGCCAGCTCTCAGCACCCGTGGATGCGGATGGCTGAATCACACGGATTTCTATGGATTGAATCCTCCTCACACAGGTCATTGATATACACCCTTTCACTAATGCGAGGTCTGGGAAACCTTTGTGAAGACTGAGGCCAAGAGGATAAGCCTCAGTGTCTGTAGGTGCTAAACTACCTGCCCCATTGAGCAAGTGACCCACTTTTTCCCTGTTCAGCCTTTTAGATATTTTTCTGCTTCTGCTCTCTGAGACACTACTTTTCCGTGAAGCAATTTTAAGCCAGTACACTGCTTTTACTGGAAAACAAATAAACCTGACAACTTTTAACTAGATGTTACAGGATTTACAATCAACAGGTAAAACTTTATTAGGTGACTGTAAAACTTTAATATGAAAGAGAAGCTTTTATATGCTTTTAATTGCAGTTCTTGATGATAGTGTTGTGCAAGTCTTCAGGGTCCTGAGTGCATTAATGGTCCTGACTAATCTCACCTGGTGCCTCCTACCATACTTTGCTGATGGATTCAAGTGCCTGATTCCAACTTAATCCAGAACCTTAAGTCCCCTTCTGAGGTACATAGTATGAATACTGTTCTCCAGCTGAGGCGCTGCCCTGCCAACTCTGTTATTTCCCTTCAGATCTCAGTTCCCCTTAGGAAGAAGCTGGTCCTTGCCACTTTCTAAAAAAGCATCATTCCAGCATGGCCTTTTGGGGGTTTGCTCCCATTTTATTCTAAGACCAACATCTCTCAAACTTACCTTCACTCAGCTATATGAGGGCAAATTTAAATATTCAATATTAAATAGTAATTGGTCAGGCTTTTCACATAGGATCCTAATACATTACACTGGAATACTCTAGTGTGTACTTCTAAATGAATTTGTTCTGCATATTAATCATATCTATAAATTCTGGTGTAGGAAAATAGGGGACATTACTAAAGTTGATCAGGGACAAAGGACTAGAATGACAAGGACACTGTAACAGAAGAGTGGGAATGAGCCTCTAGGTTTAATTATCTGGGATTTTAATTAAAGAAATGATGCAATACTCATTTGCATATAGACGTATTCATTTTTTCTTAAAATGCTCTGGAGAAATGAGTAATAACAAGAGTATGTGGATGAGGGAAATTAGATGGCTTAAGAAACAAAAGAAGAGGTGATTGGTAATGTTCTTAAACTCTAATGTAAATTAAAATTCAAAGATACAAAGATTTCAAATGTTATTATCCTGCATATATATATTAATACATTACAGTGTGCAAAAGCTAGATTAGGATTTGCCACTTCAGTGTCTAGTAATTTAGAACAAATGGGAAAAAAATCTTTTTAGAACTAATCTGAAAATTTTCTTATGAGTGGGATATTTATTTTGTAGTTCAAAAAGTGCTTCTTACCTGCATTTGTGTAGTAGATTTGCTGCATACCTCTAAATTTTTTCACAGTATACAAAGACAGTCTGCTTATTTTCTATCCTTCCTTCGTGCATAAAGCAATATGCATAAGGAAAAGCATGCAAGTTCAGTGCTATTTCAGCTGCTCTTAACTTCCTCGGGTGTCAACTTGACAGACTGGTGGTCTTTATTCTCTAGCCTGTTGCTGTCTTTCTCTTCCAAGCTCTGATTTATTGTCAAGTTCTGCATCTTCTCTCTCAAAAAAGTATCTTGATGGCTCTGCTGAGGACTCCTTGGATGAGTGGATTTAGGGATGCAAATCTTATTGAGACAGAGGATTTTTTTTTTAAAAAACCTACAATTAGGTTCTTGAGAGAAAGCAAGCTATTTCTCAAAGTCACAATGTCCCTGCAATTTCTATTGATTTCAGTAGGATTTGTGGGTGCTCAGCAGTTTTGTTCTGCTTGCTGACTCTATGTACATAGACTCATTCAAACTCAGCTGTATAATGAAGCTAGCTATAGAAAAAGAAACTGTTCTTATGTTCGTTTCCTCTTTCATATACAGGTTCAGGAGGTCAGGACTAATTACTGAAGAAGCTGCAGAACACCCAAGAGCATGTCATGTTTCATTTATTTTAGAACAATTATACATAGTGCAACTCATGGAGAATGGTACTCAAATGGACAGCTCTTAGGTATGTAATATTTTTTCACTCTTCACTCAAAATACACATTTGAATTATTGTTCTTCACTATGTCCTGTGAAGTGGATCAGAGCTGGGTTTGATTCAGGATTCTCTCCAATGACTTTGTTTTTTTTAATTAGGATCTACCTCTCCAAACTGTGTATTTTTTTCAAGACTTTTTCTTCCTTCCTCAGTGTGAGATACTTTCTGGCTTGTTTCCCACTCCTTATTGATTTAGAGGTTGAAATGATGAAATCCAGAAGCCTGATAACTTCCTTATTACCAGGGTGAGGAAAACATTATGAATCTTTTTCCCTCCATAACACTGTTAGGTGGGGTCTCTACTTAGCCTGTTTGGTCTCATATAGCTTGGTATAAAAATCTGCTTGAACTTTGCACACGTTAACTCTGCATGAGAACCACTGTCTACACTGCCCAACGCTTACCACTTTACTGTTTTTGGTTTTTCTCATAACAGTAAAATAACTTGATAAGAAGTCTCTGAGGTGCTGGACTTTCTGTTTTTCTGTTTGCAGATCCTCATCTCTGTGTGCTAATTCTTTACATTTCATTCTTATATTTTTTTTCCTCTGTTTTTCTTTTTTTTAGTATGCTTAAGGGAAATCTATTTCTCTGCTTTGAATGTTTCCACCATTCTTTACACTCACTTTTATGCCTCTGCTAATTAACCCTTGCTTGGGAGAAGCTACTCAAATTTTATCTGTGTAAGCCTTGCTGTTTTTTGTGGACTTGGCTGCAGTGGTCATGAGTTGGTAGAGTTCAGGATCCAATGAGGAGGAGGAAGCAGGGCTGTAAGTAGCCTTGCAACCAGGAACTTCAGGAGGGCCAACTCCTTAGAGATCTATGTGGAAGAATTTTATGGGCTAGGGCTCTAGAAGGAAGGGAGGGTCCAAGAGAGCTGGTAAATATACAAACAGCACTTCCTCTATGCTCAGGATTGGTATATCCCTCTGAGTAAGAAGTTAGACCTGGGGACAGGACACCTGCATAGATGAGCAAGCTGCTCCTGGCAAAACTCAAACAGAAGAAGGCAATATACAGAATATGGAAAAAAGGACATGCCTCTTGGGAGGAGTATAGGAACATTGTCAGGGAATGCAGGGACGCGACAAGGAAAGCAAAGGTACATTTGGAATTAAATCTGGCAAGAGATGCTAAAAATAACAAGGGCTTCTTCAAATACATCAATAGCAAAAGGAAGATGAGGGAAGATGAAAACATGGGTCTGGTGAATGCGGTAGGTGCCTTTGTTATGAAAGAAACAGAAAAAGCAGAGTTGTTCAATTCCTTCTTTGCTTCAGTGTTTGCCAGGGACAGCCCTCTGGAATCCCAAACCCTAGGGACAAGAGAAGAGCCTGGATTCCCACAAATCCATGGGCCCTGATGTGATGTGATGTGACCAAGAGTGCTGTGTGCGCTGGTGGATGCTATTGCTAAGCCACTCTCCACCATCTTTGAAAGGTCCTGGAGAATGGGGGAGATATTGGAGGACTGGAAGAAAACCAGTGTAATGCCGGTCTTCAAAAAGGGCAAGAAAGGGAGGACCCGGGCAATTACAGGCCAGTCAGCCTCATCTCCATCCCTGGAAAAGTGATGGAACAGCTGCTGTCTCCAGACACGTGGAGGACAAGAAGGTGCTCAGGCCTAGTCAGCATGGATTCACCAAGGGGGAAATCAAGCTTGATTAACCTGATGGTCTTCTATGATGGAACGACTGGCTGGATAGATGAGGGCAAAGTGGTGGATGTTCATCTATCCGGACTTCAGCAAGACTTTTCACATGGTCCCTCACAGCATCATCCTAGGCAAGCTCCAGATGTGTAGATGAATAGATAGTGAGGAGGACTGAGAACTGGTTGCATGGCAGAGCTCAGAGCGTGGTGATCAGTGGTGCTGAGTCCAGTTGGAGGCCTGTAGTTAGCGGTGTCCCCCAGGGGTCAGTCCTTGGTCCAGTCCTGTTCAACTTATTCATCAGCGACCTGGATGAAGGGATGGAGTGCTGCCTCAGCAAGTTTGCTGATACCCCAGAGGGCTTTGCTGCCACCCAGAGGGACCCAGACAGACTGGGCAAATGGCTGGTGAGAAACCTCATTAAGTTCAACTAGGGCAAGTGCAGGGTCCTGCACCTGGGGAGGAATAACACAGACATTAGTACCGGCTGGGGACTGACCTTCTGCAGATTGCCTTTGCAGAGAGGGACCTGGATGTCATGGTGGATGACAAGTTGACCATGAGGCAGCAGTGTGCCCTGGTGGCCAAGAAGGCCAATGGGATGCTGGGGTGCACTAAAAAGAGTGTCTCCAGCAGGTCAAGAGAGCGGATAATCCCCCCTCTACAGAGCACCAGTGAGGTCACCTCTCGAGACTGTGTCCAATTCTGGGCTCCCCAGTACAAGAGGAATGTGGAGCTGCTGGAGAGAGTCCAGCTCAGGGCTACCAGGATGATCAGAGGCCTGGAACATCTGCCCTGTGAGCAAAGGCTGAGAGAGCTGGGCCTGTTCAGCCTGGAGAAGAGAAGGCTGAGGGGGGACCTGATCAGCGTGTATAAATACCTCAAGGGAGGCAGTGAGGAGGAGGGGCCGGCCTCTTTTCAGTGGTGGCCACCGATAGGACTAGAGGAAACGGCCACAAGCTGAGGCACCAAAAGTTCCACAGGAACTTAAGAAAAAAATTTTTAACAGTGAGGGTGACAGAGCCCTGGAACAGGCTGCTCAGGGAGGTTGTGGAGTCTCCTTCTTTGGAGATCTTTAAAACCCGCTTGGATGCAGCCCTGTGCCACGTGCTCTAGGTGATCCTGTGTGTGCAGGGGGGTTGGACTAGATGATCTCTAGAGGTCCCTTCCAACCTTAAGGATTCTGTGATTCTAAGCCTCTATCAGACTTGTGAATTCATTATTTCATGAAAGATATGGAGATTTTTCCATAAAAAATGTATATTCCTATTTTAACTGTATATGTTGATATATTTTGTTTTTGTTGGGTTTATATTTCAGGAGTAAGGGGATAAAAAGTGTTGCAAATTATCTTCTTCATTGACTGAGTTGGGTTTAGTTCTGACCAAGAACTCTTTCCTCTGAACCTTTCTACCTCTGATCTTGTTTTTCTTGTTTATATGACCATGCACTAGGAGTAAATCCACTGAAACTAATGACACTTCACTAGTTCAGACTTGGTGCAAAATGGATATGGATTAAGATTCTCCTGCAGGGGTCACAGATCATGCTAGCTGTAGTCTTTTGGGTCTTAGAGAAGCAGAAATGGCTTTCAATGCTTAATGCTCGGTGAAGAAACCTCTCTGCAAAACCCAAAGTAATGCAGTCTCTTTCTGGAAAGACACTTGGCATCTCTGTAGCTCAAATATTCTCCTAAGCTAACACAAGAGATAGAAGACAGAGTATTTATTGGAAAGAGTGAAGCTTGAGTTTTGGAAAGAGATAAAATACTTCAAACTATTGGTTTATTTCATGCATAGTTCTAAGTCTTATATTCCCTTAATTTAGGCAAATAATAGGGAAATTGTATAGTTTCACTGCTAGGTGTTTAGAGTTTGGGATCAGAAAGTTTTGGCTATACCCAGAAACAGGATTTTTGTATTATCTTTCAGGGAAATCTCAGTAGTGCTTTCTGCTAGATGATGACTTCCAAATGTTTTTCTTTCTAGAAGATGAGAGAGTTGAAGTTATAAAATCAAGAACAAAAGAACAGAGCGTCCTTTTTATTCTAAAATTATCACCAGTGTGGTGAACAGGAAAGTCAACCTCGGATCTGAGAAGAACAAGATACTGCTAAAAGAAAAGACAGTGAAATTTCAGCTTTATCCTCTGAAGGAACTTTTGTTCCTTCCTTCTCAGTTCTGCTGCTGCCTCCTCCTGCATTAGCACCTTATGGGTTTTGGCTCATCTTCATCTCTTCTGAACAGCTTATTGCTGTTCAGACTGCAGCTGTAACAGAGTATGGGAGGCTGTGAAGTATTATTCAGCTGTAAAGTAGAGCTCTTCTGTAGGTAAGCTTCAACTGAATTGCAAGTTTTTTTGGTCAGAATTTCCCGAACTAGTATCAACTGATGTCTGTTTAGTTTGGGATTTGACTTGGTGAAGTAAAGATTTTGGAGTGTTTTTCATGCAAAATCACATGAAGCCAAACATTTTCTAGGCAATTACACTATTCTTTGAAAGAGAAAAAAGTAATATAAAAGCCCATAATTGTTCCATAAGTGGGAAATGCAGAGAAAATTTGTTGCAGAAAACATCTAAAGTAGGAATACACTTGTACTACAGGTCAAGGGTAAAGGCAGGAGCATAGATTATGCAACTGTATAGAAATATTTGGGCTTTTATTTTGTGCATTCTGTTGCAAATATCGGGTGGCTACCAAAAAATTGAGACCTAAAGAAGGTCTAGACTATCCCTACTAGAATATGAAAGGACTGTGATCTGCTGTGCAACCTAGTGCTCACAGAGACCTGATTTCCTTTCCCAGGACATAATATAATTCATGTTCCTTGTTTGTGTATTGGACAGAAGATTGAGGAATAAATTCTTAACCCATTTCCTGGTGGAAATAATTATAGAAAGAAAAACTCACAGATGTCACTCTCTTTGTAATTCTTATAGCAAATTAATTACTAGTTGCAATTTTTTTGGGGGGGGGGGGAGGGGGAAAGGCTGTCTAATGAGTATATGGCATGGCAGTTACTAGGATCATATTCTCACTTCTCCAGTATGTGGAGAAAACCCTTTCAACACATAAATGTATTTTTTTTCAGTAGATAACTTTTAAAAATTTACTTATGTCTCTTTATTAATAAAAATCTTAGACAAGTATGCTTAACATGAAACAAGCTGTTCTTAAATAATGTTGTGTGACAGGTTTTCCAGTGCATAGTGACAGAAGGTTTAGAGATTGTCACAGTATTAAGGTCATTACTTTGGAGTTTATATACAATAAAGTGGATCTACTAAGGTCAGACGTAGACTAATTTAAGCTGGATATGGGGAACTATGTTTCTGAAAAATCCACTGCACGTACTCACAGATATGATCTGAGCTTCCAAGCACACCCATTCTCTGGAATTCCCTGGTCAACTAAATTTACATGTTGTGTATTTCTAGAAGCTCCTGGTCTAAATGGATAGTCTTCTCTCATCCCAAAATATTGGTTGCTGTCCAGTCTCCACTTAGCTCTGTGGAGTGTCCTGAAAAGTGTGTTCCAACTGTCTCAAGCCACATGGGAACTGAACTGAGATCATTGAATGAAAGTGTAATAGTGCTGGAGCTTGTGTAGAGTAAGTTAAGTGGTCAGATCGCATGCCAGTGTAAATGAAAAACTTGACTCCAACCCTTCCTCTCTCTGAAAGCATAAGCCAATTCACCAGGCAGTCCCTTAAACACTAGGGTATAGAGTTTCAAGAGAGAGGGGAAAAAGTTAATTCTTTATATTGGAGCTAGGCCACTGTGGAGTCAAAAATGCGAAAATAAAGGTCTGTGGAACAGAACACAAAAGCATCAGATTGTAGCTGTGAGGCTCCTAATAACCATTCCTTTTTCTTTTAACTAATTTTTGTTTTTAAAACAGCTGATGATCCAAAATCAAATTAAGTCCTCAAAGAAGCAGCTACCACAGCATGGGTTTTCACTTCCCAGCTAGGCTAGCCTCTTACTGCCTCTGGGACAGTGTGTGGGAACTGCTCCAAAGAGTCACCAACATATCCCAAGTAATAAATGGAGAGTGAATGACATGTCCTGAAAAAGTCCCTGGTCTGTTTCAGCATTGCCCACCTCTCTCAGCTGCCCCTGTGGAGAATCTGCACTCCCCTCAAAGTCTGGCAATTGTAAGTTTCCTGTATTTAATTCTCACTTATGAGAGAATTACCTCCCATCTCCTCTTAGAGACATGATTAGGATCTGAAAATGTGGTCTGCATTTAGTCTGTGTATTTTGCTCCCTGTTGTTTATGTAAGTGTTATGGCCTGAACCATTTAATTTGTCATTGTTTCTTAGTGGTGAAAAGGGAAAGAGCCAAGCAAGATGGATAGAGGCCATTCAAGGGAAGTTCTGCTAGCATCTGGTGTGGGCAGCTACCTGAGCGCTCTGAGATCAGTTGTATTTTGACTATGTGGAATATTTTGTTAAACCACATTTAAGTTTTGAATTTGTACCTCACAATATATTATTACTGCATAGCAATAGGCAACCTAAATGTTTTTACGGTGAAGAAATTACTGGCCAAATGCCAGTCTGGAGCAATTGGGCAAGGGAACCTGGGTAAAATTTATGAAGACAGAGTGAGGACAAATGTGCTTTCTAAATGTATTTGCCATGACTCTTTTGAAGAGTTGAGAACAAGGTGAAGGCAGTAAGCTTACTTGAATTATAGCCACAGTGAGCAGCAGTCCTACTGAGGAGATCTGCAGGGCTCCACATTTGCACTATAACTAGGATTAATTTTGTTAATTCAGTTGAGATGGCAGAACCCTCCTGGTATCAATTCTCTTAAGCATGGGAGATGGACTTGCCCATGTTTTGGAGGTCTCTAAAATACAGCTATTAGCTGGTGTCAAGGAAAGAAAGTGCTGCTGAACGGTGTCATGCTTGACTTCCTCACCTTTGTATTGTGAATATGCAGTTATTGCAGCAAGTAACTGAGACAAAAGCTAACTGTTGTGATGAAGAGTAAAATGAGATGGCTTAAATCACTAGGGAAGGCATATAGGTGGTTTTATCTCACTTTACATACATTGTATGGAAGCCTAGTTCATTGGACGTTGGGCTCCTGCAGCTCAGCTAAGTAACTTCTTAAAAGGTCATCTATGTAACCACACTAAAGGGGTTTTGCCAAAATAACCTTAGTGATTGGAGGCCTATTTGTAGGTATTATGGAGTTATTAAATGGATTTCAACTGTGGTATTTCCTTTTTTTTGGTGAGTGGAGGAGAGGGATAGTGCATGTTTTAAAGCCCTGAACCAGCTACTTTTTTTATTCTTTGTTATAACTGGCACCCCCATTATATTGTTTTAGCTTCCTAGATTTGTGAGTTGGCTGGGATTTGGTTTTACATTTTTTTTTTAAGTTGAATATGAGCCTTTTTTCACTACAACTCCAAATAGTCATTCTTCCTTCAAAACAGTTGCTTGATTTGTATGAACTGCTAGCATTTATGAGTTATGTGTATGTATGTATGTTGAAGAGTCTGAATGAACTGAAGAGTCCAAAATACTTGGTGACAATTCATTCCCCATTGCCAGGTACCTGTCACTGATCTTTTTTTAAGTATCCTAAATTTTATATTTTCTAATAAAAATTCCAGCATTTCCATTTCTTCTCATTCTGTGGAGCTCAATAGTGGGGTATGTTGAAGTATGGTAGACTGCACTGTAGGAAGGCACTGTAGAAAAATTATAGTATGAAGCAATTAACAGAATTGAAATTCTGCTAATGCTGCAGTTAAACAAATTAGATATAAAAGTCCAGGCAAATTTAAAAAAAAAAAAAAAGGTGCTATATTATGCTCCCATAGTAACAATAACTTGTCTCTGCTGAGCGATTTATATTATCTAGCACTGCTGTTGGTGGTAATAAATGCATACTCTTATAGGTAAAATATGTTCAGTGTGGTTAAATTAATACTGCTCTGGGAACTATATCTTTTGATTTTCTTGACCTCTATATATTTAGATATTTGGCCTTACCATTGCATTAAATCTATCCTTTTTTTTCTCCTTTGATTAAAAAAAAAAAAAAAAAAAAAAAGGCTGAGGAAGGGAAAATCAGTGGGGAGCCAGCAGAAACACAGTGATACTGAATTACAGTTTCAGTAAGTAAACTGGGCTTTAATCCATTAGGACTTTTTTGTGTAGGTGTTAATACTTATTTTACGATTCCCTAATGGAGGGAATCATGTTGCACTTAAGTTGTAAAATAAAAGCACACAAGCAAGTGGGCCAGTTGGTCCTCCCCCCTGCTCCTCTCTTCCCTTCCCCTCCTCCCCACAAAAAAACTCCAAACAACCCCCAAATCAATGATTATATACAATGCATATCAGATAATGTAATTTGTACAGGTTCCTTAAGTCTTTGAATTATCATAATGGCTAATCTTGTCAGGCTTAGACTTGTTGCTCTTATCCACTGGACTTAGTATCTTCCACAAAAATATGATATAGTGTGCTTACATACACTGAGTTGCACTTATCTTGTGCCATTTGTGGAGTAAAGTACTTTTCAACCTGAGGAATAGCACAGAACATTGCTCTGAGCTGATGAGCTAATGCTGTTCTTTACACTGTCACATCTGATGCTGCAGGTAAAATCTTTCCTTGTATCTTCAAGTACATGAGAAAAACACAATTGAATGCTGCTTTTTGACAGATGAGCCTCACAGTTGAGTCTAAGTTCTCTCTTTCTGCAATTTTTGGACAACTCATAACATCATGACACTTTTTTCCTTTTCCTTCCCACAGCTAGACAAAAAGCATCATGGCAAAGATATCAGTTGTCAGGTTTGCTATTGTTGAAATAGAGATCATTACCTCAACACATTTATACAGATAAACCTGATTAAGTGAAAATGAATATTCTTTGAGCATTTCACGTAAAACCACTTGCCAAAGGAATTTAGACCCTTAGAAATGTGCACAGTGGTAGGGCACAAAGAGTAATAAGGAACAGATTAGAATAGGGACTCTGTTTTTCAAAAAGTGCAAGGCCAGTTCAGAAATCTCTTCCAACCTGTTGCCCTAGGACCAGAATTCAAACAGAACTAACAATTTGGGAACCAGAGCTCATCTTGCTTTCAGTGATAGAGATGCTCATCCTCTTTCTCAGAGAAGGGAGCTAACATGTTCTTAAACCTTCATTCTGCCCAAAGATGAGGATGTGTCATTGGGCTTGCAATGTGATTTGGAAAAATATCAAAATGAAATACAGAGGGGAGCATAGATTATAATTACACAGAAACTAGATTTTCTGAATATTTACTTTTGCAGACATACTATTACTTCATCATCTTCTTGTAGCCAGTGACCGTTACTGGATCTTTTGACTAGCGAGGAAGTTAAAAAGTCTTTTGGAGGGAGTTAACAGGAAGCCATGTTACACCTTATTTCTTCTGTTATTTTTTCACCCATTTTTTTTCCTAGGTTATGTTTTGACTTTACACTTAGACCATTTTTAGCACATATAACCTGAGTGGGTCTGAGGAGCAAATCTGTGAGAAATGCACTGAAATTTTCTCCTAGTTGGCTCCAACTAGAATTAAGTCAGTCTTCTGGCTAAAGGTTTTATATGATACTACAAAACAAGTAAGAAATCACAGTATCCTGAGGGAACTACACTCTTGATGGCTGCGAACTTAGCTGAATTAACTAGCCTGTTTTCACGCTCATGAAATATACTTGAAGTGAAGGGAGGCTGGATGTTGTTTGACTGCTGAATAGGAGGTTTTCTGCTATTTATAGCTCAGGGATTAGTGTGTTCAGTAAAAAAAAAAAAAAAAAAAAGAAAAAAGAAACAACTATTATATATAATTGTACGTGGCACAACAAATTATGATGAACTGTGAATTGTCACACTCATTGTCACACATTCAGTGATGATCAAGTTGGAGCAGTTCTATGAGGAGTCATTTCTACAGGTGCATTAATGATGCCAGACCCAGGACCAGCTACAAAGTACCTATACAGAGACTGGTAAGGTCTCCATAAAGGCTACAGAAGAGTGAAAGGAGAGGAGTAGAGGGCAAAAAGGACCATTAATTGTACTCTGCTGTTATCAGAAAAGCTATCCTGGCAGATGCACGCAGCCCCCCTTTACTTTGATGTGAGGAGCAATCACCAGAATGCACTTTCTGAAAGTGCTGCTGTGGTGATAAGTCTGTTAACTTGGAGGAAAAAAACACCCCGACGAGAGACATTATTCAAAATGTTTTGCTGGTGATGTCCCTTTTCTCCCAGAAGCACCATCTTCAACATCACTGCCTCTTTGTTCATGAGGCTATTAACCAGGGGAAAAATCAATACATAATTTATCTTCCTGCATGTGGCAGAGTTTGAGAGACTGAAAGAAATAGAAAAGATGAAGAAAAAGGCAGTGCTTTTGGTATTTAACTGGTAAGGAGAAATCAGTTCTTAAGGGAGAATTGTGGGTTTTGCATGTGTTGCTTGCGCACATGCTTGACTTATGTGGTTGCTGAATTTGTGTTCAATACTGTGGAGTAGAGTTTCCAAGAAAAACTGCAGGAAGCGATGCTCACTGCTAGGCATGGGAAGTGATAACAGTAACATTCTTCTGCCCTAGAGTGGTGGTATTAGAGAATTGATCTAGAATGGGAAAAGTTTGGATTCATTCTGCCTGGGGAGGCTTCAGAACTCGGGTGTTCCTTTCCACCTGGGAAAGGCTGGAGGTGGGGGGAAGTCCCAAAAGAGGCAAGACTAAGGTATTTATTTCCTGGGAGACCAACTGGAGTCTAAAAGTTCTTTTCCAAGGGAGCATTTTGGCTACCAGCTTTAGAAGGTCATTCCTGTACAGTCTGATACCATTTAAATAGTTCTGCAAATTGAAATTAACTCAGGAACTCAGGAAAAGCTGATGGATAGTAGTCTCAAAATATCCACCAGGTTCGTGCACAAGGGAAGATGGGGAAAGAGTATGAATGTGATTTCAGACTCAGCTGGAACATAGCTTTATGCAGAGGCAAGTTACAAGGAAGAGAATATTCTTCCTTGTTTTCAAAAACTTTGTCTTAAGTAAGGACTGCAACCCAGAAACTGTAAAGCTACAGTTCTATCTTGCTCTCTCACTCCTCTGACCACTCCTTTTTCTTTTTTCCTTTCCCCTCTAGTTAAAAGTGATGAAATCAGTCTGAGTTGCAAAAGTTTTGGCAAGGTTGTAACTGCATTTTTCTGTGAATTGGTTGTATATTGAAAGACTCCCCCAGCTTTAGTATCTACTATTTTCTTCTAGCAAGGCAGCATTTAAAATCCCTCCTTCTTATGGGTGGGAGTATGTCAGATATTTCTCTGTTGATCTTAAGTTCTATGACATTCAATTCATAGAGCTCTTTCTAGGTAGTCTGTTTGTAGCCATGACAAAAAGTGCTGTTTATATATACATACATACATATAAATATATATGTTTATATCTTCATTAGTTAAAGCAGGATCTGTGCAACCTTACATGAGCTACTTGATTTATGTCCTGCTGAGTAGACAGCAATCCAGCTGATTGTGATTCTTTCTCAGATTCCCCCCATTAGACTTTCTGCTGTTTGTTTTTCATGCAGCAATGTGTGGCAGGCCCTTTCACAATGAAGAGGTCTTCTACAGACTCTTTGTGCTCATGCTTCGACTTGTTTGCGAAGGTGTTCACCCATATTTGCTAAGTGGAAGCACACTGGGGTATCAAAGTTCCTATGTGTGGAGCAGGTTGTACACTTTAGGGCTTGTAACCTGGACTTTTCATCTAAGGGTCTAAATTTCAGCTACATAGGCAAGAATATTAATAGGTAAATGCTGCTTTTCAGAAATGGATTATCATTGTATTTTCCTTGCTTTTTTAAGGAGATTGAAATGTTATTCTTTTTCAATTAGAAGTTGTATGTGTACACTGGTTGTGTTTTCGAACAGCAATGTGCATGGCAAAATTCTATTTGTCATGGATTGCACTATTACTTTTCATATGAAGTTATCATGAAAGCATAAAGAATTACATCTGTCATATGCAATAATGGTTTTTAGATCTAAAGTAGAGAGCAAGATGCATTCACTTGCACAGTATGTTGATTTTCAATCATGCCATGGCGTCATTATGACTGTTTGTACTTAGAATCATACAGGCACAGAATAATTCGAGTTTGGAAGGGACCCCTGCAAGGTATCTAATCCAGTCCCCTGCTTGAAGCAAGGTAATTTCAAAATGAGATTGTTCAGGGTTTTATACAGGTAAATTCTGAAAACCTCCAAGGATTAAGATTTCACAGCTTCCCTGGGCAATCTATTCCAGCTCTTAGTGAATTGTAATTTTTGTTTTTCTTATCTTGTTCAAATTTACCTTCAATGCAGCTTGATTTTAACATTTTGCCCTTTCCTTGCGTTTTTAAAATAAGTTTGGCTTTGTTTTCTCTATCTGCCTTCTCCCTCATTTAAGGAGTTTAGGGGGAATTTATAGGAATTTAGGGAATACTTAGATTACCCTCTGGCCTTCTCTTTAGGCTGAACAAACCCAGATCTTTCAGCCTCTGCTCTCCCATCATGCACTCCATGACTCTTACTGCTGATAAGAGCTATGTGGTCTGTCAGTGTGGCTACAACCTGAATAGTACAACTGCTTTGTTTTCATGAATTAATACACATTTTTGTGTGTCAAAGTCTTCTGCTTTGCAGGATTGTATTGATTTGGAGGAGAACTTGAAGAATAAAGGCTTTGAAATTGATATTTTTATTTGCTTATGCTTTGGGGAAAAGTTTTTATTTATTCTTGTGTAGGGTTTTCTCCTTTTCCAGACTATAGGTGAATAACCTAGGTACAAAAACACACACACACACACATACACACACACACACACAAGTTGTCTTCAGTTGTCTGACAGAACTAATACTATACTAATGTGTATGTGCTACACACCACATTGGGGTAAGGTAAGAGAAGAGAGAAAGAAAGAGAAAGAGGGGCTTGGCTTTACTAGACCTGAAGTGCAGGCAACCAAGTTTTTCTAGTAGGCAACCTCTCTGACAGTGTCACTGTGCCCTTCAGAGTTTCCTCATTTATATACATGGCTGATTGCTCTGCATGTTGTAAAGAGCTCCCTATAATTGTCACTCTCAAACAAAATGCATTGACTGTGAATATTCATCATCATCTTGCAAATACGATGTAAACAGGGAAGTATAATCCCTTCACTGGCGTCTCGAATCTGTATCAACAGATCCATTAACTTGGCAAGCTGTTAAAGAAGAGAGGATGGTAAAAGACCCAGTAATTTGTCATGGCTTGGGATTTTTGCTATAGTTTCATTTTAAGCTCTGTATATGGCAATCAGTTATAAATTTAAACAATATCTTTTGTTGAAACTAATAGCTTTCTATAGAATGCAAAATGAGTGCTGATCCCTAGGAATTTTTCACATAGGATGTATTTTGCTTTTGCCTTTTCACTAATTCCTGAGTATTTTCTATGTACTCAGACGCCTGCCTTCATACCAAAACCCAAACTGAAAAATCTCAAATGGAAGACATTATTCCTCTTCCTGAACAGCCATTTTTCCTTTAGTGTGGATGGAGTGTTGAGTAAGTTGGGGCCAGGGGAGGCCCTGTTTTTCCTAAGTTACAAAATGAGATTATTGCTAGGTTGTTACAGCTTAAAGATTACAGTTGGAGCGAAGGAGACTTGTGATATGAAAAAGGTGGCAAATGACTATTTTGGTCGATGAAGCTGAACATATTTACATTCTGCAGTCAGAGATTGTTGGTATTGACTTTGTAGGTAGTTTGTTAACAGCAGATACACAGCAGATTACAAGATACACTCGTTAAGACCTCTTTCTTTTTACTTTTCATAGATGCACAGTTTTGTTGTCCTTAAGTTGTGTGTTTTAAACTGAATTTGTTTTAAAACAATCTCTGTTTAAATATAACTTACTGTTATATTCTGATCTGTATTGTTATTTTCTGATCTGTAAAATGATCTCTGTTCAACAAGTGTAGCTGGATTTATTTAGCACACAGGAAAGATTCGGTTGCATTTCTGAAGTAATTATTAAACTTTCTGAATAGTTTCTGTTTTCTGAGACAAGATCTATATTTATGGAATTTAGAGTTGCTATGATTGAGTCCACTTAAATTATATATGACAGGCACCTCGTTGTGACTAGGAGACTGTAGCACTTCCTTTTGCAATTAAGGAACTTAGCTGGCATGAGATTATCAAACTGAGCTTAATTGTTTAGGGAGTGAATCATCATGCACATCTCTCAAATATTTATCTTTTGTGTTTAACATGTCATATTTAATGTATTACATTTAAATGTAATTTTTAAATTTCACATTTTGTAATGTATTTCATATTTTCACATGTAATTTCACATTTTAAGTGAACAGTAGCTGGATATTGATCTCAGTCCCTGGGGCTGTGTGCACATTAGCACTTTGCTTTTAAGCAGCAGCACAAATCTGATGCAACCCTCTTGACTGTCTCCAGTCACTGCATGTGTACTTGGTTTTCAATGTAGTTATAGTGCACTGAATATAATTACCATTACTCAATTCACCATCAATTTACCATTATTATTATTACTTTTTTTTACATCCATTCTGCTAGGTTGAAGTCTACCCGTTCAAGGTCCGGTGAGATGCAACTTTAGGACTTGACAAAATACTGCAGTTTTATAATTTGTATTATAGGGTTGAAAATGTATGATGCTACTATTAGAATGCAGCCTAGTGCCTCACTAATAGGCATGCATATAATGTGCATACATTTTTCTCCTGTATGGATTTTATTCTCTTAAGTATACTTTATAGGATCCTTTTTATCAAGATATTAATAATAAAAGTGGACACAATGATCTTTATACATCAACATAAAAAGGGTTTAGAGAATATTGATAACAAAAGATGACAGCTCTTTTCAATAATAAGCCCTTATGCTGAAAAACAAAATAGAAATGCATTGATTTATTTGTAAATAGAAAAAATGAACCTTTAAACATGCAGGGACCATTTATATACTTAATTATAATCATGCTGCCATTGGGCAAGGAATTCTTTTACAATTCCCCACCTAATTTTGTAGTTACAGTATATAAAATATAAATTGCATGAAATAATAAAAATGATAAATGCTAGTATAACTGCCTTTTATTTTATAACTGTTTCTAAGATACAGTTCTAATGTTTGGAATTAAAAATGTTGTTCAGTAGTAGGTTCCTGCATTATTTATATTATCTTTTCTACCAAATGTAGAAGCAGCTGATGATCGCCATGAAACCTTCGTTGTTCCATTCTGAATACTCTATTAACAAAATTAATATTTTGCCATTGGTATATAAACAAGATTAAAAAAACTAAACTTATATAAAAACATTGTATTACCTGATGTTTATTAGAGAGATTTTAAAGACTGTCCTTATGCTTTTGTTTTAATTTTGAGCATCTCCATGATGTTTCTTGTTTCTTCCTTCTTGTATATTTGCTTATTGTTATTCTACACTTGCAAGTCAAATGTTGATTTGACTTCCCTGCCTTGATTTTTGAAGTGTTCTTTGGACCTTTTTGGAAGTTTTGGTTAGAAATGTTTACCCCAGGTAGGAAAATTATCAGTTTTAAATCCACTTTGCTTTCATTGTATATTTTAGCCGTTGTTGGTGAAGGCAGATTTCAACTGCTTTAGCTCTGACCCATAAAACTAATTTCTAATTTGGTAGGCTGCAAAATCTGTGACAAGTTTTTGCTTTCATTTGGTTGATGTAGCAGTTTCTCAGTAGGTTAACCAAGAAGTTCAACATAATCATGCCCTTAGTTATTTAACCTCATCTAAAAATATATAGACTGCATGTTTTAGTGAATGCTATTAGTGTGCTTAAATTAAATCTGTAGTATAAACTGATATGCAAATCCCCTTTGTTGTGCATAATCAACAAGGACAGTTTTTATAAGCAATTAGATTTTAGTCTTACTGGATGATTTTACTTGCCACTTCTCCCAGTGCTACTTGAGAAACTATCATTAATATTGTCTTGCATTTCAATGCACAAGATACGATGGGAAAAGGCATAAAACGGACTTGAGCTAGGGATGCTGATGTTGATACTTAGAAGACCCTAACTTGGGAACAAATTGGAGCCAAGTATTTGAATGAATTTAAAGGTTTTTTGTCTTAGTGAAGGTAAGACTTTATTAAGACTGGATATAAGGGTGAATTTATAGACAACTTAAAGTTTTCTCTTCACAGTTGAATCTTTCCCTCAAAGTCCTTATCAACTTAAGTAATAAATAGGGTACTGTGGCTGCACACCTAAAGGGATTAGGAGTTTAAAATCTGTCTTTAGTAGCAAAAAATAAGCTATATTTAAACATGAAGAAACCGCCCCCATTCTGGGTTTGAGACCTACTGTATGAGGTTCAACAAAGCCAAGTGCCGGGTCCTGCACATGGGTCACTGTAACCTCATGTTGGACTACAGGTTTGGGGCAGAGTAGCTGGACAGTTGTGTGGTAGAAAAGGTTCTAGGGGTGCTGGTTGGCAGCTGGCTGAATGTGAGCCAGCAGTGTGCCCAGATGGCCACGAAGGCCAATGGTCTCCTGGCTTGTATCAGTGAAGTGATCATTTCCCTGTACTTGGCCCTGGTGAGGTCACATCTCGAATTCTGTCCTCATTTTTGGGTCCCTTATTATAAGAAAGATGTGGAGGAGCTGGAGTGTGTCCAAAGAAGGGCAACAAAGCTGCTGAAAGGGCTGGAGCACTGACCTAATGAGGAGTGGCTGAGGGAGCTGGGGCTATTTAGTGTGGAGTAGAGGAGGCTCAGGGGAGATCTTATCGCTCTCTGCAGTTACCTGAAAGGAGGTCGTCACTTCAGAATAACTATAGATAGGACAAGAGAACAAGTTGCACTAGGGAAGGTTCAGGTTGGATATTAGGAAAAAATTCTAAACAGAAAGTGGTGAAGCATTGGAACAGGCTGCCCAAGGAAGTGGTGGAATCATCATCCCTGGCAATGTTGAAGAATTGTGCTCAAGAAGCTGCTTCTCCTCCACAAGCATGCACTCCTTTGGCTGTGGGACATGTGTTAAGAGAAGCGCTGAAGGTTGTTGATGCTGACCATTTTTCACGCCAAAATATTTGTTCTTTTTTTCCATTGGAGGTAAAAAGTATATTACTTATCAAGCAAGCTTGCCATAAAATACATGCTTAAGAAATTTTAAGGTTAATCAACGTCATGTTCACTTATCTGCAGAGAGAAGGATATCCATGCTGTATGCTTTGTAGGACTCTGATTGTATCTCATTGCTTATACAGGCTGGAATTTGAGTTCTTCTACCTACAGAAGAAATCTAACCTGAATTTAATCAGGAAGCTCTTCAGTTTGAACTAATACATATATCTGTTTATGATATGGTCTGAAAGTCCTAGTCTAAGTTAATGTATAAGACTGAATTTTAAACAAACATGGACAATGTCCAGTCTGTTCTGTCTGACAGAGCCTGGTGCCGGAGGTATCTAGTAGTGTTAAGGCTTGAGTGTGTGTCTCAGAGCAGGCATCAATACTTCATACATATTTTACAGCTATCAAATTTGATGACAAAGATCTGGTGTTCCTAGTATAGGTAGATTTGTATTCTGAGAAGCAATATAATTGAGTTTCCTAGATATCCAGTTGTTTTATATGTCTTGGTCTGCACTGAGATATGAAGATATTTACATTTGGTTCAGTTTTCTATACTAAAAATCTTATTAAAAACAAATTCATTAGCCTGATGCTACAAGATTCAGCTCTACTGTGATACATTATTATTGCAATAAATGTGATGAGGCTCTGAATTACACCTGCCTTGTACTTTTTCTTGTTTTCTGGCAAAGTATTTTGGCTTCTTTGAAGATGCAAAACTGTAATACTTGCGGTAAGTATAGATAAATATAATTTGACTCTAAAGGTAGTGTTGAGAAAACATAGACTATCCATTGGCTGAGATTCAAGTTTACAGAACTTTAGAACCAGTATATAATTTTCTTTGTGTTTCTTGATCGTCTGTTTATTGAACTGTGTTTGACAGGAGGGTGTGAAAAAAGGCAGGAATAGAGAAACTAAATAATAGGTTTAGACCATGTATGTTTAAAGTATTCAGATCTTGAGCTAAATAGAAAGCAATGCATTTCTGGAAAAAAAAATGCCTGCATTTTTTTTCTTTATAATGCAAATAATACATTGTTTTATCAAATACGTCTATTAATCTCAGAATGCTTTATACTTTGTATCTTTTTGATGAAATTTATAACATTCCCCCAAACCTGATGGTGTTTTAAGAGTCAAATATTGATTTTTCCCATGTCTTTTTTTTAACTGTTTGTAATGAATGTGAATAAACTGGGTTTGTCAGTGATGAGGAAGATTTTTCTTATAAGATGTGCTGCAATATCTGTTCATGTCTGACAAGCCAAAGTTGCCTCAAGAAGAGGACTTAATGGAGCTAAACTTGTTTATTTGCTTCTTTGTTGTTCTTCCAGGCAGCCTCTTGAAGGAAATGGACCTTTTGACTTCTGCTTAGTGTCTTCTAGTCTTCAGTATTCTATATTATCATATTCTTAATTATTCAGATTTCAGGATGCTGAGAGAGAAAGGTAGACACAATATATGATATCTGCCAGGTCACAATGCTAACATGGTTATCTTGCTTCCAGTACATGATGTAGTTAATTCGGAACTAGTTTGCAGTTCTCACACAAAGCACTACTTTGTGGTTTGTAGATGCTAATATGTTGCTACAGAACAGAAATGTCTTGCTCATGAAACCTGATGAGGTTGCCAAAGTAGACAACACCTCTGGTGCATTTGCATTAACTTTTGTGCAGCCCCAGTGGTGGTGGCGAAGGTTGGCAGAGGAGAAGGGTATGGTGCTGTGCTGCTTACTGGGAGATTTGTTAAGAGTGCTCACAGAATATGTAGGATGCATTATCCTCTGTCTAGACTGGCTAATTGACTTTATATCTAACAGTCAGCAGATTTTAAAAAGTGTAATGTTCCTGAAAAGGAAACAAAACCTTGATCTCCCACACTCTTGAACATGCAGGTTAATTGCAAGGCTTTAAAATATTGCCCCCATCATCTGGCTTCAGGGAATCATCTATTTCTGTATGCATAGTAGAGAAATAGGATGTGTTTTAGTAGAGAAGTCTTTCTTCTGGAAAATTTTCATTAGTTTATATTCTTTTCACTTCTGCACAGGCAAAACTGAGCTCAAGATTATGACATTTGGACTGTGATCCAGATGAGAGGAGGAGCCCTGGCCTTGTTGTGATACAAAGAAGAAATCATATTTGCCATGTATTTTGCTGTTCACATTTCTCTACCTGGTCCTCTGACTATACTAGGTATGATTAATTTAGGCTGGAATAAGATGTGAAAACTTCTAGAAAAATGTTCTTTAATGGGCTAAGTAGTATAATCTCTTTCTTTATATCTCTTCCACATTTCTAAAATTTTTACAATAAGATTAGTGTGCTCCTTTGGTCTCGTTACCATTTGTTCAACACTACTTCTATGCTTTATCAGTTCAGAGAAGAAAAGACTATTTAAATATGCAGAATTTTCATCTGTTTAATTTAAATGCAGTTAAAGTTCTCAGGCCCTCCAGCAAGTCCTTTAAAAAAATAGGGTAATCGTTAAATGCATTTTTTTTCAGTCAAAGAGAAAAAAAATCAATTTCAGAATCTCCAGTTTCTGAGATCAAGTCCACTGCTGCTCAGCAAGAATCAGTGCTGGCTGCCATATGAGGACAAGCAGGAGTGCCTGACTGTGCATGCAATGTCCTTGTGAAAATATTGACAGTGAAATGATGACTGTTTTAACTATTTAAGAAGGCAGAATCTAGCTGAACATCTGTCCTGTGCTTTTCTGTATTTGAAGCTAAGCCTACAGTGTACGCAAAGATCAAATCTCAGAGATACCTAGCATGGGAGAATGGAAATTTGCTCATATTCTGTGGAAAGCCTTAAGTTCGCATATCCAAAATAAGTAGGATATTTCTTTTTGCACATGTAATCTCCAAGCCTGCAAATATTTTCCCCACTGATTATCTTCATTGTATGACAATGCTGCGATGGCAAATACTATAAAAGCAATCCCTATGTGATTATCAAATTTTCCTCTCCCTTTCTCTTCTTCTGGCCTTAAAAAGCCCTACTAGTTGTAACTAAGTTAGTAAAGATGTGTGTGCAGTGTTTAGAGCATGCTGCTCTAATCATTATCACTGTATAAGACCATCTTTACTGTTACCACTCTTGACTCGCTGGTGTCGCTCTTGTCAGCGTTAAAATCGATTTCAGATATTCGTTTAAAAATAGGTCTTTTTCACATGAGATATTTATCTTTTATCTGAATGGCATCTTCTTTAAAGCCTCTTTCAGTTGCTGGCACTGTTTAAAAAATTCCTGATGCTTTAGAAATTCAACTGCCTTTTTCATAACTAGTGTATTGTAGTGTAGTTTAGCTTTAAACTGTTAAATTTATTAACTGTTTTCATAATATTTCAGATGGCACTTCTCAGGTTTTTTCATAATAAAAAATAAAGTTACATAAATAAAAAGTTAGATTTTAAAGCAGCTTTCAGTGAAAAACTTGTTTATAAATTGCAAAAGTAATCTTAGAAGCTTTGTTTCTTTTCTTTTCTCTTTCTTGTTTATAAAGAACATTGTCTGTGGCATTCTGACCTGCCTTGCAGGATTTTATTTAGGTGATTACTGAAAATTTCTTACATGTAAGGCATAGAGGACAGACTGTCTATGCTGCAGTCACTGTGAGCTTATTGATACTACTGAGAATAAATGGAAAAAATAGGCCATTTAAACCATAGAAATGAGAAAGATCTATAAATCTATAAAACTTTTTTCTTCAATGCTTTTATTGTTTAATCAAATTTTTGCTTTTTGCAGCGATTCATTTTGGCATCTTCCAAGAAGTCAGCCTGCATTGAGACTGTAAAAACTAAACAGTAGTTATAATGATTTGAACATCTCCTATTGTATTATTATATTTACTTCAAAACATATATCTGGTTTAGAATAATTTTGCTCTACACAAATTTCAGTTAAAATGAAAGTTTTTCAGATAAAACATTAATTTGATTTTACTTTTTTACCTAAGAATATCCCCAAATCAACTCTGTAAATATGCTAGATACAATCAACTTTTCCTTGTGACTATGATCTCTATGATATAGTTTATAGACTATTCCGCTCATATCTTCAATGGACACTAACAAAAGCATAAGCCTTGGGAAAAGGACTTATCTCCTTCACTAAGTCATTTTCAGCTGTTGTGATGCAAAAAATTGACATTTTGGTGTCTACTGCTGGCTCTAATGCTTACCAGTCCTGCAAAGCGTGGCCTCTGAGTTTCCTGACTTGTATGTGTCTTTTACACATCATGAATCCGTAGCTATCTTAGGCAAGGATGTCTTTTTACTCCATTTCTACAGTCATTCAGAGGAGGGTCATGTTATGAAAAATCATTAATAATGAGCATCAATCATCAAATTAATGCTAATTTCAGGTGCTGGATTGCAGTGGCATGTACCTAACTGCTTTGTGATTGACGCTCTGGAGTGTAAGTCCATTATATAAATACAAATTTTATTCTGCTTAAATTTATATTATTTCTTGAAAATCTTGCTTAGTTTACCTATAATAGTTTTTCATTTTGAAGACTTCCACCTGGGGAAATGGCTAGAAGAAACTATTGATTGAAAGCCTGCTCAGAAATGGTACCGATCGCTTCTAGGCAAATGGGTCATATCAATAAATTGTGTCACAAAACACAGTTCTGCAGCAGCATGTCAGTTACATTGCACATCTCTGAAAGAATCAGTTCTTGAAAGTACTTCTGAATGCATTAATAGGAAGAGCGTTTTTTATACTCATATAAGCAGAGTATTCCAGAAACTTTGAGCACATGAAGGGGACAGAATAATATTTTGTATATACATTGAATTCCGTTCATGGCATTGGCAGTAAGATTTGCGGTAAGATTTGCGGCAAATCAGAAATGTTCAGGAGCTACTTTACTGGTATTGAGGAAAGCGACAGGAAAGGATCAGATAACAGCTTTAAATAATTTGGTACACGGGTAACCACTTCATACCTGTGACCTCCCAACCTGCTGAAATGTGGCACTAACTACAGGGGTGACACGCCACCATATCTCACTGCAGAATGACCATATAAAGTGTTTTATTTGTGGAATCTTTCATGCTGTCATGATACAAACAGCAGAAGCTGTGATCGAATAGTTAGGTTGGAAGAAGATGTAACTGAAATTTATGGCTCATCGTCATCAAGATGCCTAGTGCCAGATATCAAGAAGAAAATGAAAATCAGGAAAGTATTCAAAGAAAAGTATGTATGTACTTCACATTTAAGCGGGTAATGTGGCAGGCTGCAGTGCAGGGAAAAGATCAGTGTCATAATTTTGTATTTTTACTGACTCGTAGGCTGAGAAATTGAGATGACTTCATAAGGATTTTGTTTGTCAGGGTGTTCTGTGAATCACTTCTCATTCCCCAGGGTCAAAGTTGCCTTTCCATTCCAAGGGATTCTCTTTTGCCTTTCTGAACTGTAACTTTGGCTTGTCATTTTTAGGCAGCTTATATTACTTGTATAACTTAGATACATGAGTAAACTTCCAAAAGATCTGACTCTTAAAAAGAAAAGAAAGTCTTTAAATTTGTATTCAGATTTTCCTGATGCTAAACAGTCTGTGTGAATATCTCATTTAAATAATTGGCCAGTGTCTAGACCTTTGTTCTTTGGGTTTTTTTTACTGGGGAGGGAGTAACGGGTTGAGCTTCACTTATGGATCTAGAAAGACCAAGTATGTAGAGAAGAGCGGTATGAGAAATGCCTGAAATAGTATTATGACTTTTTTTCAAGGGTAGGTGACTTTTTTCTAGTGTCATTTCTTACTCTGATATTTCTTTTTTTTTGTCTTTTTTCATCTGTTTTAAGGGAAAGGCAATGTTTATTTCTAATCCTTTGACAATGGTTATTTAATCTTAATAATTCTAATAGCAAGACTTCCAGTTGTTCTTCAGTTGGGTAGACTAGTTCCTACACATAGGTATTATCTACAGTTGTAGTTAAATGTTCATTTGAAGAATAGATATTTAGAACACTTGCTATACTCATGTAACCTCATGTACTGCTACTGAAATGGTCAAGTGGTCATATTTATATTCCTATTCCTTTTTGATAAAAATAGAAAGGGATAATTTCTAATGGTTTACTTATATCTCATTAAATTACATTACTGTGTGTGTGTATGTAGGAGAAA
This sequence comes from Nothoprocta perdicaria, assembly GCF_003342845.1. NCBI lineage: Eukaryota > Metazoa > Chordata > Aves > Tinamiformes > Tinamidae > Nothoprocta > Nothoprocta perdicaria. The sequence continues at coordinate 3,032,392 of NW_020455810.1, forward strand.
GGTGTGCAGACATGCATGTACTCCTGTCTAGTCTTCAGTGTTCCAAAAGCAAACTGATACTTTTCTGCCCTACTGACAGATTACAATGTTTATTAACCTAGAGGGCATAAGTTACAAAACTCATTTTCTGAAACAGGACAAAAAGTAATTTGGGGAACCAAATTGTGGGGGAAAAATAAATATATATATATATATATATATGGAGTTATGGTACTGATTTAGTAATACTACTTGAATCTTGTGTAACGTGAGCAAATTCAGGTGCAGGATTCATACTGGCTAGTAGCTATCTTATGCAGAACTTACTGATTTTATTTTTTAACTGATATACAGTTAGAATTCACCAAAATTTCTGGCAATTTTTTCTTTCAATTTCAGAGAAGCTCTCTTTCTTAAGACATACTAAATCATTATGTACATTCAGTATTTCCAAGAGATGTGAGGGAAAGTGAAGTGCAGAGTTCTGGTAGGCAATGAAGGAAATGGCACTTTAGCTTCTCAATCATGTCCTAAATACATTTTATCATTAAGGACACTGACAGACAGCAGTGACAGATGGAGTTCCTGAACCAAGTCTCTTTTGGGCTTGCAAGTTGATTCTTTATAGACCATCTGGAAGCAAACCCGGGCAACATGTCACCTCTGCAATCCCTGATATTGCCTGGGTCCCGAGATGACTTTCTTTGCTATAGCCATTGCCAGCCAACTGTTACACAGGCACAAAGACAAAATTTTCTTCTTACCCACTGTCATCACTTTTTTCTTCTTTTTTTTAACAAAACTTTTGTTTTTGGCTGTTCTGAACAAACATTATTGCCAACATCATGCTAGTGCTCTCAAAGGTGCAAGACGACCCTTTCCCACCATCTGAAATATTGATATTATGGAGCTGTAGGTCAGACGAGAAGTAGCAAAAAAAAGCAACCACTTAGCCTGTCAATGCGAGGGTGCTTTTTCTTGCTAAACATCAGTGACACTTTATCTGAAATGATACATTTTTCTCCATCCCCTCTTTTTCTCTGGTTACAGGAAATTTCAAATATCAGTTATCAAAGTTAGATTTTTTGGTGGTACACAAAAATGTGCTTCTTCCATCTTCTTTCCTCTGTTCTCTTGCTTATGCCTAAACTTTGATCATAGACAGGGTATGAATTTGTAGTACACTTTACTTTCCGACCTGGTGGAGCTACTACTGGCAAATACACTAGTAGCCTAGTCTGAATCTCCTTCCATCCCTTGCTGTTCTTTGGAGAAGAAAAGCGACTGTTTAAAAAAAAAAAAAAAAAAAAAAAAAAAAAAAAAAAAAAAAGACTGTGATTGGCAGGGTTTTTGCCCACCAAAATACAGCTGATATGCATACCTTGCCAAAACCAGCAAATTTATGAAGGCTACATTTTCAGATCATTCAAAGTCTAAATGCTTCCAGTCTCTAGCTGAAATGGAATTTCAGTACCGTGTGTAGAATCTTGCCAGTTGAGCTGCTGTTTCTCAGCATTGTTATGCTGTGCTGTGCAAGTTGTCTGTCTTGAGGTTATTTCAAGAATTGTACTGATGACCTACATGGCAAGGCAATGTTTAATTTCTGATTTTTAAATGAGACAGGCAATTTATAAAATTTCTGTGTAAAATCACATTCTGGATCAATGAGAGTAAGAAGAATTGTGAAGCTGGCATTTATCTCTTGCAACACTTCAAAAAAAAAAAAAAGAGAGAATTAAAGAGGTTCAAAAGCCTGAGATTTATTATTTTCTAAGCCAGTTGAAGGTTGTCTTAATGTTCTGTGTACAAAAGGCCATTTGGTTGTTGCTGAAATTGCTGACTAAAATACCCAGGACTGACATGCCTGTCAGAAGACTGACAAGCATCTGAATCAGTAAAAGCTTTCAGCCCTTTGTTTGACATTTTGGTGGTTGGGTTATCGTTCCGAAGGGGCTTGTTAATGCATTATTTTCTTCTCATAGCTCAGGCAGATATAAGGTAGTTAGTAGTTCTCTTGTCACCAAACACTAAGATAACAATTTCTTCTTTTTCATGCACTTAGCTGAACTTTGTTTTTAGGACTACTAATGCTCTGAGAGAGAATATTTTCTTAAAAATCTTTAGACTCTTTTCATTGCATTCTGTCATCACTGCAAGCAGATGAGAGCCAAATCTGTGAGCAAGTTCCGAAGATTTCAGTTTTAATATCTTCATGAAATATGGTGAGTACTTCATAATTCCCGCAATATCTAGGCCAATTAAAAAAAGTCACACTCAAACTCATAAACCTGATGAAAAATTCTGTATCCCTCTACTAGCTCAGTAGCTACCAGGACCATCTTACTGTGAATAAAAATATTTATATGAGTTTGATCCTAGCCCAAATCAGCTTTCACCAAGTGCAGCACTGAGTGCAATGACCTCTGCTAACCATGGTGGTACTCATCTGTGTTGGTTTAGTTGCATGAGAGCATGATTTAGCTGCATTTAGCTCCCAAGTCAAAGATGGACTGTTTTAGATTCACCCGTGTTTCACGTGAGAGTTTGATGTCCTTTGTTGTGTGAGAAAGGTGCTCCGAGGTTGCAATGTGCCTTCATTTCTAGGAACCTGCCAGCTTTCATGGCTTTTCATATGTGCAAAATCAGTAACTTCCAATGTTAACCTAGTTTTATGTTCAGGTTTTATGTTCAGTAAGAGACTTCCCTTGACTAAAATCCTCTTTTGGCAGTGTAGTGCAGTGCATCCTCAGCTGAGTCCTTGTTACCTTGCTGCCATCACTGAGAGATTATCTGAGAGCTATCTCCTCCTCCTTCCTTTATTCCTCTTGTCACTGCTGTTGTGTCTGCTATGAACCATCTATACATGCTGCTATGAACTATCTGTAAATTATAGGCACTGACTGCTGTTCTGATAGCTATTCAAGGAAGGACTGATGCAAGGTTCTCAAAGCTTCTTTCCCTATCTCCAGGTGTGTAGGACACAGTCGTGTAACTCCAATTATAACTCCAGTGAATTATGATAATTACCATTCAAACCTTTCATATTGAGGACCAATACAAGTATAACTGTTTTTAGCATATAGTTTGCCATTGCAATAATTTGTCCTGGCTAACGTTAGTTGTACTTGGATGTTTGTCCAAGAACAGGCTCTTTGGAGTTCTTATTGTAATGCACTCATTTTCTAGGTGACCAAACATCTTCTAGTTGGGTCTCCAGTCAGACATTGCATCCCATCTTTAGAGTTCAATGAGGTAGAATAGGATATTTTGACAAACATAGGCTTTCTACTTTAAACTAATTTCATTAAGCTGGCAATATGAACTAATTTATTAAACAGTTATCCCTCCATTCCCACTTTTTATTTCCAAGTACTCTTAAGATGTATTAGTTTTGCTAAGCCTTTGAGTTCTAGGCTATTTGACTAAGAGCCATGTATTTTTCAGGAAGGTGTCTTCTCACCTAGCACCACGATTTTCACCATGATGCAACTTCTGTGCTAAAAAAGTTCTCTGCTAAAAAGTTCTAGCTAGTATCTGTAAGGTGGCTCCCTGGCTTCCTTCGATGGGACAGATACCATATCTTCTTGTTAGATCACTCAGCATCCTGAAGGAGGACATGAGGACACTGGTTTTGAAAATAATGGCAGCTGACTTCAGAGCTTGCATGGCATTTTGGATCTGCTTCTGAGGTGTTTGTGTTTAATGGTGACAATACTGTTGTGCACGATGCTAACAAACTGGCACAAAATTCCCATCTTTTGGCTGGAAAGTGTTACTGGTGCCTTAGGCACATTTGGTGAAATGACAGTGTCCAGATGAGACATCCTCTTCCTGCATGAGTGAACTTTCCGCTCAGCCAGAGTCCCTGTGACTCCTTTTGGATTGTCACCTTCCAGTCAACGCACAGCCTCTGTGTTTGCACACCATGCAGTCCTGAAACTCCTCAAACTCCTTAGCTCCTATGTTTCCTTTCTGAAGGGACCTTAGGGATACATGAGTTCAACTTTTGAGCCGATGGTGGTTTGTTCACTGTTGTGTTGTATATCTGAAAGCAAAGCTTCCAGTAGCTGTTACTTTGTCCATTAAAACAGAAGCTCTTTGATGTGACCCTTCTGCCATTCCTCACATTTACTTTCCAGGATTAACACATCTGTTTGCCTTCTATAGCCTATCTATGTGCACTTCTTAATGGGACACTGATAGCAGTTTGAACTACAAAATTTCAAATAATTTAATGATAAAAGTATTTGTCCTCCTATGGGCTTCAGTTTTTGTTTCAACTTGCTAGAAAAAAAAGCCAAATCTGATGAGGCAAAATGTGATTTAGAAAATCAAAGTCTTGTTAGTGGCAAATGTAAAAATTCAAAGGAAGTTTTTTTCAGGGTTAGTTATTGTAATTATGTATTTTTTACACTACCAAACTCTAATATAAAAGTTACCTTTTTTTTTTTCTGTAACTGAAAAAGGCTACCACAACCATAAAATATTCTTCAAACCAATTCTCCTAGGCAGTCTTGTGTTGTATCAGAATTTCTTACAATTTTTTGATTATATGCAGACATTTAGAAAAAGGTTTAATTGTACAGATATTACGCTGCAGGTTTATTTTAGTCCACCTGTTACTCACAAGGCCCCCCAAAAAATTATAACAACCATGACTTTTGAGTTAAAACTTTAGTGATATGTGGGACCACTTGGGTTAAAGATGAATTAAAACCCATCTGAAGGCTGGGCTTGGAGAAGTCTGCAGTAAACAAGCGGTATTTTGCCTCCAAAAGCACCAATGTGAGACCATGTGCTTCATTACAATGAATTGCCTCTGTCAGTGAATGTGACTCTGCCAAAGATATTGTCTTTTTGATGTGCCCTTGTTATGGTCATATCTGAAATGAAATCAGTAATGACACCAAGATTAGGAGAACTCTGGCCTCCTTTAGAGATACTGAAAGTTTTGCTAATGATTCTCCCTTTCTTTTGTAATTCAGGATATTGCTGTGTTTTATGTTCTGTCCTATTGCAAAGTAGACAGCTTGTCTTTCCTAATCATCTCTTCTCCTTGATAGAAAGTGAGTTCTTCCAGGCTTAGACTGCAGTGACAATTTTGTCTATTTTCTATTTATAATATATTATAGTTTATTCTATTATATGTTTTTGTGTTATTTATGTATGAGTGCTTTACTGACATAACTCTTTTCAGGATATATTCTAGGCCTTTGCCTGTCACACAAACTTGCTAACTGACTCCCTCTGGAAGATATACTGATAAGTCATCTTGGTTCTCTTGAATTAACCTGCTTTCTTTAAATTCCCTACTTAATTCTGTCTGATGCTGATTTTAATCTATTGTCCCTTTGTGTTCATATTGGCCCTTGAGAAAAAAAAATGCTTCCAAGCCTCCCGGATTGAATTCCATCCTCCATTTCAAGGAAAAAACTATGAAATTTCCAAAAATTCTTTTTTTTTTTTTTTTTTTTAGAACCTTGAAAAAAGTTCTGTGATTTTGTGTATGTATGAATTTATTGATACTAAAATGCTTATAGAAAAGTCTGACCCTAGGGCTGTATTTTCTCTCTAAAAGAGATGTACCAGAAATAAATGCTCTTCAGTTGTATTGCAGGCTGCTTAGTCTTGTCTTCTCACTGCAATTTCACTCTGCTGACCCAAATGCTAAGCAACGAACTGAGCGATGTCAATCACGACGCTGCCTGTCTGGAATGAGACAAAATGAATTTCTTCCATTTGCTCTGCTATGTGCTGAATGGCTGGCATCAATTATTTTCCCTTCTGTCTCCATCGTTTTCAGGCTTTATGTGGTTTTACAAAAGGCAAATTTGCATAGCAACTGAGCAACAACAGATTTGTGAATCTGCCTGTTTCTCACATTATTACCAAGATGGTTAGTTTTGTACTTATTCTGGAATGTCTTACCCAGGAAGAAATGTTCTTTCCCAACTGGGGGAGAGTGATAACTGAGTAAGATGTTTACTTGGGTTAGTTCTTTCTTAGTCCTATTTCCTCTTACACTCGAAGCAGTAACACTGTTCCTGCTGCTCTTGATAGCAAAATGCTTCTTGTGACAGACAGATTGGCCACTGACCCCAGAAGAGTCAATGTCTTGTCAGAATTTCTCTCTTGGTTGAGAATAAGCTGTGTTTTGCTCTTTGGGTGCAAATTTTGAAAGACTGACTTCTGACTTATCTTAACCTATTTGGTGTATGGGACTACTATCTGAGGATATTGACGTAATTTCTAAATTATTTAAATATAAATGTGCTTTTTAAACAACTGAAATATTAAAGGAATATTTGCACCATAACAATCAGCTCTGAAATAGTTTTTCTTCATAGGCCCTTTGTTCATGGCTTGTTTAGATTTCTGTGAAGCATTAGTGGATCACAAGGATTCTCTAGTGAAAACATATAATTTTGTATTTTGATTTTGCATGCTTTTCTACATGCATACACATCTATATCTCATATCCTTGTAAAATATTAGTATTTGTGTTTTGGGATTATTTTTATTAGACTACAATAGGATATGATATGGTTATATAATAAAAGGCGAAAAAAACTTGCTATTAGAGGCACGAACTTTGTTTGGAAAATTGTTTCCATTTTTTTACGATGGTTTTCGGAGCAACATGATTTCAGGTGGTATTTTGTGTAATGATATAGTACAAGTATAGACTTCCTCATTTAGGCCTCTAACATTCTGAATAGATAGACATATTATGAAGCTGTGAAGTTATTGTACGTCTTTACAGAAACCTGTAGTACGAGTGCTGAAGCAGAGGGAAAATTAAAAAAAAAAAAAAAAAAAAGGTATTTTTTTCTATAAGTCATTAAAAACCTTGGAAACCAATGGATGCTGTCTTTTTGAAAAATTCATACTGTGCAAATGAATTTGCATTCCAAGTGAGAATTATCTCTCACCACATGAACTTGCAGTCTAATGGCCTCAGTAAAATGGGTGTAAATTTCTTTTTTCTGTAATAGTAGATTTGCTGAGATGAAATTGTCAAGATAGCTATTAATATCTCAAATTAAGTCTCCATTATAATTTTTCCATACAGAAGGTACTTCTTGATATATCCTTTAGGGTATCTTTTCAAAATACTCAGCCTTATTTGTGGCTGTCCTAGTTGCAGTAAAACTGCACACTAGTTTGTCTTCCTTAATCTAGTGTTTGACAGTTAGAATTTTTAAATAATAATAAAAAAAAATGCCATTGATATTTCAAGGTAAATGCAATGTCATCCTGTTTTTTGAGTTTTTTTCACAAGTGTTAATGTCCAATTCAGTGTATTTGTTTGGGAGCTGGTGACAAGGAGAGATGTTGACAATTGACATGTCTAATGGTAGAAAGAGTAATGGTTGCAATGGACTTTTGGCTGGATACGTGCAGGTTAGGTACACCCGTGTCTGTCTCTGAGTTGTGTATTGATTTTAAAGAAGAGCACCCTCAATCCACCTGAAAGGGTGCACAGTCATGGACATTTGCACTACCTGGGTTGAATTTTAACAGATACACACGTATGCGTGAAGAGATTTAGAAGTCAATGAAGTTCACTAGGGACTAAACAAGTTTAAGACATTTGCAGTATTCAAGAAAACATTGGAGTACCTAGTTCTTCTCCATGCACCTTGGTTGAAATTTCCAGTGGAAATTTTCCTGACTGATCTCCCTGATTTGAAGACTGTTCATGCACTAAAGAGAGCACACCTCTAAAGCAGAGAGGAGAAATGAAGTCTGTTACTCTTTGTTACTCTGTTGCCTATTGCTTGAAGGAAGCAGTTTTTTACATCTATGTAACATAAGCAAATTTAATTTTCATTAACTGGTATCATCTGCCTCTGCTACTGTCTTTTTTTGTATTAGAGGTGGTCTGAATGGCTCAAATAAAATCTGTCTTAAATCTCTGTTTGAAACTCAAATCAAAAGTGCATTTGTCTTTGAATAATTTTGATTTTAATTATTTTGGCCATCAAATCCTTTTCAAAATAGTTGTTCCTTTAAGCGGTATTCATATTTGTTGCTTAACCAGATACAAGGGATGCTTGACTTTTTGACGGAAAAGCTGTCTTTGGTATAATTCTGTCTCTCTTTGGAAGGCTACATTATATTTTATTTAAAAAAGCATGAAAAACAGGTGGAGTTCAGGAATTTTTAGGGTCATGCAACAGAGAAGAGAAAATTCAACACAGAAGAGAAAAGGGAGCAAGGTACATATTGTGGCTCTCTTCTTGGCATTCAGAATTAGTTTGTAACTGCAGTATTGTGTGTCTTGTGTCACAAGTGGATATGTGCACATTTAGAGGTGTTACTGGAAGAAAAACTTGAAAAATTGAGTCCTTTAACTTGGGTCCTTATGAGAATATCAAGACAGATAAAACTGTATATTTCCAGACTAAGCTAATGAAATTTTTTAATAATTCATGCAAGTCATTGAATTGAAAATACTTAAAATAGGTTTTTTTGAAATTTATTTTCATTTTTGTAATATACCCACTCACATTTTTGAAAACTCTAATTTAAAATAGATAATTCAGCAATGCTTGTAAGAGTTATTATCGAGGATTAATACTTTAGCATTTTAGAATATTCTACATAAAAGTTTTGTTCTTAGTGAAGTCATTTCAATGAAAAAATGATCCTGCTGTTTGAGAGATCTTTATTTCTACTATCTTATCTAAGTCCAAGAGTTGCAAAGATGTTTTGAAAAGCTATGCTATTTTATCTTTTCTAGTGGCAAAGGAAATGTTGTCTTCTTAAATGGTTGTATAGTAATCTCTTAGCTGTTTGAAAAATCCAGGTCAGGTTTGGTTAAATGGTTTCTTACAGAGATTGGAGATGGTACTAGTGCATGTTGCATTTATTGATGTAAATTTAATTCCTACTTGAAAATTTTAGATCTTTGTTCTCATGTACCCTGACGTAAGTGAGGAGTAACTCTACTGGCAGTGGCAAGAAAATGTGTTCATTTGTTGAAATGCGCCCAAGCTGATTTGTGCCCACAGAGTAGGAGCAAAGCCATGCTGATTAAGACAGCACAGCTCTTGGGTATAAACAAGGCTCTGGGCTCAAATGTGTACAGAACTTGAAACAGTTCCTGCTGGGTGTATTTAAGCCACCCACAATCCCTGTGCATGCTCTTATTTCAGTTTTGACTGACTTATTTTAAATTTCAACAATCTGTAGATTTGAGGAAGAGTTAATTAGAACAAACAGGCTGGGTGAATTAGAGGGCCAGAGGCCAATTACATTCCAGGTTGTATGAGCAAGAATGTAATCCACAGAGCTAGGGAAGTCCTTCCTTACTTCCCAGCCCTCGTGAGATTGCATCTGGGCTATTAAGTCCTGTTTTGGGTTCACTAGTACAAGATATGAATGTACAGGCATGAGCGTATCAAAGGGTGGCCAAGATGATCAGATGTGTTCAGCCTTGAGAAGAGAAGGCTTAGGGGAGACCTCATTTTTGACTACAACTATTGCCTTTATTGGAGAATAGAAAGAAGGCAGATGCTTCGTGGCAGCGCTTAGTGATAGGGTGACACGTGATAGACAAGAGCTGGAATGTGGCAAATTGAATAGATGTAAAGAAAATACTTTTTTCTCTCTTCTGTGATTTGGCTCAAATATGGAACAGGTTGCCAAGGGAAGTTATAAACCCTGCATCCTTGGAGATGTTCAAGACCCAGTTTCCCTGAGCAACCTGGTCTGATGAGGCCCTCTGAGCAGATAGTTGGACTAAATAACCCTAGAGATCTGTTTCAACCTAAGTTATTCTATGATTCTATAATAAGATACTATTTATAAAACTAAATAGTCATTCATAATGGGCTCTGATTTAGCTTCATAGAATGAACATAGAATGAACCTGATAAAAGCCTACATCTGAAGCTGTAAGGTAACCTTCACTGCAGTTTTATCCTTGATTTATCAAGTTGAAAGCTAACAGGGAGGTTCTTGCTTCTACAAATAAAAGCTTGGAGTGCTTTCTACCTGCCAAGTTACCATGAGTGACTTATTTGATTTAATAACTGCAGGATCACTCCCAAACTGATCTTCCTACTCTTATCTATTATGGCTACTTTGGGACCTTGCAGAACCTTTGGGATCTGCAGGAGCTCATGGGATTGGAAGTCTGGCTTTTATGCTGCCCTTATTCCCGTGGCTCCAGCCTGCCCAACTGTGGTAACTGCTTTTGGTGGGGAACTCGTTCCATTTTGCATTTCTCCTTGGGCCAAAAATAGATAGTTTTGCAAACAAGAGCTAGACCCTTTCTGAGCTTATCTCTCATCACCACCTACTGACTTTACTCCATAGCATGGGACCTCATATTGTAAGGTTTCTTTGGATTTTCTGGGTTTATTTGGAATTTAAACCACCCTTTCTGTAGCACATCCTGCTCCCAGTCACATCAGCATAGGGTCTTCTTGAAACATTTTGTATAATTCCCTGGAATGTTTTACTGCTGTTTACTGGAAAAAAAAATGACTTTTGTTCTCCCATCTCTAGATTATGCTTGAGTTTCTGCACCAATAGAATTTGTTCTGCCTTTCCTGTTATGTTTTTTTTGGTCATTTGAGATGTCCTCTGCACACAGAGGAGATTGACATACCTCAAGCAACCTTGCTTGATCATAGTGCTGTCATCACTTTTTATATGGATGTTCTTTCCCAGTCCTTCTTTCAATATTCTGTTCAGATTCCCTGAACTTGGAACTTCATCTTTCTCCAAACCTGCACAGGAATTTCCTGCTTATGCTCGTTGAATGACCAATAGTCCTTCCAAGATCTTTTCTAAAAAGGAGTCTAGACTCTTATGGATGCTTCTTGAAGATGACACTTGGTAGGTGGAAGGCAGGTAGATATCTGTAGTTTCTGTCACCTGGGACTCCTTGCCTGCTATGAAGGATATCACTGATCATTGATCAGAAAACTAGTCCTTCTTCTGCTGCAGAGAAGATAGTCATGAGCGGGTTCTCATTTGAACTGCTAGCTGTACACAGATGTGCATTACAGGTGAAATGCAGTGACTTATAGGTAGCAATGAATATACATACATATGTGCATGAAAAAGCATTGAAAAAATTGGAGTTCCTCTTAATAGATCAATATATATTGAGGAGCCAGCACATTCTGACCATATTATGTTGTTTTTTTCTACTCTTTTTTAGAGTGCCGTATATGCAGATAATTGCATATTGGGACCTATGTTGTCTGTTTGTCCTAAGATGACATTTATTGGGGAAAAAAAATAATAAAAAAAGAAAACAGTCTAGAGTCATATAAGGGCTGAGGGAAAGGTTTCTGCTCCAACAAGAAGAATTATATTCTAACCAAGAAAAGCAAAATAAATGAGTGATAATAGAGTGTATTTGAGTTGGCTTATGGTATAAATTAAGCCATAGCAATACTGCTGATCTTTGCTTCCTTGTAACTAGGCAGAAAGCTACAGGCACCATAGGACTGATTTAACCCCCTGCAGCATGGCTTTGCTTTGCAAGATGCCCCCTTGCAGCACTTTGAATAGAGAAGAGGAAATATTGATGTTTTACAGCAAAAACATGTGGCCTGGTCCTGAAGTGGTGCACAGGGCCCTTGTCTCGTCCCAGCAGCCATCTCCTGCCTTGTAACTGGTGTCATTGCACCTATGTCATGTTAGTGGCCTGTTCTACAGGCCACTCGTTTTACAATAAATTTTGACAAGTGATCAGGAAAAATCAGGGCTGTTGATGATGTACTGGAAAAAGCACAAGGCATCTTTGCGACAAATTTCTTACCTGCACCATAAGAATTGAGCAGGAGAAGAGAGACTAACACTTGAAAATACATCAGAGGATGATGTACTTTAAATCTGGCTTTTTGAAAATCCTTTTATTTTCTCTGTTGCAGAAACCCAGTGTAATGAAGCAGTGGGTAGAATTTATCTGTTTTAAATAAACATACAGATCACTGCATACTTAAAATAGGATTTATTTTTTTGTGATATTTAGATTACTTCATGAGCAATGGACTAGAGTGTCGCTGGTAAGAAATGTGTAGGAAACCTAAGACAATGAAAACATATCAAAAAACATTGCTGGTACAATGCAGTACCAGCAGTACATCTTGCCTAGAATTGCTATTTTCCCTTTCCTGTGCAAAATGTCATGTGAGAAATGCTTCTGAAATGTGGCACTTCACAGAATGCGGTCAGTGAGTATCAGAAGAGCATTTCCTACCTGCTCAGAACTGGAGTACCTCTTTCTTATGCTTTTGCTTTTGTCAGAAAGAGTTGAACTGTACTAACCACTTGAAACTATTTCATAAGTGTTTTCCTAATCATTGTTCCTGTTCTTTTTCTTTCTTCAGTTCCTTTGTAAAGAATAGAAGGCACCTTCTTTTTTCTTTTTTTCCCTCTCTTTTTATTTTTCTTCCTCTGAAAGATGAAAAAGAACAGTGAATTAGGGATAAGTGCCCTCATTTTGAGTCAAAGGTGTCCTCTTGTATGCTTCGGGCTAGACCTCAATGCTTGACTGATGACAATTCAAGTCCTTTTCTGAGCTTGACTTTTAGACACTGTCAGATAAAGTTGACCTATCCAGAGCTGGGGCAGCATCCATAGCTGTCTGCATTAGCTCGATATCTAGTTTATTATTCCTAGTATCGTGTTACAGGTGCTTGATATTTTCCCTGACACCTTGCAGAAAATGTTGGAAGGAGATACTTTTAGATACTTTTGTTTTTTACTTTTATTTCCCCTCCAGAAAACGACTGAAGTATTTTCTCAAGAAGTTTCTAAGAACTTCAGACTCAAACAAGTTTGAGACTAGATATCTGTCAGATGCCAGATTAGATCTGAAGCTGTGACTACACTTAGTTTTGTACCTACTCATTGTTGAACTCAGTTCTATGTAAAGACCTGCTCCAAAGTGCTTTTACTGAAAGGCTTGATTAATAGATGTAGATAGACAATAGACTTTGTATTTGCGAACTAACCAGCAAGTAGGAAAAGATTGCAATTTAGGAATTCTATTAAGGAATATTGGTTTTAAAGGTGCGTCTATGCCCTTTGAAGAAATGCTCTCCCCCCGTTCCTGTCATGAAGTTACTTTGCATAGACACAAATGCCCCTATTAGAAATGAAATTTGGAACAGTACTGAGGGAACGGAATTACTGTATGACTACAGCTCCATCTTTCTGGGTATCCTCATTTTTCTGTTGTCCTACAACAACAGAGGACTTTGTGGATGGAAAAAAAAAATCAGGATTATTTGGGTCCCTTTTATCTTGTATTTGTACACACCATGTACTGATTAGCTGTGCAGATGATAAAACAACTGTGTAATTGGTGAGGAATTGTAAAAACAAACCAATTTTTCAAGCAGGTACATTTGTTGTGCTAGAGGGCTTGACTTTTTTTTTCCCTTAAACTAGATTATCTGCATGATGATAATGACCAAATATCTAACCTACAGCAGGACAATTTTCTCTTCCAACACTGACAATCATTTCTTCCTTATGTATTCTGCTAACATAGACAATGCATTAACACTATCTGATGTGATAACTAGATTTTTCTTTCACTAAGTGTGGAAAGTAATTGACCTTGGCTTTTTATCTGCTCTTTCAGAAATTCATGTCTGACAATGGATGATGGTGAATTATAAAAATCTAAGGATGAAGTGTTTGTAAATATGACATTTTATTAGAAAAATGAGAGAAAAGAAACAGAACTAGTCTAAAAGTGAAGCCTCCCAGAAAGGTCAAAATCCCTGCTGTTAGAGAAGAAATACAAAGTGGTCAGAGCTCCAGCTGCGCTGGTTCCAGGCTTCCAGAGTTCCAACTTCTCCTCATCAGAAACCCACTCCCAGCTGCCTCTAGGGCTGCTCTGTGGCCTTCTTTTCTTTCAATGTGGTCTCATATGAATAGGCTTTTTCTTGCCATGTTTAGAATTTAAAAAACAAAATAGCTGCTATTATTAACATAGCATGTTGTTGTGAGCAAGGCGAAGTTCATGATCCTCTACAGATGTGTTTAGTTAGCCATTCAAATCAGACAAGACATTGGGAAGTTTCATTCATAGTCTTGTATTTCATGCAGCTGTTAATTCTTGGCTTTTCAATTAATGACAAAGAGTAATTTTTGTTGCATGACACAGCTACAGCTGATACCAGGTCTTCAACACATGAAAGAGGAGAAAAGATTTTTTCCTCTAAAATTTGAGGAGTGGGAGTCAATGAATTTAATGAGAAGGAAAGTGGCTGATGTGACTCTTCTCTCGTACTAGCCAAGATTTTTTTTGTGGTAGATTTTTTTTTTTTTTTAATAGTATCCACTGATACTCCCCAATGCTTGAAACTTGAGAAAGCTTTCCCACTCAAAAGCTCGGCTTTGGGGATACAGTGTTATGCAGTATTTGAAAACTGCATTTGAAAGCGGCTGATGAACATTTTCACTGGCAGATGGGTCTAACAGAAAATATTACCTTTCTGAATTACAGGCAGAAGCTCCTGCTGTACTTTAATAATCATAAAATGCTATTGAACTATTTTCTTACTCATTTTAATGATGAAATATAAATTCTTCCAAGTTTGTGTCAAAAAACAGTCTGTAGTATGTCTCTGTTGACTGTGTGTTATAAGAAATAGCAACAATTTTTTTTGTGTGTGGGGGGAGGTAGTTCTCTGTACAGTGCTGAAAAAAATCATCTTGTGTGCACATCTGGTTCGAAAGCCTGTGTGAGGGAAAACCTGGTGATATAGCTGGGCCAGGATTTGTGTACCCCTAACCAAGTTAAAGAGCTCTAGAGGTCCTTGACTGTATCATTTGACAGAAATAATGAACCAAGGCCTAAAAGGAATAAATGTGAAGCATCCAGAGGCAACACTGAAGTCAACATTTCTCTAGTCAGAGGGACCTCAGAAATCTTAGATGGCAGAATGTCAGCTGCTTGCCTGAAAAAAGAAAGCAAAGGGAGGGAAAAAAGAAAGCGAGGGGCGGGTCAGGGAAGAAGAAGAAAATAAAAAAGAGCTCAGAGTTATTAAGACCTGCTCACAGAGCCTTCTTGTATCAGCTGCAGCTTAATTGACAACAGAAATCTGAAGCAGGCAAACAGAGGTCTTAATTTATTTTGCTGAACAACAACAAAAACAGAAATGTGGCACTGTTATGATGCTCTTCAGGCTATCTGCCTGAATCCTTAGGACAATACTATGCTAGCTGTGCAGTCACCCTTGCAGACAGTCAGTGGAGGAAAGAGCCACAGGGTGTTACTTGTCATAAAGTGTGCCTCCAGGCTTGACATAAATTGTACCTTGTGGTGCCTGTTTCTGCTTGTTGACTTTAAAGGTAGGTTAGGCAGCTATCTCAGGTGCAGATACCTGTTCTGTGGACTTCTAAAGAGTAATGAGAACAAACCATATCCTTTAAGACCAACCTAAATGCATTTCTAAATGCTCACTGGGGACCTGTAGTTCTGATTTGCCCTCACTTTTGTGCCTGGACCAGTCTTAGACCAGCAGAGCACAAATTCCCTTCAGACTAACTTTGGAAACAGGATTCTGTGCTGAAACACAATTGAAGTCTTATGTATTTTTGTAGAATAATAGTTTTCTTTTTTTCCACCAGAGAAAGAAAATAGCATGACTTAGTTTTTCGGTTTTCAGTTACACTGCTATAATGCTCTAAATACTCTTGGGATTTGCATAGTAAAAATGCTTATACTGATGATTCATGCAAGGAATTGGACTTCATGCTGGGATATTAATCATTCCTATTTAGTGATATCTTAAGATCCTTCTAAGTTCATTCCTTTCTGCAGCTCAGCTTGCTGACACCTTTGAATTTACTATCAGTAGACTTTCTGTTGCATTGTTCACATGATTAATGGAAATATCCAGCAGTACTGAGCAGAGCAGTACGGAACTGTACTAACTACATAGGAGTTGCATAACAGTTTTCACCTTTTGTAGCTTTTGACCTTGGTTTCCTAGTCTCCTTGCAAAAATGTTACATGAGATACTGCTAAAATCTTCATACTTCATAAAATTTACTGCTATTCCATCATTCACAAGATATGCAACTCCATCACATGTACACTTATTTGAGGCAACTTATTCATAAGGAATCCATCTTACCTTGCTATTTTGTTTATTCTAGTACTTTATGAATTATGTTATTGAAAATTTCCCATATTTTATTATCAGTCTTTTCACAGATGTCATCTATGTTCTTTTCTAATTATTTGCTCTTTTTCATCTATGGGCCTCCAAGGTAATTGAATTGTTATGACACTGCTTCAGCCAGGTTTTAAGTGTTTTAACATGAAATTCATCTCACTTGGGCAATTTTAGAATATTCAGTTTAACAAAGTTATTCCTTCCATTTTGTAGATTGAGATCTTATCCTATTAAAAAAATCTCAAAGTTAGGTGATTGCCACAATGAATATCTTGTGTTCCCAAGCTTTACGAACTGTTCTGCTTTCCAGGGGCATATGTCATTAGGTGCTGAATAGTGGACTCCTAATAACTCTTTTGTCCTCTTGTTAAAAGCAAACTGTTGTTGTTTTCATCCCTTGTATCCTCCAGTAGCATTTGTTCAGTGCCTTGGTCAACTTTTTGTTTCCTTATATGACTGTGCTCTTTCATACTTATAGTGATCTGAATTGGATTCTAGTTTTTCTTTCACCTTGATAGGTGTTTGAATAAAATAGAGCTATGATGTCTCCTACTGTGCTTTCCTCTGTCATGGAATAGCTTAAAATCCTCCTTCATTTCTACTGTTTTGTTTTTGGCTTTCTTTTTTGTATCTCTTCTAACCAGTGTGAGTCCTCATATTTTATGCTTGTCCTTATCCAGATTACTTTCACAGTTAATTTTTCACTACTAGCTGGAAGCAAATCTTCAAGAGTTTTCTAGATCCTTTCTTCTAGTTTCTCTGTTTAATATGCCCAGAACTCCTCAGACCTCCTCAGAACTCCTCAGTATATATAGGTACATATACTATATTGGGTTAGGGATAGGAGCACAAGTCCAAGATGCATGAAGGTCTAGGCAGTGCTGATTAGGGTTCTACTGGAGTACTGAGCTCAAGTTTGAGAAAACTGCATGGAAAAAAGTGCTAGTCTCTGAATGAGAAAAACTCCAAGTAAGCAATGAAAATTAAGATCTGTAAAACAGACTGTCACGAAAAGCTGCAGGGGCGTTTAGCAAGAAGAAAACTCAATATTAGCTTCCAAATACTTAAAAGGTGCCGCAAAGAAGAGGGAATGAACTATTTATTATGTCAGTGGAGGATGGAATGAGATTTAATGGGCTCAAACTGCAGTAAGGAATATTCAAACTAGAGACTGCAATATTTTTCCTACCGTTTAAGATACAAAAATTCCAGAAAAGAGAGATTGTGGCATGTCTGTGACTATCTTTAAGAACCAGTTGGATAAATTTCCCTCTGCTCTTGTACTACGACAGAGGCATGGAATAAGTGATTTGCTGAAGTTTATTTTGGTCCAAATATCCCTGTCCCTCTCCCCACTCTATGATTCATATGTTCCTGATATTTTTATAAAGAATTTGCATGTTCTGTTCAATACTTTTAATCTTGGCAAGTCTTACACCCAAAACTATTGTTACCTGATGTATTTGCTTCTGCTGATACTCTAATTCTAATTCTAGAGAATGACTCTGTATGGAACAGTATTCCAGTGTTGCTGGGCAGAAGATTACTTTTATAGCTTTTTTTTTGGAACTTATTTTTATTTTTTCATCATAGTTTTGGGGTTGAATTGCAGCTGTTTTGTGTGAATTTATAAATAGAGGGGGGAGCCAAGGTAGCTTCTTCCTTTTACTCTCTTGCATTCTCTCCATACTCGTTTACATTACATATATATATATATATATTGTGGAAAGAGTAGTCAGAGCCATGCCATTGCTTCTCTGACCTGGCCAGCATAGGAGGGCAAGCATATTCTTCTTTTGAAAATATGTTGATAGTATGTCCTATTATGACTTGATAAGGAGTTTTCCTTGACATTCAGTATCTTAACTTCAGGTGCAATATCGACCTGTGGCTTCAGGACATGACTTGGCTTATCATGTCTCTAGCAGATCATTTAAAATCTAGGTTATTACATGTACAAATTTTTATCAAAACCTAAATGATTTGGGAGTCACTCGGAAATAACCTCCATGTTCCTAATGACTGATACTGTTGGGTTAACCACTAGTCCAATATGTCTTCGATTAGCAGTGTAAAAACCTACTGTCTGCTTATCTGTTTCAAATAGTAGAAAAAGATGAGGAGAATTAAAAAGGACAGAAGCAGTATGTGGGAAACAAATGCCATGTGAAACACAACATTTCTATAACTACCAAATTATTTTTGTGTTAGTTTCTGTGACTTCTGCTCCTCTCTTGTGCTTATCCAGACATTAGTGTTCTTGAAATCAATGATAATACTCTCCTTAGTAGCAGGAGAGTAATTGCACAAATCTTTTTTTGTCTTATATTAAATCTCTGTAGTAAACGAAGGAGAATATTTGGGTGGATGACAGGCTTAGTATTCATAGCATTTAGATCTTATCTCAATACATATTTTAAAATGTTTAAGGTTTATTACAAAGCATTTAAAGTTTGCATCGGGCAGAAAAAAGAAAACATAAGTTTAAAATATATATATTTGCAACAGGAATTTCACACATTTCTGGGATGTTTACCAGTATTAATTATGGTAATTGCTCAAAAATGATCATGCTCTTTAGTGTGACATGGTGGTCTGGGATCTGTCTGGGATCTTCAGAAATTGCAGAGGCTCTCCTAGCCTTTGACATGTGTATCTTTACAACTTCTTGGGGCATACTGAAGAAAACTACAGGATATTGTGTACGAAAGTACTTTGGTTGTATGCAAGTTATCTACATAACTTGGCATGCAATGTACCTTTGATTTTTTTTAAGTTATTTAATAGGGGCTGAGATGGTGGGAATCCATGCCCACTCATCTGAAAACTTAAATATGGAGAGTGACTGTTTTGAATGACAATTTTTTTGGTTTTGAAACTCCAGATATTATTGTAATGCTGCCTTGTATCTTTTGATTCTGTAGATATCCTATAATTTTTCCATGCAAGTCAATTAACAGAATAACTTAGCATTACAGAGGTTGCAATTTAAATGTGTATAGAGTAACCAGCTCTTGTTTTTATACTCTGCATTTTGAGAACCAATTCTGATTTGTTATTTTCTCAGTTCTCCATGTACTTGAACCAGACTGAATGTCTGTGCCATATGGATTTATGAAGCAGAAGTTATGCAAGAATTTAAATAGCAGAATTCATAATTCAGTAGTGTCTTTAGAAGATGAGGAAATATGATCTCAAATTAATGTGGTCAATGTCTGACAATAAAACACAGAATGAAGTGAGCCATAACTCAGATGCACCAAGGAACTTGGAGAGCTTTTGAGTTCAGCAAGGGAGTCTTTGGATGTTGAATACACAAGTGAATGAAGTTGACTGTAGACATGGAGTGGGTGTGGGATATTTTACTTCTTTTGTTTTTCTAATTTTTACAGGCAATTTCATAGTAGAGGAAAGATGTCTCTGCTAAAGCTGATAAAATGTCCATATATGTAAAAGTTGTGTTTTGTTTCCCCAAAACAGTTTGTTCCTCTTTCCATTGTTATATCTGACTTGAAAAATAAGATGTAAAGCAGGACAGTTGATTTCATATCTCTTCACTCATGGCTGATTTTATTCATAAGTCTTTGTGTCTACTGGTCTTAACTTTCTTGCATAAAATAGGGCTGTTTGGTTGGTTTTGAATTAGCATAGTATAGATAAAACCATGGATAAAATGGCATGGTACAAAAAAAAAATAACATCTCCTAGCAACTCATGTTCTGTTAATATCTTTCTGCTTAATTTTTGGTAGTCCAGTGAGGGTTTAAAAAAAACAAATGTAAATGCTAAATTGTATATGCTTAAGCTTGAATTGTATACATGTTTGTTTTTTGATGAATAATTTCTTATCTTTTCAGTAAGGCTCATTTTCCATGTTTTTCTCTTCTCATACTGACAAGCCTGGCTTCTGGTCCAGAACAGTCTGATCATCCACAGTGATGAGGAAGACCCAGACTGCGCTTACCTTGAAGTTCCACATAAGAAGGCACATTTCACTGATCTCTGAGAAATTGATGGTTGCTTTTGTTAATAGGAGACAAGACATAATATTTGATTTATCATGGCAAACAATACACTATATATCCAACTTTGAAAATAGACCATGAAATCATCCCTCTAAAGCCCCAGTGACCTCTGAAAGATCCATCCAGCTCAGCACAAGACAATTATTACGCATTTACAGTCTTTTGAATTTGTATTCTCAGCTTACAAAACTGCAAATTTTCAGCAACTAAAATGTTCCGGTTTGGAGGTATGGATGGCTTGCATTTCTACAACAAAACTGAGTAGAAAGAAGTCAGGGAAGGTTCTGTCTTTTATATTTGTTGCCTGAACTATTTCTCTTTTTCACTAAGCTGAATTAAAGGCAATGTATAATGTAGAGAGAGATACATAAACTGTAGATAGTGATATTCTCTATAAGAAGACTGTTAAATTCATCTATCAATAGCAAAGGCAAAGGAAGGATAAAACAAGTGCACATGATTCACAAAAGACTTTACCTTTTTCTGCTGTTCCGTGAACTTTCTGCAAGTGACAACCACTTTTTGTAGAACAGTCCACAAGTCAAACTGCTGACAAGTGTGGATAAAGGTTAGTACAATCCTGTGCTTCCTTCATGGAGGCATCTTGTCTGGAATCCTCCAAGAGTAGTAG
Source organism: Nothoprocta perdicaria (assembly GCF_003342845.1). Taxonomy (NCBI): domain Eukaryota; kingdom Metazoa; phylum Chordata; class Aves; order Tinamiformes; family Tinamidae; genus Nothoprocta; species Nothoprocta perdicaria. The sequence continues at coordinate 3,053,193 of NW_020455810.1, forward strand.
GTACTGTCTTGAGGGCTACATTTTCTCATGCTAATTCTTTTGGACATATTGTTTATTCAGATGACCATTTTTACTTGTAGTTGCAGTGAATATTCAGTCTTGCACACAGCTCTTTTCAAGAGTTGTGCAACCTCTGCCAACATCTAGTTGGTGGCAACATACTCATGTCCCTGACATCCTGTTGACTTCCATCCTGCTTCACCCAGACAGAATAATTCCCTTGTAACGTGTTTCAACAAGTGTTGTTGCTGTGTGTCAATCAGTGCTACATTTCTGGTTTATTCTGGAGCTTCTGATAATATTTGTCTTGAGTGTTTCCCTTATTGGTAGAAAAGAGCTGCTTTCACAGTCTCGGTTCTGTCATCTTTATTCAGAGTACCCTATATAGTTCTATATAGGATATAGTTCTTCTAAGAAGACTAGGTTTCTCTCTCTTTTTTCTATGCTTGCGCTGTGCTGAGATGTGACCAGTTCGACCTCATGTCATCTTATTCAGCTTAGGAAAAAACATGGTACATCTCCGTCATTTTCATGGGCAGACTATAGGTAGATGTCTATGGAATAGTCACTTACAGGATTGTTTTTATTGAAATTCAGAACAGAAGTTGACTATACATCTTCTGGATTGTGTTTTGCAGATCAGAATGACAGCGGGTTCAGATACAGATGCTGGTTTCTTAAACCCATAAACTCTATATTTGTTCATATTGGACAGATGTGGTAAACTTCTTAAATAAAAAGGTAGAGCAATTTTGTCTTCCGTCCTGAAATGACTTTGGCCTGCATTGACATATTGCATATCGTAGCCTGGATGTACAATTTCCTTCGCGATTTATGAAAATACAGCACAATTCAGTATCATAAAAGCTTAATAAATGATAGTAATTTAGTATTTTGGGGAAACATACCCAAGCATATTATTGTTGGGTGTGAGGAAATGTACATAATACTGATGAATGAGTTACCTATATGTCATGAACTAATTGTCCTGTTTTGGAGAACAGGATGCATGATTTCTGTTCTACCTAAATATTTCTTTAAATACTGTGGGAAGTTGAATGATTTTATTCATGTAAGAGAAGTTAATGTTACTATAAGGGTGCCATAATGTTACTATAAGGGTGCAATGCAGAAGAGGAGGAAAATAACAAAGACAAGAATTAGGTATAGATGCTATAACGCAATTAAGTGATAGGCCCAGGTCTGCACACCTAAATAGAAGTACAGTACTAAACATCTTTATTCTCACCTAGAATCAGACCACAGAGAACAGTTGGAAGATGGGAGAATATAGAGGCCCCTCTTGTCCCCTCTGAGACTGGGTTTCTCAGTGATTTGCACCACTAGTACTCTTAGATATACCTAGGCCTTCTTTAATAAGTAGGTGGGGTAAAGCATGCTACTTTGGGGAGAGTGTTTGAATGCAGCTAACATACTTTTCATAAAAATATTGTAGGACTACTTTTTCAGAATGGGAAAGCTTCAGTCCTTGCTGCCTTCATGAGCTGAAAGAGTTGATACTTCTGTTATCTAGTAAAATGTACTTGCTGCTACACTAGGCTTGGATGAGGGTGTTCCTCCTTCATATCACGTGAATTTCTCTGTACCTGAGTGAATGCATGCAGGAACATTGACTAACCTCTGTCTTACCTAACTTTGCTTACTTCATATTACCTAACTTTAGCTGCCAACAAGTTGGCATTAATTTGTAGTCTGTTATTAAAACTTCATCACTGTCTATGAGACTTAATCAGTGGTGATTCATCTGACTAACACGTTTGCTGCAGTCAGTTGTTGTCTTATCTCCTCTCTCTGTATTGTTTTGCCCTGTCTTGGAGCAAATAGAGGGATCTTAGACACCCATGTTAGGAGATGAATACCATGCTTGATTCTCAACTGGAAACATATGGTTATCGTCGATGCCCAGAGGAGTTTGTGTGCACAAGACCTGTTTAAGGCAAAATTCAATGTAAAAATCCTGAAACTACGGCCAGAGCTACACTAACTCCACATTTGCAGAGTTGTGATCTTGCTGGCATTCCCAGAGGTAGCTACTACACCAGTGCCTCAGGAAATTGGAGTAAGGGAACTCCCGGTTTCTGTTTTCCACTCAAGTGACAGCATGAACTACATACCAGTGATGTGCTGTCCAGACCTGAAACAGCTCGGGGCATGCCCAGGTGCTGTTCCAGGACTGTGGGTCAAACTGAGAAGTGTCTGTGGTATGTAGATGTCTTCAAGGGGACCTTCAGAAATACAATGCTGCAGTAAGCTAGATTATTTTTAACATTTCTGTTCCAACACTTTTCTAAAACACGTTCTTCAGCATTCTTTTCTTATGAAGTTCTTCAGAACTTCATAATTTTCTTTTTTAGCAAAGGATATATTACACTTAAGGAAATATGTCTTCTGAATTTAAGGCAATAATAAACCAAAAATGATCATTAAATTGTCTTCTTTCATCTCAATTTCATAGAATTTAGTGCACTTTAATTTTCTTCTGCTTCTCTTATGTTTTCAGCATTATTTCTTTATTATGTTTTTGCTATCCTTGTGATGTTGTCACACTCCACATTCTCTATTCATTTTATGTTTATGTGCATTTTCATTATTTTAATTTTATTTGCCTTTGAAGCTATTCTTTAATATTCCACTTTTGTGCTACTCTTGCAACTTTTTGGTTAGGAGAAATTGTTACTCGTAATTGTCGATTTCTTATGGATTTTTTTTTCTCCTTCCATTTTAGGAGGTAAGTCTTCTGAGAAAGCAGATATATGCATCTCCATATTTTATTACGTGTTGGACTTTACTATTGTTAGTTCTTGATTAATTTTCTGTTGTAAGTAGTTCCTTCATATATACATATATATGTGTATATACACACATGCACACATAATATAATCATGACACAGACTTTAATCCCTTATACTGTTTGTTCTATTCAGAAAAAAAAATCTATTATCTTATTTTTAACTGATTAATTATATCATTTGCAATTGTACATTATAAGCAAATTTTGCTGGCTTGCTGCCTGGCCCTATGTTTCCAGACCAATATTATAGCTATAAGCACCAAAACAGTAAGACTGTAAGTGGACACATGACCCTAAAGAAACTTCAGCCTGTGGAAAATATATTTTTGTTCTATGCGGTTTTGGTTTGTTTTTCTGGAGGGGAAAGCTTGTACAGATCATATTTTGTCCTAACCTAATTTTAGGATGAGTTTTTGCATGTTTAATCAAAATTAACATGTTTTTCCCTGTGCGGAAGAGAGTTTCTTATACAGTAACTGAGAGGCTTGCAGTAAACTCTGAATTCCTTAAAAAGGCAAGCCTTTTTATGGAGAATTGTCTAAGAACATGGTAGTTTTGAGTGTCTGAGTAGTATGATAAACAGCCATTTATTTTGGCTTTCCAAAAACATGTTTGCATATGCAAATGAAGATTGCCCAGAGCTAGCTTTGAGCTGCTATCTGGACATTAGGCAAGGTTTACTGCAGCAATTGCTGAGTATTTCCACAGAAGGGTAGCAATTACCACTGCAACACTTAGATCTCACTTATTAGATCTCTCTCTCACACACACACACACACACACACACACACACACAGACAAATACACTGTAAGAGAAAAGTAAACGAGTCTGAAGAGTTCCCACAGACCGGATCTCCTCTGAGTGATGCTTCCTGAGAGGATCAGTAAAAAAAAGGTGCTGTGCTTTCAAGCTGAGATACCGACTGCTCCTAATCCACTTCTTGGGGAAAGGAGAAAACGTGCCTGGGAGTTTGGGATGCAGAAACAAAACACGTCTCATCCAAAACGGTATTAGGTGCTGGCTCCACTGTGCAGTGAATCCGCGTTCCCTTTCCCCTGACTGCACTTCTCGTGCAGGAGCAGTGAATGCTTCATGATCAGATTTGCAAACAAAAAATGACTGGGTGAATAGGAATTTGGCCTGATCATGTGTGCCCATAAGCTTCTCTGCAGTTCCTAACCATCAAAATTACCAAGAAAAAAAAAAATGGAGGGGGGAGGCAAAGGCGGGGCAGACCTTTTCCCTGAGCAGAACCAGCTGGATGTTTAGCCCATCTTCTTGAGGAATATGAAGGAATGTATTAGTCTGTGTAAACTAACAGTGTTTCTGAGGGAAAAGCTTGGTCAAATGGAGACAGGAGATTTCCTTGGTCCAAGTGAGTAGAAGGAAGAAGGGTTACATAAAGATGCTGTACACTGTAGCAGTTTCCTTGTTCCAGAAATACCCAAGATCACTTACGAGAACAATCTTTTTATTGAGTGCTAGCTGTGTTACTATTGACTGTACTACACAACATGTTTACTGCTTTCAGTGATTTCTGTTTGACTTGTTCAGAGATGTAACCCTGAGGATCACTTGCGCTTTTTTCAGATTTCTATATGAATTCCATATAAGCAGGGGTTTTTTTTGTTTTGTTTTGTTTGGCTGTTTTTGGTTTTTTTTTTTGGTGGTGTAAAGAGAGTGATCAGTATGTAACTTTCCATTGATTTTTCTTTTATTGTAGTGCCCTTTCTTTAAAGCTTTAAATTAATAACAAGTTTTGGACTGGAAGTGGATGCAGACTTCAGTAAGCACTGGCTGCAGTAGTGTGCGTGCAAGCGGAGAACGAAAGAAGGGGAAGAGGGAAACGGAGAGGGAGTGGGTTGGAAAGACACCCTGCAGCTGACAGATGTTGATGATGCAACTGTATGAGCACTGAAGATGTCACTGCTTCCCATGCTTTGTTTTCTAGCTGAGCATGTTCAAGCTCTGAAAAGCAGAGAACAGCATGGACATGACCCTATGCCCTGGATTCTGCCCACACAAACCCTACTTTATTGTTAACTTATACTTTTTTTGGATTTCTTTATATTTTAGATTTTAGTTCCTTGAGCCTTTGAAAACATTTTGCTCTCTCTCTACTCACCAAATAATTTGTCTTCATAAAGCAGTAGTCTCTCCTGTCCACTAATCCTTAGAAAGCAGAATTAAGACTTGTGTTTAGTTTTGTTTGATAAATCCAACCTGGGATTTACATGCTATGTGTATATCGACATACGAGATTCCATCAGTGATTTCTGAGTAGTGCTGAATAATGAGCAGTTATTATCTTGAAGATAGTATTAAGAGTTAGCGCTAGTACAGGTCTTGACTGTTCAAATGTTTTAAAATACTGATAAAACCTGGGAACACTAGTAATTGTTTTTGAGGAAAGAGCATGGCCAATGAGAGAGATTTTCTGTTTAAGCATGTCACGGAACGAGTGGTGGCAGGGGTGAGTGACAAATGCACTTCACTCATATGAAAGAAATAATAACAGGATTTATTAATATGGACGATGATTTCATGAGATTCTATGGCAAGGTCACTTATTATTCACTGCATGGAGGCTCAAGATAATACACAATTATCTTGGGATACCCTCCCGTTGGGTCACGAGGTTCAGATTGGACCCCCTTGCTTTCCAGGCTCCTTCTGAGAGGAGTCTGGGTACGGCTGAATCCAATCCTAGTCCCGGACCTGGTCAACGGTTTATGACTGAGGGCGCTTATGTTACAAAGTAAAGTTAAAGAGAGAGGAAGCAAGGAAGCAAGCAAGCAAGCAAGAAAGAAAGCGTGCTATATTCACTTACCACAAATCTGCTGTGGAAAGGAAGATCTCTCGAGGAACCTCGAGGAGTAACCTTGAGAGGCGTCCCTGCCCAAGGGGAGATCCTGGTGTGCAGGCCGCAGCCGTGTCAGGAGAGCTCAAAGGGGCTCTCAGGCTGTCCGAGTATTTATGGAATAAGATGATTGGCTTGTAGTCATATTTTTAACTTCAAAGACTTAGGTTAGTGTGTCGGCCTTATCTCCCTGTTTATGATGCAGCCTTGAGGACTGTTTTTGTTAAGTCTCAGTGAGAACAGAAATCAGGACGATGGCGCCTGCCAGAATTAGATCGGTCGCTGGTGGTCAGCAACAAAACAGGGCTGCATGTAAGGAACAGGCCAGGATGAGCTGGGAAAGGAACGTATCCGTCACAAAGCACAGCAACAAATTCTGTCACTTTTTTTTTTTTTTTTTTACCTTTTTGTAGAGGTCACAAAACCTTTTTTACCTTTTGTTAACTCCTTAGGATTAATGTATTTGATTAAGTCTGTTTACAAACACTAGAATGTGAATGTAGACATGAAAAATGTAAATCAAACAACTTTTAATTTCTAATTTTTCTTTTTGTTTAAAAAAGCCAAAATTCTATATTTGGCAACTGATTTTTAAAAAATAATAAAATAAAAAGATTGCCATATCTGGGAGCTCCTTATTTTCTTTACATTTTATTCAAGTGACATTTATAGAAATTTAGGAGTAAAATAGTGAGGGGAGCTTGGACTAGACAGATTTAGTTTTCCTTCAGGAACAATGGGAACTTGGAAGTTATGCAAGATTGTAAGGTATAATTCTGTTATTGTAGGAGACTGGATACAGATTTTTAAATAGCAAGTCTTCTGTTTCTTGTTTGTTTTCTGAAAAGTCACATTCTGAGCCATTTTTATCGACTGGCTTATTTTTCTAAGTCGGAGAAGAGAAAAAACAATCAGAAAAAACAGGACACTAAGCTTTCTGCCCCAGCAATGTTTCTATTGCAGATTTGGAAGCGTCGCTATCATTTGCGCGGCCAATTTTCCTCTTTCATTTATGCAGTTCAGTTACAGTTACTTGCATGCATGCATCAGCCTTTGGTTCTCACAGACGTGCTTGGGTGGCAGTGCTCTTGCAGAGAAAGGACATTTGGAAGTGTGATGTGTTGGTGGCCGCCGCTCTCTGTCACCCTCCGCCTGGATGCAGCTGGATCTGCTGTGTGCTTTATGAAGCATTCCCCTCCTTTTTGGAGCGAAGCAGCAGCTTGGATGTTTCATGTGCAACGTAAGCAGAGTGCTCAGCTGGACTGACGAGGTGTCTGGGGGGATCGGGGTGGGTCTCCTGCCTCCCCTCCTCTGCTCCTAGGGGAGCTGGGGCAGCTGTTTGTTCTCTTGGTCTATGGAAATGCAGGGGCAGGAGCTGTTTAATGCTGCCAAGTGAGCTTTTTCCTAAGGAAAAAAGGAAGATTAGTTGGGTGGATTCTGCACACTAGGCAGCGAGAGAAAATATAAAGCAAAGGCAACAGGGAAACTGGAGAAGTCTAATTTAGATAATGTTTCAAAAAGTCTTCGAGATACTGATGGGTTTGATAATTTTCCCCTTTGTAGGCATTTATGGCAACTGGTTCTGTAGCTTATTTTGGTAAAAGAACTGAGCTGACCAGCTTATTTACTCAACATAGCCAAGACTTTCTGGACATCATCATGTATTCTTTCTGTGAGAAAGGCTGAAGTTTTTCTTTTCATTTTCTTTTTCTCTTGAAACTCTTGAAGTTTTTTCATTTTCTTGAATGAAAATGCATTTTCTCTTGCATTTTCTACAGACTTCCCATATTAAGCTCAAAACGCTTGCCAGTATTTGCTGGCAGTATTTGCTAACTTAACCTTTACCTATCTGAATGAAAGGAAATTTGGTATCAAAGTGTTAAAATAGCTTAATTCTTTTTGTAGTTGAGACTGACAGGCTCCAAGAAGAGGACAAAAATGACCCCCAAATCTGGTATTTTTGCTAAGACTTTTTGTCTTCTCTTTGAAAACTTCTGCCAGTGAATTCTAGAACTTAGAGTAAACACTGACTTCCTCATTTCTTTGAGTTAGGAACCATAACTGTTATTTTGTTTGAACAGTGATTAATTCAGAAGAGGCAAAGGGTAGTTGAAGGACTGCAATCAAGCACTAAAAATAATGGAAAGCATTCTGTATTACTTGAAACTCTCTGAGGGTCTGTATGAATGAAATTCAGAGTGAAAATCAAAGTGCTTTGGCTGCAACACTCTGTGTCTGAGCAGAGGTAAAGTTAACACTGTCATATTTTAGTGTAATTTGACCAGCTAGCAAAGCTAGAGGCAAATTGTTAGAAATGTGTCCGGACAGCTTCTCTAAAAATACCCACGGAGATTTATTTGTTCATGCAGTCTATACTGTTTATAAGATACTGCATGAGCTTTTCTTTGTAAAAGCGGAACAAAGAAACGTAAATAAATAAAATCAAAAAACCACATGTATTCACAAAAATGCATATGACTTTAAAAGGCAAAGAAAATCGTGCCTCTGACCTGATCAACCAAGGCAGAAAAGTTAGTCAGTCTAAATTAAGAGACAATTAAAATATTAAGTGTGAGCATTGTTCAGTTTTTCTTATTATGCAAGTTTTTTTTAATATAATGACCTTCATTTAAACTGGAAACCCAAATCTTCAGGCATACTTGCTAAAAGCCTATGACAAACTACTGAAGAATTATCTAGAATTTCACAGCACGTAGTAAGGCTTAAAAATTTAAATGAAGTTCTACCTGCTGTGGCTAGCGAAACACAACCAATTATCTCATTTTTAACTTGAATACAGTTGCTATTCTTCTAATGCTTGCAACTAATGCTATGTTATGTAATCAGATAAAAATGTATACCTTTATTATCTCAAAGATAATTTTGTTTTATGCTTTGTTTTAGCATTTGTTTTTCTCTTTCTGCAAAGAGGAAAAAAAAAAAATTTCCCAGGACTGGAGAGGTCCTAACAACCCGGCCATGCTCCTGCTTGGGGGTTTCTCAACGTTGGGCCTTTCTAAGGAAAACTTAGTCTAAGTCTCCCTTAAGTGTAAGGGAGACTTAATATAACTATTTCTGCAAAGGACTTTTTTTTCCAGCTTGGAGGTTGTTTTAAACAGGTTGATAATTTTTGTAGTTCATTTTCAGTGAGATGTACTGTCTGTGCCCTGAGTTGCCTTTTGGTGAATTCACCTGAGGAACCTGATGAATTTTAATGGCATTTTTGCTTATAACAAGCACTCAACAGCATGAGGAAGGGTTGGATTTTCAGGCCTGGAAGTTTATGCAGCTTCTATCAGCAAAGGCCCACTTTAGCGTGCCACCTCCCGGCACACTATTTATCATTTGAAAAGGTAAGAGACACAAAACTTTGCAGATTACTAGCAGGAAAGACATCCTGAGCAGAAGGGAAAAAATGCATCACTGCTACTTGCCTTTATTATTAGTAAAATATTGTTGCTAGCAAAGCCTAGTTAGAAATTCTGGAGGAGATGTGGCTCATTGTTTTAGTGGAAAAGAGACAAAGTGTGTCTATAAAATGCAGGTGCAACTGTTTTCAGAGCTGCCTCATTGCTTTTCAGTGTCTGGCGGTGCATCCCCTATGATTTGGGCTTTATGCAGGCTACAGCATCCTTCCTCAGCCTTGGCTGGTTCCCCTCTGCACGTGCCAGGGCCCTCAGTTTCTCTTGTATTTTAAAATCTTCAACTGCACCATAAAAATAGACTTTAAATTGGAAAAGATAGGTCTCCATGAACAAAATGCTGTGGTGTTAAGTGTGCAGAAGGACGAATTCCTCGGGCAAGGGGAATATCTGATGTTGGCTAAGGATGTAGAAGGTTCCTAAATGTTATGGTATGCCAGGTTCTTAGAACTGGAATGTGGTTTTACCTGAAGGGATGAAAAAAATTACTTTATACTTACAAGGGATAGCATATTTTATAAGTGTTGTGATTTCAAAATATTTACTTCGTATATGCAAAGCACTGTTCAAATCATTTAATTTCATTAGAGGTGGCCTTGGAAAAAAAAAGTACTATTTGCGCTGTTCACATTGTATCAACATACCAAAATCATGAGTATGAAAATACTTGCTTCTTAGAGCTGTATTTTATTTTAGTAATCACAATAATTTGCATTTGGTTTGTTTTCCATAAAGAAGTCTAATTGGTACAGTAAGTTGGTAATTGTCTCACCAACACCTCTCTCTATAACCAATTTAGCAAACAAAAACCTTAATACACGAATTAGAGACTTGACTAAATCCATACTATCTGGCAGTATCTGTGCAGATAGGCAAAAAACTCCTTGTGGATTTGTCTCTTGTTCGCTTTTTCAATTTTTGCCATACTGTTTGGTTTCTGTCTTTACAAAAGTCTATTTTGAATGGAGTGCAGAATCAAAGAAAGTGTAATCCTTGGTCCCCTAATAACTCCACAACTTTTGACCCATCTCCAATCTTGCTATTTATCAACTTAGCTTGTACTCCTGTTTTGTACAGATTTTTGCTACTCAGCTCACACCCTCTAACTTTCCAGAGGTTTATTTCAATGTATGCCTGATGTTTTCACGGCTACTCGTAGATGACATGGATTTTTGGCTATATTCAGCAAAGCCTATTAGAGCTATTGATGAATGCTTGGTGAAGTTGGGGAGGTAATGATCTCCATTACCTTACTGCCTGAGCTCCTCACTTGGGCAGTTGCTATCTATTCTTTCTCTAAGCATCTCTAAAGATGCTGCTTTCTATCCACAGCAGGAACACCAAGCCCTTGGCAGAAGCTTATCTGAGCAGCATTTGCTGACACTGCCATTCTGCAAAGTGAGAGTTTGATTCCCATGGATGGATAAGCTCATTTCAGTCTCAGAGATTTGAGTTCTGTGAGAATGGGCTGATCCCTGGCATCTGGTAAACGTTGTTGGATGTCTGTATGCGGCTTATAGTCAGCTCAAGATAAGGCTGGTGAAGCTCTTGCTAGTTAATTATTTTGCCTGCTGCTGTGCATCCTCATCTCCATTCAGTGAGATGTGCTTTGTCTTGGGAGGGACAATGTAATTCAGCAGGGAGAGGTGACAGCTGCTCAATAACCAGTTTTCACTGAGCACAGGGGCTTCTGCCGCTCCTCGAGTTCTCCAGGAGTGGTTGAATTGCTCACGGTGGGCCAAGGGCTGCTGCCAAAACCATGAAGAGAATTAACTGTTCCAGGAGACGAGCACTTAACTTCCTTGCTGCTGGAGGCTCCAGTGGAAGCTGCACTGATGGAAAGCCTGGGACCATCCCCTTTTCTTTCCTCATTTTTAATCTTGTCCACAAAAAAGAAAGACTCTTTGCCTCTGTTAAGCAGCTCTGTTTTGCAAGTAAGGATTTTGGTGTAGTAAAAATAAGTTACTGTGTTATGCTTTTCTTTGTTTTCCTCTGCTGTACCAGTCTGTGGGTCACTGGTCACACTTGCAATTAGAAAATATTCTCCAAGAGCATCTTCATGCCAGAAGAAAAGGGGCTATTGGGAACTCCAGCTGAGCCTGCATCTGGCCCAGGCTCCTCTCCTGCTATGAAACAGTTTAAGTGGCTTCCTGTGAGTCATTACCTGAGGTGAATCAATATGCGGTTCAGTGAGTGCTAGAATTAATGAAAAGTGCTCTCTGATGGGTTTGCAACTTATGATTGCTTTCTCTGATGTCTGCTAAAGTATGAACTCCAATTGAAACTGTTTGTACAACCAGAGCATTGAATATCTCTTTCTATGTAGGTTTGCTGTTAAGGATAACTACTTATTGCAGCCTTTTTTTCCTTTTTTTCCTTTTTTTTCTTTTTTTTTTTCCTCTCCAGTGGAGGCATTGCTTTGGTTCTCTCTCTCTTTCCAGTTCCCTATTTCAGTGAAACTTTAGGGTGTAATGACCTTGGAGATTTTCATCCTGCTGCCAAATGTGGTTGAAATTGTCTAGCAAGTTCAAAGGCAAATGGTGGGAAGACAGGCAGATAATCCACAGACACAGTGTAATTGCATCAGTTTGCAACATCTGCCAAAAGACCCCTCATAAAATTGTGGCCATTGGCAGAAAGATTGTAAAGGGCAAAATGCAGCACATCACTTTGCTGTTGTGTAACATCCTGGTGTATCCACATCTGGAGTTGTGTGTGTTCAGTTTTTACCCCTGTAGCTTCCAGGAGGATGCAGGTTCATATGTAGAGACAGACAACTAAAATGATTGCCTAAACGGAGCGGCTGCCTTTGAGGAGAGACTGAAAAGGTCTGGGTTCCTTCAGTATGGAGAGAAGGATGAGATGACTAAGGTTTGAAAAGTCACGAAGGCAGCAGATAGGAGTTGTTGGTGATGCTGTTCACCAATTTGAAAACACAAGAATCAGGTTGGCACTTTATGAAAAAATCAGTAGGAAAGTTTAAAAGAGGAGAAAAAAAAGGTATCTTACAGGGTACATTTTGAACTTCTTGCATTTGCTGCTGCAGGAAGCTGTGGAGACAGTATCAGTAGCTTCAGAAAGGAGTTAGATGAATTTATGAACAACTCCAATAACGGATACTAAAAGCACAGAGCAGGTTCATATGTCTAAGATTTGTAGTTTGAAAAGACTGGATTCTGGAGGATTAGGAGGGAGTAGACTGCAGATATCTGGTCCTGTGATATTTCTGAAAAGCAAAGTACTGCTGTTGGAGCTCTGGGCTAGACGGAGCTTTGGTCTGACTTCACTGGGCATTCTTTATTATTGTATGGTTTTTGCCCTGCATTGGGACTCTTGCCCCAAGTCCCTACACAAAGCAAAGACTAGTGCATGCTTTGGAGGTGGCAATATATAAAATATCAGCCAGATTTTCCAGTTTTACCTGATCTGTGTCAAAGACGATAATAAGTTAATCCTAAACATCGATCTAGAACAGTTAGACATCTAAGGGACGATGGATGCAACCATACTAGGCTAATTGCTTGAAGACTGAAGTGTAGAATTTTTCTCAGATCGCCCTCTTGAATTACTCTGAGTCACATGTGTAACTGTGGATAATGATGGAACTAAGTGCAGAAGATATACGCAGATAAAAATTTTGGTTTACAGAGAATAAAACAACAAGAAAAAATGCAATAAATCAATCAAACAAACAAAAAACCCTGTGAAGATGCTTGGAAGATACATTATTAACCAACTTTCCTTCTTTAACAAGAAAATGCCTCCTGTTTCAAACCTGTGCTGTAAGTATATTTAGTTAAATGATACACAGAATAAGATCACTAATATGAGGAAAAAAGGGGATTGTATTTGTGTGTTGGTTATCAAAATTAGTGCAATGAATTTTATATATACGATCATAAGACATTAATTTCAAAAGGATGATGCCTGATAATCTGGGAGTGGTAAATTTCTGAAGAAATTCTGGAAGCATTTTCTAAATGTTATTGCAAGAGATGGCAGCAAACTAAAATTATTTCTAGAACCAGGCACCAAAAATTTAAATATATTCTTGTAATATGACTCTAAAGGCAAAGTCCTTTCCTCAAACATAGCAAAAATCATAACAGAACAAACCTTCTTACTATATATTAGGTAGCACAATGTATCTTTGCCTTTCTTGCATCATGCAAAATAGTGTTTTTGTCACAATGAATCTTTCATCAGCACAGTAAGCTGTATCTAAAATAACACAAGAATTTAAATGACCTTTGAAAAGCCCGGTGCCTGTAAGTTTGCAAGTATTAGTTGGTTAGTATTTTTAAGTGCTTTGGGGATAAGAAAATCCTTAGTCTTTTTACAAAACTAGGTACCTTTTTCACATTTCTTGTTCTAATCAACGAAACTTTTCATGGAGTAAATTAAATCTAGGAGAAGCATGTTCTTTCAAACTAGTTATGTTTTCTGAAAATGTTAGTTCTGCACTTGTTCTTTACTATCTTATCTTAATTCTATGAATAGTTCAATTAGTTATAAAAGGATTTAGTACTAATATAAATAAGGATATGGATAAGAATGGGAGTATATTGTCCTTGCTGTATTCAGTTGCCTCTTGTTTGTGTGTCTCCTGAAAGAAATAAGGTAAAGGATAAGAATGAAGAGAATGAGATAGAGACACAGAAATAAGAGAAAACTGTGTATAAAGAATGGTTAGGAAAATAATTGGAAAAATAAAAGGAAAATTGTTAAATTATGAGAATTTTTTTTGAACATTTCTGATGAAAGAACCTGAAAGATTTGGTGGCATTTAGAGAGCAAGGAAGGAGACAGCTAATCTTGCCTCTGAGACTGCAAAGACCAAATCAGGCTTTAGAGAAATCACTACCAGGCAGAGGGCCAAGAAGATGGAGTAGCCTCTGACCAAGGACTTCAGCAACAGCAGATACAGCATCAAGAACTAGTTCTTACTCCTTGCTCAGTCCTTCCTCTGCTGCTGGTATAGCAGTGCAGATGGGCAGGTACATAAAAAGGTTTGAATGTCTTAAATGAGATGCAAGATTTTGAGGTTTCCATCCATGTGGGAGAGGTAGGGGATGCTGCAGCCAGGCACAAAGGTGTCAATGAGCTAGATAAGTGCAGTGCTCTGGGTTGGAGGTTGACAGGTGTGCATAGGGTTGTCATGTTGCCTGTGATGACCAAGGACAGGGTGCTGTGTGGGCTGGAGAACCCCATGGTTTTCCTCTCTTTAGTGCTCCTTTTCCCCAAAGGGTTCTTGTTTTGTCCCTCTGGAGCCAGTGCTACCCGCAGGGCAGGACTAAATAAAGAAGGCTGGTAGTTGGGAAAGGGAGTTAAATACCCTGCCCTTATCTGCTGCTAGAAAGGATTAATGAGCTCACTAAAATGCTCGCTGGCAGACAGCAAGATCAGCTTCAGTCTGGTCTCCTCAGACGTAACGAGTGGGGAAAAACAGCCCAGAAACAGCAGGCAGCAAAGTAAATGAAGAGCCATGCTGGGCCATCACTAAAGCGGTCTGTGGATACTAGCAGGAAAATGAATGCAAGGAGGAGCGCACCAAGGTGAGGAGACTTGGAGACACGAAGGGCAATTTTGGCTGAGTAGTTTGACCATACGCCATTTTTAGACTGACTAAAAGCGTTAGAAATATGTTTTGAAATTTTAAAAGCTGTGCCTAGCATGGGAAGGCAGCAGGTAGGGAGAGGGCCAGGGGTCTGAGGAGGAGGGAGGTCTGTTTTAAGAGCACTAGAGCAAATGAGGTACTACCTCGAGAGAGGAGGAGGTATTAACAGTGCGAACAGAATAATTGTTGAGTAGCTTGGGAAAACACAGCAGATTGAGCAGATTATCTGGATTAGATTTAACAATATTTATGGATGCCTTAGTTTATTTTTCAAACATCTGATTATTTTAATATGCTCTTCTCCTATCCCTGGTATTTAACAGATACACTCGTTTACTTCTACTGCTGAGCTGATGCAAGGTAAGTGGTAGAAGCAAGACAATGTTTGTCTGAAAGTGGAAATTCCATTTTGTTTTTGTATTTTACCTTTGGCCACACCTTGTATTTTGTATTTCACCTTTGGCCACTGTTCATTTTATCTCTGTGGTCTGAACTGTCTTAAAACAATAAGACTTCTATATGATTTACCTTAAATTTACCTATCTCAAATAGGTTAAGTCTGACTTAATAGTTTCTCAATGAAGGGGGTCCTAGTATTTCTCTAGGTAGGATTTTTATCTCAGAAATAATAGAAATTATGAAAAAAGTAATGGATTTTTAGGTAACGTAAACCACTTGATTGATGAAATTTTTTAATGTCTATAGATCAAGTTAAAAGGCAAAATTGTTTCCTCCACCACCTCACTGTGCAGGTAGAAATAAAAAAAAAAAAAAAAACCAGCTCTTCTCTTTTATAAATTAAACTTGAAATCAGTGCATCTGCGCAGCCAGAAGAACTAATGGTCTAATCCAAAACCCATCTAATCTACAGGCTCTTGAATCCTATTGAATTTGGTTGGCTTTACATCACAGTCTAATTTGTAAAGATAAAGATTAAATTCACTCCATCACGATCATTTTTCTGCTCAATATTAATCATAGTGTGACACTGTTCTGACTTTGGCTTTGTGCATACTGTGAGACAGACATGAGAAAGGTTACAATTTTTGTTTGGATTGGCCTTATGGCTACAACCAAAGCTTGTCCAAATTATCTACTTTTTTTTTTTTCTGCTACTAGTGACGTCAACTTCAGTATTGATGGTTTTGTGCAGTAAGGATCTGCATTTTGCAGAGTCTGGTAAACCTGGATTCGGAGTGTATATCTATCTGTCCACACATGCATTTATCTTGCTACAGACATAGCAGGAAGGTTTTATGTAAATTAAAATGCATAAAGATGATTTTTTTGTTCAGAAGATTGATGATGGGTTGGAGGCAGCCAAGTGAACCTGAACTGTTGCAGGAACATATTCCCTTGTGAGTCTTTGAGCATCCGTGGCTCTGGTATCAACAACATTTATCATTGTGTCCCATGTAGCACCGAGCACATTGGGGATATTTGTCAAAGAGGCATCCATAACAATCGGTATTTCTGCTTCCACTATTGGATGGATTCCAAAGACATAACATTAAAATAATGAAATCATAGCTGTTATCCAGGCTTTTTCAGAGTTTGATAAATGTTTAGTTCATTAGAGGTTTGAGCTGTTCCTCAACTCGAATTGTACCTGAGCTATTCTCTGTTGCCATAAAGAGCTTGAGACTAGAGGACAGGGAGAGGTGCAGAAAAAGCCAGAAAGGCTGCAAAACAGCACGTGTGTGTCATAATTTGTATTGACTGTTGAAATGCTCTTTAGTTCTGTCATTCTTTTCTTCTTGGGGTTGAAGTTTAAGTCTCAAAGTATTAAAAGTATTAAAAGATACTCAAAGTATCTTAAAATCTTTAAGTATAGTTAGCTTGTATTTTGTCTTAAAATTTTCCGAAAGCACTGGAAATAACATGCAGGAAAGAGGCCATGAGTTATATTTACTCTCTTACAGAAGGAGGAGGAAAATTGAATAGAGAATTCGGATGACCGGCAAGCAATGCAGGAATACAAGTAGGAACCCTTAAGAATCAAACTCTCACTTGTCTGGCAGGTTATGTTAAAAACATTTTAGAAATATGTAAGAAATGCTGTGCATGGGAACATTTGTTAACCTTTGTGTCGCCTTCCTGACAGTATCTTGGAGATTTAGAGTAGTGTGGAAAACAAAACACTAGACAACTGTAGAATACACCAGCCATGGAAGAGGGTAAATTTTGACCATCACTTTGAAGCAAGTTTATGTACAGAATACTGTTGAATTCAATTTCTTTTTTTTTTATGGGTATGTTCCTTTCTAATTTAGATGCTTATTAATAAATTCTACAATTAAAAAGTCAATTCAGGCCTTTGACAAGAAAGATAACTTTGGTAGTGATTTCCACAGGCTGCCTGTGGATACTACTGCAAATAGCTTTTTAATGTGTTGCCCACGAAATGGGTTGAATAAGCAGAGTCTAATCTATACTAAAGCATTTATTATGTATTGAGATTGTGTCTCTCTGACTCACCTTCTCTGTCATCTATATGGTCTCTCTTAATCTCTTTTGGGAAATAAGTTCTTTTGATGTTTCCACTTATTCTAGGTGTCTTTTCCATGTTCAGTACTACATAATATTCAGTGCTACATAAGTTAAGACTTTAAATAGGATGATCATGTTAAAGGTGAAGGCATTTTACTGTTTAACGAAAGTAGTTTTTATGGATGGTTGAGTTATGCAGGCATCATCTCCCATCTATTAGCCCTGAATGCTGTCTGCTGTTCTCCTATAATTGTCCTTGAGTTTTCTCTCCTTTTGCCTCCTGAACCATAAACCCTATCCTAAACCCTACTATCTAACACCTGAGAGAAAGCTGTACCTTCACCACTGATTATAATTCTTGATCCCTCATGGTGACTCCCTTAAAAAGATTTTTATATTCTTTTATAAGTCTAACTTCCAAAAAGAAGGAAGCATGCTGTGATATAATCATCTCTCTGTTTTTAAAATCTTGCCTGAACCTAGTAGAGTGTTTTTAAGTAGCTCGGCAACAGTACATTTGTAGTAATAATTCCTTATTTCCCGGAGATATGGCCTTCTCTAAACAAAACTATTTCCAATTTGATGTGAATTAAAAGCTTATTTCAGCAGAAACTTTTCTGTGGACCTTCTAGATGATGAGGCTTGAATGGGAAGAATATATTCAGCTTTTTCCTTTCTATTCAGCAATCCAGTTGGCTAGGTCACCCACTCTGGGCAAGGAAGGACTGACTGAGGGCATCCACAGTTATGCAGAGGAGTGCAGGATTCAGTAGTTTCAAGAATCTACCTTGGTTAAAAAACCTAAAATCTGTGCTTGAACTATGCTGGTTGAAGACGTAAGAGTATGTGGCTCTTCTGCTGCTGCTCAGCAGAAATTGGAGGCCAAGCTGAGGCAGGAAAGGTCTAACCAGAAAAAAGGCCTCTGTGTATGGTACTTTGTGGAGATGAGGCACTAAGAACCTGTCTCCAGCTGGAGCTGCCTGCTAAAAGGCAGAGCCACCAACCTGGTGGACCAAGTAAATTTAGAGTTTAGCAAGATGTTGTTCACAGGCTGTCAAAGTAATGTAGTTCTGATGAGCCATCTGAAGCTGAGCACATACGAAATGCAACAGATCCTTATTTTAAGTTTTAATGTTGTTGTTGCTTTTGGATTTTTCCAAGGAATGCAGCCAGTTTTTCTGTTGAAACTAACTGTGTGGAGATTTGTACAGCTTTGCTGCAGGTTAGTGCTTGCTGACTCGCACATTGCATCCATTTCATCAGATTGACATTAGCCTCTCCCCTAATATATATATATATTTTTATATATATATATATGTTTGTCTTTGGGTTGAGTATTGTGCCACAGACTCCAAGTTAGTACTTGGTACCTGTTGGTGAGTCACCTGAGGCAGCCCTATGCTGGCAGGTTAACATCCAGCCATGTGTCCTCGGGCTTAGACTCTGCTTTCCTTTGTCTTTTGGAATTAAACTGGCTCACTCAGGGCTCACTTAACTTCCTTTTGGGGGAAATTCTTGGGATGCAGAAGCATTTTCTACAAAGAGATTTTTATTTGTTTGCTTTTGAAGACCTAGGTCCTAAAGCAGATGGTACGATTCCGTGATTTACAAGAAAAGAACTTTTTAGTTCTCAGCCACTTTGGTAGTTGATGTTTTACAGTCTTTTATCGGCCTACTTACTGCTAGTAAATATTTAAAATAATAAAATGTTTTTATCATTGCTTCATGTTTTCGTGGCCAAGTGCATTTCCTCTTATTTTATTTCAGAATGAATGTAAGCAAAGCCCTACCTTACACTTATAACTCTGCTGTTTGTCGGTGAGGGAGAGGAATGGTGGGAAAATGGTTAATGCTGCAGATCAGTGGTGTAAAGATTGTGAAATATTAAAATAGATGGATTTTTTGTTTTTTGCAGTCTCAGTTTTTGGGCCCAAATTGGTGGATTAGCCACTAAAACTCCATAAACAACCCAACTGATAATTTTTTATAATCATGTAAATATATTTCCATATGATGATGTTGATTAGAAATATATATATATATAAATGATGATGTTGCATTAGAAAGCACTTTCACTCCAGTTTTCTCACTGCCTTGCCATAATTCTGGGTGCTTTTTAAGTGAAAAGAACAACTAAGAACCTGCATATAAGACAGAGTACAAGCGTATGCACTTAGATAAGGGAATTAAAAATACAACCTGTGTTCTGCAGCAGTCACAGTTAATGTAATTAAAAGCCTGTTCAAGGGAAAGGAAGGACTCTCCTTGGCTTCAGCAGGTGAGGCCCCTTGGTTTGACAGTTAACCAAGAACTTCTGTGCAAGAACAAGAAGAATAAGAATTATTTTTTTCATCACTCTTCAAAAAATGGCTATTAAAATGCACGGTGCCCCCTCAACAGCTTTGTGCCCGTGTGCCACATACACTTCCACATCGATAAGCAGATATGACATGCGATGCAACATTAAAATGGTGGCCTGCAGCCTGAAACAGTATCCAGAAGTGTAGTTCCTGCTCCTCATTAAATTTTAATTAAATATTGAGGGGCAGTTTGTTTATCTTGAGCTCTCACGCTGTTAAAAGTAATGCTAGCTTATTATTGTTGTTATTAGCGAAGGAGCTGGAGCAGCAAGCTGGTGATTAGTGCCAATTTCTCTTGTGACAAGAAACTTCATAAAAATAATTCCATTAATTTTTAATTGTCAGATGAATGGGTTTGTTGGGCTGCAAGAGGTAGACTTCATTTGCTTTAGCAAAAATAGACTAACCCCCCCAAAATAGAAGAACCCCAAAACATTTTTCCTTATCTGTATTATAATGATGTGGTTTAACTGTGTCACAGTGCACATTAAAAAAATAACCTGCAGATATTATACAATGCATATTTTTAGGTACAAGTTTGGCCTAGGAATGCTACAGCTTATTATGCTTTTGAGGCTGCCTTAATCCCCTTGCTTTCTCCCAGCTATACTGCATTTTTTTTTTCTTTTCTGACCATCTAATGCATTCCTATGAGCTTTGTATCTCAGTTGTTGAATTACTGGAAGAATGGAATTAAACAACCTTAAATTACAGAAAATACAGCAGTACCAGCAATTGGGATCTCCTGTCCTATATTTTTCTTACTTCTATTTCTGTTCATCAGATTTCAGGAAACAAAACTTGAACTCAATAGAACACTTGAAGTTCTAGAACTGAATAACTTGAAATGCTTAAAACCCACAAAAGCCCAAATCTACTTAGAGAAACTCTAAGCCTATAAAATTATGGATAAGAATTTAGCATTTGTACAGTGATATAGTGGTGAATGAGCGGTTTGTAATGCAGAATATCTTTCAGCTTACTCTAGATGACATTGTAGGCATTGTATGTGAAAGGATACGTATTGAACCTGTGCTGTGTTATATAAACATCTTATTCCATGTTACAAATGGCACAGTAAATAATGAATGAAAGATGAATTTGAACCCAAAACCTCACACTCAAGTTTCCTGAAAAATTGTTTTCTCAGCTGGCAAAAAAAAAAAAAAAAAAATGTTTATCAGCTACAAATCTCATAGTAATCTATACAGCTTCTTAAGTAAGAAACAGGTGCCTATCCTTTAAAGATATCAGGTCACCTTCACAGTTTACTCATATCTCTTAAGTAATGATCTAATTTCTTAGAAGCTAGTTTCCAGATACTAATGGATCCCTTTGATATTGGAGAGATGCTGTTAACTGGTATGCCAAAGTTAGAAGATTTTTAACTCAGCAGGTTGAAGAAAAGAACTTAATTGCTACAGAGAGAAGTTCTGAGCACTGCTAAAAAGAAGTAAAGGAAAAATGAGAATATAGAAGGATTTTAATTTTTTTATTATTTTTTTCAGGAAAGAGAGTAAACCAAAAGAGAAAAACACTTAGGAAGAATATAGTTGGGATTGGATATATAGTTGGAATTTGATATATAAAATCCTAATGTTGATTTTAGGGCACCTTTGAAGTTCCTTCAAGAGTGTTTTCTTTTTTCTTTCTTTTTTTTTTTTTTTTTKTAATTAAATGCTCTCAAAAAAAATATTAGGGGCATGTGGACCCCTTCTAGTTAGATTGATTTCCATAAGCCGTGTTTACTTTGTAGCCTTTTGGGACTTAAAGGCTATGCTGACCTCTCCTTGGCTCTTTGGACTTTGTTTTCCAAAATTTCAAGAGCTTTCTAGGTTAGGTAAACATTCAAACTCTGCAAATGCAAGCATACTTAGGAATTTTAGTTACAAACAGGCTCTCCCCAGACTAGGTCAGCAGCCCAGATATCTTAAGACTTTGGGCTTTTTTTGCATGTGGTTAGTGCAGATTGAATGTGCGTGACATCAAATTAGATTAGGTACTTCTGACTCATTCCTGTTGTTGCATACCCCTCTTCCATTTTGAGTGCCTTATTTCAAATTAGTTTAATACGTTTTGGAAGAAGGATAAGCTACTTCTGAAAAGGCACTCAATCTGTAGCAAATCAGTCCTACCAGGAATTAGTCAAATGCAGCCATTCCAGAATAAATCTCCATGTGGATAGGCTCTTACATCATCTTTATTTCAAATACTGCATTCAGAAGAAAGGGTGAAGTATCTATGTCACTATGCATGCACCTTCTGAATTTAACCCAACCAAAAGCCAGCTACGTAGTCCTTAATGTGTCACTCTGGGTCTTAGCTCTGCTGGCTCATTTATGCTTCTGTTTGTACCATCTTGCAGCACTTGTACTGCCTTATGTACATGCAGCACATAATATACGTGTGCTTGCAACAGTACATGTGTATTTACAGCCATTTGTAAGGGTTATTATCAGGAGTGAAACTGTATGTATAAAATCTGTTGCATTCTCAGCTACTGAACATAATCATGGCTGAGTTAAGCAGGAGTTGAATAGATGGCTGCATCCTGTTGCATTGAGACAGATATGGTATCAGTTAGCAGGGAGAAGTGGTTCCTGGATGGAAATCCAGGTGATCTCCTTTACCATTTAATGTATCTGAGCACTGTCTTCTCACCAAACTGACCCCAGATAT
This sequence comes from Nothoprocta perdicaria, assembly GCF_003342845.1. NCBI lineage: Eukaryota > Metazoa > Chordata > Aves > Tinamiformes > Tinamidae > Nothoprocta > Nothoprocta perdicaria. The sequence continues at coordinate 3,075,434 of NW_020455810.1, forward strand.
TGATACCTTGCTCAAATTATCTGTCTTAAAGGATACAGTAAGTCAAAATGTAGTTTCTCTCACTTGAATCAAGTCCTAATTTATAATCTCATCTGCTTTGTTTGGGTGAGTTATGTCTTCAGCTTCCTAATGAGCAAAGCAGGCAGAGTGTCTGCAGTGTGTCTGCTTCCAAACTTAAGGTCCTGGATTTAAAATTAATTCAATTATCAATTATTAATTATTTTTAATTCACATAATTTCTTCACTTAATTTAAAGTGGAATAGAACCACCACCTTCCTGCCCTCTCCCTGAGAACCCTTGTGCATTTAGTTCTATTCAGTGGTGTTTTACTAGCATTATAGTTAATCTAATTTGGTGACTGGTTATGGCTTTACAGAATGCTGTGCTGTCTGTATGAAGCAAAATGGTAAATTTAACAAAATAGCGTGTTCTTCATAAATATTTTTACAGCCAGTTTCAACAAAGCAGTATTTGGCAAGATACTAGAAATTATAGCTAGAGTTCTGCATAATCAGAGAATATCATTGCCCTCTGCAGCTAGTTGGAGATTTATTTTTAGGGAACACAGGTGTAATTATAGCCATATCTCAGGAAGTATTTTTCTTAAATTAAATGTAGTTAATCTGAAACTTTAGGTCATCCCTAAGCTGAGCTGGCCAAATCTTTAAAATGCATCTGTCTGGATGTACTCTTATTAGCTGGATTTCCAAAGACAATAATGAGATGGCTTTTAAACCCAAAAGAGCTTTTTTTTTTTTTTTTTTTTTTTTTTT
>NW_020455810.1:3076222-3118634 GCF_003342845.1 Nothoprocta perdicaria
TCTAATTTAAATTTGGTTAAAAATACTGGATTTTTTTTTTTTTTTTTTTTTTTTGAATATTAATTAGGAATGACCCAAGTTTTAAACAGAAAACATTTCAAGTGGACATGCAGGACAAATGATAAATGAGAAGAAATCACAAGCATTTCTCCTCTTGCTTACTGTCCAAAGGAATCCTTGTTTTCAGGCATCACTTCTGCTAGCTCCATGGTGGGGTGGGTTGCAACAGAGTCTACTCAGTCCCCATCATGTGTAGCACAATTCTATCCTTTCTAAGTTTTAGAATCTCCATTGCTTTCCTGCTCTGAATTTTTAGATCTTAATTCCTTAGTGTATAATGTACTTTTCCTTTTTTTCCGTGGTGCTTCTTGGGGCCTTCTGTCCCTGAAGAGGCTTAGTCATGCCCTAAAAAAGGAGCTACACGTTCTTCATTGAGGTGCTTCTCAAACCAGTCATTTCTTTTCAGATGTACATGGGCACAGAATGTGTGCGTCCATGTTCATTTGAACAATAATCAGAATAAAGAATGCACAGATATGTTGTTGTAAATTCATTAGTATTATTCTTTTGATGTTACTGTCTAACATATTAAACATTTTATCAATAGAATTTAAGTGGATGCATTTTGGAATGATACAAAGAAATAAGAAGATATATGCCATCTTTGGTAAATATTCTGCACTGTATTTTCAAATCTGAGTGTTTTACATTCCACATAGCTAGAGCTGAGTGGTTTTTTTTTTTTTTTTTTTTTTTTTCTTGAAGTACCTGAGTTTAGGTTCTGAACTGTGCTGACAATGCCTGGTAGTTCTCTCTGTAGCATATTATCCTCAAATTTCCAGATGACTTTTGTTACAGATGGATTTTGTTATGTTTTCTAGGTGTATATGCGTCCTTATTCCACTCAGAGCATTTCACAGAATCACAGAATGGTTGAGGTTGGAAGGGATCTCTAGAGATCATCTAGTCCAAGCCTCCTGCTCCAGCAGGGACACCCAGAGCACGGGGCACAGGGCGGCATCCAGGCGGGTTTAGAAGATCTCCAGATAAGGAGACTCCACAACGAGCCTGCTCCAAGGCTCTGTCACCCTCACAGTGAAGAAGTTCTTCCTCACATGGAGATGGAAGTTCCTGTGTTTCGACTTATACCCATGACTCCTTGTCCTGTCATTGGCCACCACCAAGAAGAGCTTGGCCCCTTCCTCTTTATATTCTTCCCTGTGATATTTAGCTTGGAGAAGATAGAGAGGGGATCTGATCAATACGTATAAACAGGCGCAGCTCGCTTAGTCTTTCCTTATATGAGAGATGCTCCAGTCCCTTAATCATCTTTATCACTCTCCACTGGACCCTCTCTAGAAGCTCCACATCCCTCTTGTCCTGGGGAGCCCAGAACTGCACCCAGCACTGCAGGTGTGGCCTCACCAGACCTGAGTAGAGGGGCAGGATCCTCTCCCTTGACCTGCTGGCAACATCCTCCTGATGCAGGCCATATTTAGATTACGGGTGGTGCTTCTTAACTTATACAAGTCTAGTGAACAAGTCTTATATTTGTCATGGAAAAATTTGTCACAAAGGTCTTTCTTCCAGTCTTTTCCTTTTGTTCATGCCTCTTGCAATTCTGCCTCTGTAGCTTAATTTTATGTTACCTTTAAAGGTTGTTTTAAAATTTCAAAGCATTTAAATCATTTTGCTTTTATCTGTGATGCACCAGCTTAGTGCATCTACAACTAGTAGACAAAATAGCAATGTTTCCATTGCACTTTTTTCAAAAAAAGAAAAAAAAGAAAAAAAAAGAAAACAAGGAAATTCTGTAGCAATTTACTAATCCAAAAAGGAAGACACAGAGTAGTAATGGTGCTGTGCTGTCATCCTGTACTGCAAAGGCTGTAGGAACTGATGATCTGTTCAGTTAAAATAACTGAACCTCGATCTAGTTTCATTTATCAACGAAAACTTGATAACTTGATATTCAGGCATATAAATTCACTAGTGTTGTTGAATGCACACAGATATTGTCCTGAAGTCGCATATTAACAGTTCATATTTGCTACTGGTAAGAGAAATGAAGAATGATATAGCTCATGAAACAGAACAAATTTGTTTTAATCATATCTGAGTGATGGCAGGTTGATTGTGTTTTATGCTGGAACATTTCTATATCTTAAAATGTAGTAAGCTTGATAGATCTGTATATCATGATTTTGAATGATTTATTTTTCCTGCTTTTATATCTAGAGATAGATAACAATTTTAGATATGTTGCATTTTCCAAACTATAGTACACTCGTTATTTTTATATGTATTTTTATGAAGAAATAGGGAAACTGTCTCTACATGATATATAAGCATAATCTGATAGGGTTATGTAATATGTTTATTTTGTTATAACATGAGTTTCCTGAAGGCAAAAATACACACATCCCACAGGATCTGTGGTTTAATAAATATGCCATAAACAAATATTCTCAACTGAAAGCACCCCATAACATGTCCCAACATACCTGAGTTTTATGACTTAGCTGATCGTGTTTGTGCAAGTAGAGGGGAAAACATGGGTTGTATTTTAGACACTTAAATCAAACTACCTAGGGACATGTAAAGGCAATGCTAACTCTCCAATTTATGTATATACAAGGAATGGACAAAGAGGAAAGTCTATGAAGATCCTATATAGTAGAAGCAGGTTTCCTTACTCATCACCAGCAGTCTCACTGTACTGAACTGAAGTTAGAGTTATAGGATATTAATATGATCTGGATTAACAGAAGTACAAACTTTACTAGAAAAAAAAAAGGTAGTAAAACTGTACTGTTGCATACAGATAGGATTAAAAGAGTCTATTTAATTGTTAAAAAAATTACCCTTGGATTATCTTGGATTACTTTAGATTTAAAACTACGCTTGCATTGGTAAAATGAAATTCTATTGCTAATAGGAACTAGTGTATTTTAAAGGCATTGAATAAATAAGGCATTGCTTATGTAGTCATGAGGTAGCCAATACTGAAGAACCACTTCAACTGAGCTGGCATTATCCATCATCCTAAGAAAATATTGCCAACAAGATAGCTGATGGAAAAGAGGTGCAGGTATGGCACCTAACACGTTCCTGACAGTTTGTTTTCTCCATTTTCCAAGGGAAGAGCATGTATGTGTTGAGCTAAAGTTCAATAAAAGATTGGGAACAATCATGTGGAAATCTTAGCAAAGGAAATCATGATAAAAATTAATATGAACTAATGTAGTCACTGTACTCTGCCATAGTACTTAAATTATTCCACAATTTTCTCAAATAGGGCTGCTCCATCAGGCTCATTTTGTAGGCTGATGATGAATAGATGAGCACTTAATTCATAGATCTCAATAAAGTGGCTATTTTGTAGGTGAGATAATTAAAGCACAGATGTAAGGGAGTTATGTGATAGGCTGGGAGTGGTGATAAGAGAAAGAGGACAAAGTTTTCTTGATTCTCAGAATAATGCCCTGATTACTGTGAATTTTTTATAGCAACTATGTCTTCTGCAAAATTTAAGTCAACAATAAAGTGAAAAAATATTTTTAAAACCTCTGAATTCCCTCCTGTCTCCTCCACAGATTGTCTCATCTTCACTCAAAGGGAATAAAAATGCTGATTATGCTCTCAAATCTCACAAAGAAATGTGATATTAATTATGAATCTAGTGCAGTCTAGATGTAAATTTCAGAATATCATATATTTCCAAACATAATCCTGCTGGATTGCTGTAAATTTAGAAAGAGAAATAGTTTGCAGTAAATTTGGCTACTCCTTCACAAAAAATCTAGCAAATGCTTCCAAAAAAACTGTGCCATAGGGGCTTCTTGAGCTATCTTTTTGTGTTTCACTATTCTCAAGGGATTTTTTTCCATTAATTTACCTAATCCTTTTCTGAATTCTACAAAATGCTATGACAACTACACTGCTTGACTGCACTCTGTATTGAAAGTACACTTAGTTATGTTTGTTTTAAACCTGATGCCTGATGTTTTTCACCTAATGTCCTGTATTATTTCTAATACAGGCAGCAGTGAGTAAATCATTCCGTTTTTACCTTCCTCATGTTGCTCCTTATTTTATCAACTTCTGTTATACGCTTTCCATAATTCTTTTTCCTCTGAATCTGGTTATTTTTCAAACAGATGTAGATGCATGGTGGTAATAAAGAAATGCAAAAGAGTAATAGAAGGAAGTAAATTTCAGTAAGTTGCATGCTGTGTCCTCACTCTAGATTTGGAAGGCTGTAGTGATTTGATAAGGCTGAGCAAGTGTCACGTCTCACAAGTTCTCTTCAGTTAGAGAGCATGTTATTGCCAAGGACTATGGTAACGTCACATACTAGGAAATGGGAGAAAGATGTTATACAAGATAAAATTTTATTTTATCACAGTTCTTGGAAACGGTGTTACACTACTTTCCTGTGACTGACTCATGGGGATTGTATTATGTGCTAGACACAGGTGGCTAATGCTATATCTTGTGACACCTTGTTTAACCTCCAGCTGCCTGACTAGTAAGTCCCTCAAAAAGCCTATGTTACACTTGCCAGGAAAATGTGAGTATCAAAAAGAGTGCACCTTTCAAGTCCCTGTGAATATATGTGGCTACTGAATTGTAATTCAGTATTTGGAAACTTAGAAAAGATTAATTGAAACTCTGCTTGCCTTCTATTAATGAGCAAGTAAGATACCATTAGAAAAAATATTGTGACTGAAGCTGCCTTAATCCTATCTAACAACTTTGTCTGTACCAGGGTATGTTTTCCAGACACGATGGTTGCCTCGAAGTAATTTTTTTTGTCTGTGTGTCAATCTTGGCACAGAAAACACCATTCAATAATTTGTATTATACCAAGTAAAGGAAGGAATCTGGGTTACTTTTGTCTAAATCCTAGATCTAAATTCTAGACCTAAATTTATCTTGCAAAGAGTGGAGAAAGGGACATTATGAGAAGGTGACAATTGCACTATTAGATTGCAGTAACTGGTTGAAGGGTGAGTAGCAGGATTTCATTTAAAGTCACTTCTTGTTAGACTGCTAATGTAAGGCTCCCTAATGCAGCATTAATTTGTCTTTTTATGCAAGCTTCCCTTTAAGGATCTCAAGAATTCCAGAAAGTGAATAGAGTTCTTCAGAATAATGTTGAAAGATAAGCATCCTTGAGAGTTAAGCATGAATTACAAGTCCTATTTTACAGAAGAGAAATCTGGAGTAGTAAGACTTTCAGGCTTCCAGGATATCTGTTTGCAAAACTAGTTGACAAATGTTGACCCTTCAAAATGTATGCATATGTGCAATCTATGATAACTTTTAAGACTGGCATTAGCAACAACAACAAAAAGGTAGTATAAAACTGAATTATTACAGAGTCTCAGTTTTCATTTATGGGTGTTGATAAATAACTTTATAGAATAGTTCTAGGACATTCCTCTGTTCTATACTTTCTCCTTTGTAATTTCCAAGCCACTCAGTGAGGAGGAGGTGGAAGAGAAATGCTTTTCAATTACTGTGTCAGGAAGCAAATTCTGACAGGTATTGGTCTTATATCAGTAATTTATTACTAGAAGCAAAAATGAATGGAAGAATCATTCTAAAATAAAAGTGACATCTATCAGAGCTTCATGTCAGCAATGAAAATAATGTGGGTGCTTTCTTTTGGTAGCACAGATTTATATATATCAATGCTTGCTTTTGCAACTAGCAACAAAATCTGTCAGGGAGCAAACATATAATGTTATTAACAAAATGCTGCTTCAAGAGTATCTTACAGGTTTGCTGAATGGCTGCTTTTTAAAAAGAAGCCTTGTGAATGACTGACTAACTTCTCAAACAAACATTAGAAAATGCTTATATAAAGAGTGATCTAGGCCACAAATGGGAAAATACCATAAATTATTAATATAGGAGGAAAAATAAAATCAAAAGAAATTAGAATGAGTAAATGATATGGAATGTGAAACTGATATATGAAATTATCTAAGGAGTTGAAAAGAAGGGGAGTTATGGTGTGATAAGATGCAAACAAGTACAGAATTGTGATAATTATACCACAGATTCAGAGTTAAGGATAACCATTCCTGCAGTTACAGAACCAACTATATACCTCAAAATGGCAGAAGTAAATAGTAAAGCAGATAAAATTCATTTTATTCATGATAGTTGCTTGATACATGGATTCTTTAAGTGGAACTTAAAGGTTGGTATTAGGAAGAACTAACAAAACGCTGTTTCAAGAACATCCTACAGGTTTGCTGAAAGGATACTTTTTAAAGTTTTTCTATGTTTTATAAATGAAGTTTGTAAATAAATTTTAGAAAATGGTGCCTTTCAAGCCAGTAATGACTTCTTTTCTATGTCCTATGGAAAATACTAAAATACTAAAATACTAAAACACTATTTAATAACTGTATTATACATTTAGAGACAGTTCTGCAGGAAAATTTGGTTCAGTAAATTGGACAAGAGTATTTTGCTCTCCATCTGTACTACTGGGTTCCAGGTTAACAATAGGAAATAGGGGTGAATAAGTTGTAAATTACTGGGAATTAGCTTGAATTAGTTGTAGGCATTCATATTTGCTTCTATTCTTTCTGAGAACTTGCCACAGGGGTCTCCCCCAAACTACTGCTTCTTTCTTCTCATTACCAAGTCTGATTGAAGAGCAGAAGACAATTCTTCTAAAGGGGAACTTGAGAGAAGTTTTAAAAATCTGATAGTATACTCTATGTGAAAATTACTACCCAAGAACTATGAGAAGCCACCAGTTGTCACCTTCCAAACTGATGCCATCAGTGACCGTTTGGTTCTAGAGTGTGTCCTGCTCCAGAGTCTGATGAGGACAGTACTGGCTTTGACCTCAAGAGAGGTAGGTCATTAACAGCTTGGTTAATAGGAAGATCAATTTTAATGTTACTTCAAAATGAATAGGTCCCTAACAATGACAGATTGGGCCATCAAAATACTGTTCTGACAGATCCTGGACTCTATATTACCACTTCTGAGAGTCCTAACATCAAAGACACTTTTTTTTTGATATTTTTACTTTGATTTTGTACTTTTGAGATACTGCTTTCTGACAAAAAACTTAATAGCTGCATTGTGTTGGGGTATGCAATCTATCTTCAAAGAGGGCACTAATGGGGTGTTTTCCAGTTCCTCCTCTTTGGCAGAAATGCTTTCAGGTTTCCTGTTGGCAGTGGGAAATGGGGCCAAATTCCTTTGTGCTGCACTTGTCAGTGGCAAGACAAGGTTTTTGATACTAGGCCAGACCACTGTGGTCCATCTTTACTCTTTGCGTTCCCTACTTTACTCTCTCCACCTCCCCATTGTGTCAGGGACAAACTGGTGACCTGCCACTGATCATGATAGGCTGTAATTTAAGGGGGGGGGAAAAAAAAAGAACATGGAACGAGTTCTGGACCAGTTAGGCCACCCTTCTGCAAATGACTAGGAACCATAAGCACATTTGGAGGGAATGCAAAAAGAAACTGTCAGGAGAAATTAGTTCAAATGGTACATTCATATCTGAGATTTCTGATGCAGCAAAAGCATAGGCTAAGGTACATATTCCCAATGGGCCACTTATCACAATATTTATAAACTCAATCTTATTTCACAAAAAGTAATTCAGAAATATTCAAACATATACATCTTGTTGCAGAACTGCTTTAAAATGAATGCTGTTAATGCAAGATTCCTACTATGAAACAAGTATCATATCTTATGTCTTTTTTGATTGATTTAGTAACTCACAATTTAATCAAATAAGGGCAATATATTTTGGAATTTCTCTGACAAAGCGGTCTTTCTCTGAATCTGGGAGATTATTCAATTATAATTTTAAAGCAACATCAGAGCAAGGATGACTGACTAAAGGACTATGAGCCTCTTTCCTGAGATTCCCAATGATCCTTGCACTTGATAGTGCACATGATGGTGCACAGCTCTCATTCCTTAGTCATCCACAGTAATAGTCCTCACTGGGGCAGGAAACTTTTTATTTCTATAAACTCAAACCTTTAATAAAGGAAGTAATATCTTAAGTTAAAAATTAGATGATCTAGATGCATGATGGTTTGTAAGAAATGTTGAAGCTAGGCTCAGGTCCACTGAGTCAGTATTTCAGATTGTGTTGAAAGTGCGTGGATGCATTTCTCCCAGACTGGGCGAGTGGTAGTGTAGTTGATTGCAACAAAGTAGTTCTTATACTGCAGTTCAGAATCTCAAACAGCTACTGAGAATGATTTTTATGACCTGATGTCTATTTCATTTTATAGGTATTAATACCTTTTCACTCGAATTACTGAAAGTCTCTACAAGTTCAATGCAAGCATAAAATATATTGTATTTTATTATCTACACACTGTGTGTACTTGGGCATACTAGCAAAGCATACTAAGTAAAGTAGATGTGGAGTTTGAAAGGTCAATGATGAGCTGATTCTTGGTATCAGTTGGACATGGCTGGATGTCAATCTGTGCCATAAATAACTATTAGGTACTGATCTCCCTCATAAACCAAGAATGAAGAAAATGGGTTCACACAAACATGCTCTTTTCAGTAATACAGCGTATATTTTCAAAGCTGAATTTTTAAACACATGTTCAAATTTGTAACAACTTTCACAATGCAATGTACAGCACTGTGTTTCCTAATTTACAGTGAACTGTTTTTTTGTTGGAGAAAATTATCATATCTAAATTGATCCTTTCTAACATTCAATTGGTGTTAAGTATCTCCTATCCAAGCTCAGATCCTTAGAATTCATTGGCTGTCTATTTTAAGGCATATAGCAAAGAAGTAGATTTCTGGTGGCCTGTTGGAAAATATTAAAATATTCTTGAAAACTGTTCTGTGAATAAACTTTGGTTCTGTAATATGTAAATGTACAATAAAGCGAATTAGATCCTATATAAGTTGCTGAATGCAGAAATAAAGTAACTTTCCCCCATTTAGGGGAGGAATCTAGTGTCTGGAAAGATTTTAAAAGTTCTAGTTAAAAGTCCTCAGAAAAGAGATCCGTAGTATGGATTTCTTCTATTGACCATTTAAGAACTTCGTGGTCAGCTGCAGACTGGTTATTCAAGCAAGCTGTTGAGGAAAGTGTAAAGATTTGGCTTCTGGTTGCAAAATAGCTTTGTCTAATCTAAAAAATAAACAAGCTTCCAGCTGGAGATGTGCAAGATCCTATACCATCATATGTTGACTCTGATCTTGTGGTAAAGATAGAGCAATATCTCAGTGTCTTTAATGGAACTGAAGAGTGCTCAGCACTTTTTTCATACCTTGGAATTAAATAACATTAAGTAACTGATTATTTAAGAATTAATAATCCCAAGCTACAACATCTCAAAATACTTGGTCTTAAGCTGCAGACAGGTGTTCTGTTAAGTTCACTCAAACGTTTCAGTGGTTAAATCACCTGTTACTCTTATAATAACTGGAAGACGAGAAGACCTTTTATTACTCATTGCCTTGCGGATGACATTGTCTTGCGGATGACAACACCCTACTATGAAGTCCTGAGGCATTTCTGGGGGATCAGCAGGACACTCTTCATGTTTGCTGTTCTCTAGGAATTGCTGGTGTTCTGGCCTCCTTAGTTTTAACGCAATTCTGCTGAATAAAAACAAAACTAAATGGTTGTTAGCTTCAGTGGAATTATTTACACAGTTAAAAACTTAGGTTTACTGAGGCCCCTGTAGGTTTTTGTTTATGTGTTGGATTTTCTTTGTAGTAGAAGCAATTAGAGTCAATCATTCTAACAAAAGCCTATAATAATTAATGCATTTTCTCTACTTTATTATGGAAGATATGTTTTGAAATAAATTTTAGATATTTGCTATTAAAGCAGTAAGAACTTGCTGAGGCAAATGAAAGAAGTCTATTTATACAATAAATTTAATAGTAGTAACTTCAATACAAATAATTATAGTTATCCCATAAAATGAGGCAACGACGGCAGAAGTTATTGTTTTCTTAGAGCAGTTAACTATTCCGCAAGGCACACATTTTCAATCTTGCTAATACCAAGCAAATTAAGTACATATAAATACTATTCCAAATTCTATTTTCAACTGTATTTATATTAATTTACAGTAACATTGCTTATGTCAGTAAGTAATCAATGGATACAGCCAATCTTATGTTAAAAAAAAAGAAAATCAGTTGCCTATTCACAGCAAATTGCAACATCCTAGAAATAGTGGTCTTTAGTTTTTATAATATCATAAAGACTAATTCAGAAGTGGTTAACAGGCTAAATGATATGAAATTAATTATGCATAAATACAAATGATATTCCTGTAAAATTATAAAACTCACAGATAAATCGCAAGGCATTTATCAAGTAAGGAATCCATTCAAGGAATTCAAATGGTTTTGCAAGCTATGAATGCTGAAGTCAAGGCATTTATCCACACCCAGTTCTTCAGAACTATTGACACAAAAAAAGCAATTAGTTCTGTAAGCAAGAACTGTACACTTCACAAATACAGGCATCCTGTCCTTTATCTTGGATTTCTGAGTCACTCTGAAAGTGAGTCCATTGCATATTTCTTTCAGAAATTGCAAGGTATCAGATCTCTTCATTACAGGAGTCTTTATAACATTATTTTAATTTTTTTTTTAAGGCAATTTTTCTCCCCAGAAAATACTGAAATCAATGCAGTAAACTTTTCTAAGGGCACAGCACTTTTTGAACTGGAGGTTGCTTCTGCCCAGCTTACCAAGTTCATCAGAAAGGCTTTAAAAGCAGCTTAGCCCATTGTGAGACCATGTGCAAGGCATGAGTGCTCATTTCTGGTGCAGATATTAATTATTTCAAGATGCTATTGATGGGATTAAAAATTTAGGGAGTCACTATTGCTCAGATTTGACTTTTAATTGCGTTAATGTTACTCTTTTCATAACTTTTCTAGATTTATCACAATGAGGTTGGTCAGAAGCTGGAAAATTATACAGAGCAAGGTGCAACTTCACCTGTTTCTGCTTGGAAAAGAGCTGGTGGAAGAAGAACGGTATGAGACATCTATAAAATGACTTCTGTGAAGAATGTGAGCAGTGAATTTATTCGCTATTTTTCAGTATACAAAAACTTGAGGCACCAGTGGGATTAATTGTCTTAAAACTCAAGTAAGTACTTTTTCACTTAATGCACAATTATGCTGTGAGTTCGTTATCTGGGAGATGTTACAAGGACTAGTAATGTGAATAGGTTTCTACAAGGACTTCATGTTTTCGTAAAGAAGAGTTTAAGGATTAGAGATAAAGTTTAAAAAATAATAATAAAAAGATCTAGAGCAGCCTCAAGAGGCACATGTCTGATGGCCACAAGGATATATGTGGGTTATTTCTTAATGCAATCCCAAATATCTTCAGCTGGCCACTTCTAGACAGAGGTTTTAGAGTCAGGAAACCGGCATCTTTCTTGGTATTGTAATCATTCTTGTGCTTCCTCACTTCTCTGTTGCCCTGGTCTCTTTGCCAGTGTAGATCGTGACTGTATCTGTCCAGATGCTGCTGGCACGGATTTAGAAGAATACCCCACTGCTAGGGGGAATTATGATGGGGAATGTTTTGTGTGTTTGAAGTCTTACAAAGAGTTACAATGCTGAAAGTCTGTTGTAACTACAGTCTTCAAGCTTCCTAGCTGTGAGTTAATTCATTTACGTGAATGAATGAATCATATTAATAAATTCACCAGCTGTGTGTACCCCAAATGTCTTTATTGCTATGAATCTATAGTATTGACAGATTTTTTTTTGTTTCCAGCAATTTTAGTGATTATGGAATAAAATTTGGGGGAAAAAAAAAAAAAAGAAAAGCTGGAAGACAATAGCAAGGAATACAGATTTGGACAGTTAAATTTAGTGACATATAGAATCAGAATTTTAAGATTCTGATCCCTGTTAAGATTTTTAGAGATTGATATTCAAAGTGAATGTTGATGGCATAAATAAATGTAAAAGTTCAATAGGAAAAAGCCATGATAGACCATCACCTTTCTATTAGATCTCCTTATTTACACTAATGGAGAATGATAACACCGGGTGATTTACCAATAACAGCTATCATCTATATATTCAAGGTATACACACTCAACATTCAAGATGTATTCTTGCTAGGAATACCACGTTCCTAAGACCAAGACTGGTAATTAGAGGCTGTATTAGAGAAACTTACATGCCTGAAACCAAATCAGTAAATAATGACAAATATATTTGATCTTAGCCAAAATTTACCTGATTTTTGAGGTAAAAGAGGAAGAGTAACAGTAGACTAAAGATCTTTTCAGTTGTCTTCCCAAAATTTTGATTGTTTTACTATAGCACTAGGATGGTGATGTTGGTTTTAGAATGCTAGCTATATTGTTTGTTAACTGCGAGGGTCCAGAAACAAACCCAAGTCATACTCTACATATTTCTTTTAGAAATGCATGAAAAGTATTTTCAAATACATTTTGATCTTTAAAGTTATCACCTGTGTTGTATTAGATTTCAGAAATGTTTATGGTAAGAATGAATATCCATGGTTAGAACACAAATGTAGTTAGAGTATCAATAGACAATTGTATAGCATTTGTTCCTTACATTTTAACTTCTGTATGCTAACAAGAGATTTGTCTGTTGTTATTTCAGCAATGGATTTTTCAAGAATTTGTAAATATTTACCTATTTCCCTTTAGAGCAGGCTTAGTTACTTCTGAAATCTTCACTTGATTTCACTAGACCTGCTCATTCTCACGTTTTGGAAACACTGGACCCTGGCACATCTGCAAATGAAGATGACATTACATGACTGATGAAATTTACTTTCTTCATTGCATGTTATTTCTATTAGTTTGTGTTAAGCCTTAAGGCATTAGGCTACCTTCAGTTAAAATTGGCCTGGAAAGTCCTGTAGAGGAAAGAATTCAGGAGTTCTTTTAAGAATATGAGCAGAAACAGGCTGCCATTGTCTGGTATTTCAGGAAATGGTTGGGAGTTTCTTGAATTCCAGTTACTGTGCCTGATTTCTACCTTCATTATCTGTATTTTTTCTTTCTTTCCTTTTTTTCCCCCTTGTATTTCTCATATTGTTTATGCTTAACTTTATACAGTCACTGGATCTGACCTCTCAGACTTTCTTAAATATTTGACCTGTATAGAATGTAAGGGAATTTGCAGATGTATAGAAGTGGGTTAGAGATGTATAGAAGTGGGTTAGCTTCTTTGTGGTTTTGGGCCAATACTTAAGACTTTATGAAACATAAAATTCAATTGTCTCACTGTCAAAATCCAAATTTACTTCACAGATATACATTTGCATTTGATTTTAGGTTTTAATAATCATCGTTAAGCTGTAGAATACAACACATTACAAATAATGGGGGCCTATCTCTTACAATATAAATTGGTGCAATTGTGTCTCCTTATTCATCATTCCCTGCATAGACTGTGCTAGTTAGAAAGAATGACAGCAGAACCCCACAGGAAGTCAGCTGTCTCAATGTATATACTTCCAGTGATGTCTAGGGCAATAAAATTGTGGCAGAGCCCTGTAAAACACATGTTCATGAATGCTTATGCTTAGGATTTCAAGCAGAAATAGAGCTTGTCTCCATTCTGACTTCAATCTTTCCAGCTGTTGGCCATCTGGATAAAAGCTAACACTACTGTGTCTAATATATACTTGTACATTCATATAAAGATCTATATAAAGATTCATTAGTTCTAGTCTGGCCTAAGTCTAGTTATCTGACATATGTGCTTAGCTTTTCTGAAGAAAGAGACAAACATTCAAACATACAAATGAAGCTTTATAAGTTTAAATAACATGGACCTGGGCTTCTGTTGGTTGAATAGTTTTAGCTTAAAAAGGAGAATGAAAGGTGAGCCTCTAAGGAAAAGGTCTGAGACATCAAAAGACACCCTTGTAAGCAATAGAGGATTCTCTTGAAGGGAGATGATATTATATTTAGAAAGACACCTCTGACAGAAAGAAAAACTAAGTACTAGTGTAGGCGTTTTTGTGTTTTTAGGGCTTAATAAGTTAGAGAGCTTAGCGAAAGTAGATGATATAGTATAGCATAGGGCATAGAGCTTAGGGCATGGCGCTCGGAAGATCTCGCGATGTCACGGGAGTTAGGAGCGTAATTAATTTATGCAGTTTACTGATAACCCCATGCCATACAAGGCGAAAAGTAGAAATTAGTCTCCCGATTGGGCAGTAGGTGAGTTTCCGCATTCAGCTGGAGTATATAGGCAGACTGAACTGCGCAATAATCGCCATTTTGCCGCATCCCCCATAGTGATAACTGTGCTCCAGGGCCCTGGGGTGAGGACAACCCCAGGTCAGTCCAGCTAGCAAACAAGGCTTGCCGACCCCCGTTGGCAACATACTAGAAAGACAAAGAATTAAAAGAAAAGGAAATGTGTTTTAAAGGTAGAAAAAAGCTTTTTTTTTTTTTTTCTTTATAATTAATTCTATTTAGGCAAAGTAAAAGGATTTCAGAGACCAAAACTGAGCAGGGTTTTATACAATCACTTTTGAAAAATGAGACAGAAACGAAGCTGGAGTGCAAGACTCAAGAAAATTAGGACACCAAGATAAATGAACAGAGAAAGGAATATACATAAAAAATAATGATGATAAAAGGGGTGTTTTTTTTTCCTTTGATGTTTGAGAAGAATATTTAAGACTTTTGAACAGTTTATCAGTGAGAACAGTAATGAGCCTCAGTAATGGAGCTTCTTAACAGCAGCCCAGTTCATTGACTCAACACTTACACTATAAATCTCTAGTGAACAAAGAAATATTATGTATATGGCCAACAGATGATGGTTTGTCAGTAGCATGAGGAAAAAAAGACAAGGATTGTGGTTATTGATTTAGATTATATCATCAGAGGAAAATGGGGAGAGAGCAAACCTGCTCTGCCCAGTGCAGTGGCACTTCTCTGTGGCTTCTGTGGATTTGATTCCCAAATGAACGTGTTTTTATAACCCTGAGAACATCAGTAGTCCTCAATGGTCATGACCAGCCTTATTAGAGGCTTTCACCCAGACCTCTGCACATGGGCCTACAGGCTCAGTCGTTGGCCTTCAGGTCCTGCTTGAGTTGTGCTGTAGTTTTCCAGCCCGGTTTCTGGCCTGTCTCCTGACTGGACCTTGGACTTCTGCTACAGGTAGCTTGTTTCCTGGGCAGACATATGTTGTATTCTCTTCAGACCTGGCTTCAGCTTGTCTTCCCTTTAGGGAGCAGCCAGACCTTGCTGTTCCCTAACACGTGCAAGCAGCAGACCCATTAGACTTCCTTGGAAAAGATGCATTATTCATCTTCATGACCAGACAAACAACTAACTTAAGTATTTTTATAACCTGAAGCATTTAAAGCAGTGCAGATTGTAAAATATGTACGCCTACACATATTTATGGAGCAGTTAAGAGGACAAAGAAGTGGAAGGTGTGCATACGCTTTTCAGGAGGCTAATTGAACAGAAACAGAGAAGAGCAAATCTTGAACTAGCCAATATTTAAAAGTTTGCAGTCAGTGAGTTATTGAATGAATGTTTAATTTGAAGTGTGCTTAAAATTAAGATCTTCCAGGGCAAAAAGTTAGAGTACAGCAAGAGATAACTGGGAAAGAGGGAAGAGAATAGGAAAGGAAGGAGAAAAAAGCTATCACATATCTCTTTAGGGAGCTTGCTGGAATTGGAGAATAAATGAAAAACATAGTGAGCTCCTAAGTTTCCATAAAAATCCACAATAAGCTGAGAAGTTTTGTTCCTTTTAATGACTTTTCATTCTTCATTTTCTTCATGAAAGGGAGACAGTGGCTTTTAACTGATGAGATACTGGAGTGAGTTGCGCAGAGGATTTGTGGAATCCATGATCTTAAATGCTTTAAAAGCTAACAAGACCTCAATGTAAATTTTGCTTACAGGGGAGGTTGGTCTCAATGACCTCCTGAGCACCCTTCCAACCTGAGTGATTCCCAAGAATCTGTTCCATCTTCTGTCTTGTGTCTAAGCAGTGAGGAGGAGAGGAGGAGGTGAGACCTTGTGAATGAGTCCAAATGGAAGCTTCTACATGGAACTTTAACTGTTACCAAAAGAATCAATAAACAAGGAAACAAATGGATATACATACTTCTTTTGGCAACACTTCTAATTACTACTTGTTCTCAAATGTAAAATAAATGCAGAAAACAAACAAACAAAATCTTGGTTAGGGTTGTTTTAACCAAAT
This sequence comes from Nothoprocta perdicaria, assembly GCF_003342845.1. Classification (NCBI taxonomy): domain Eukaryota; kingdom Metazoa; phylum Chordata; class Aves; order Tinamiformes; family Tinamidae; genus Nothoprocta; species Nothoprocta perdicaria. Next base: position 3,092,470 of record NW_020455810.1, read on the forward strand.
TCTAAACCCATTGCAGTCAAAAGAAGTTTTTCTTTGGATAGGTGGTCCGCAAGGGTTTGTTACAGACACCTAAAGAAGTCAAAGAGCAATTGGAAACTTTAACAGCAGCTTTGCTAGCTCATTGGACACCTTGTCAAAAATTTCACTGCTGGAGAGAATGGTCCCAGCTGTTCAATTGTTCTTTACTTTTACAGAAATAGTTGAGCTACCAAAAGTGCTGTGCCATCGAAGCACACCCTTTGGAACTAAACTCACCAACGTCAAAGAAACTGAGCACAATTTTTGTTTCCCATAGTAGGTAGATAGTTGCCACTGTGCAGAACCTGGCAGATATAAATGATATTCAGGAGCTCTGTTAGGGATGTTAATTTGTATGTATGCATATATACATACACACATATACAAACACTTTATATATCATAATTTGTCTATCTATATATAGTAATTTGTATGTATATATAAATACACATAGATATCTATATATGTAGTGCATGTGTGTTGGTGTGGTGCCTACTTGGAATACGTGCTCAGCCCTGGTTGTGGCTGGGACATGGACCTATGGCAGCCTCACCCTTTGGGAACACCAAATTCGGACACTTTAGCTAATGTATTCCCTGCTGTGTTATGTATGAGGGTCATGTGTGTATGGGGTTATGTATGTATGACCAGGTAAAGGCATAGTCCTATGCCAACTGAGATGGTTGTATCTCAGCTAGTAGAAAAATGAAGCTGATTTTTAGAAAGACTTGACATTCTCTAAGTGCTTTCCATTTTGAAATGTGGATTAGTGAAATCACATACTCTCTGGCTTTAATTCTTGATTATAAAAAGATTCTCTTCTTTATGACAGGAGTTAACATGTTAGAATAGAATTGACTGAAAAAGAAGTGTAAGTGTAGGTTCACAATGGCTTTCATAATTTATACTGCGTATAACAGTATCCAGATAGTTTGCTGAAGACCACTGGGATGCACCAGAATTACTGATAGAGTAATCTAGAAATGTGCCCATATTAGTCTGGGACAGATTTCAAGCATTTTTTTCCACCTGCCTACCTCCTCCCTTCCATCTGCCCACTATAGTTTGTAGATGTTGTTTTGCCAGTTTTCAATTCCCTCACCATTATTTTCCTAATACCACCATATTAACGCTTACTGTTGTTAGTGAAAGTATTGTTTCCATTTTTCAGCAGAAACCTAGAAAATTTCTCATCAAAATCCTATTTTCATCCTAGAAAATGTTTTGATGGGAAAAAAAAAAAATCAACTTTGTTTTTTTCTGTCTTTCTTTAAAGCTTTCACTATTTATTAGCTACTGTTGCATACATCATGTTTTGCTCTGTAGAAGACCATCCATGGCACAAAACCTTTTTTTCCTTTATAAAAAAAAAAAAAAAGGTTAGAACAACAGTCAAACAACAGTCAAATTTCAGACTGAATTCCTGCATTTCTTTCTTGTAAATAAATCACAGAAAAGTTTGATTATGAGTCAGAAGCTGAAACGGCAGACTGAAATATCATTCTTTTTATGAAGGAAGAAGATAAGCATTTATAGTCTCACTAAAAATGCATTTATTTCTCGTTTCCTCACCAGACCACTGCTGGCAAGTCCAGCAGCACTTTACCAGTCATGCAAAATTGCATTCATGATATGAAGGTCCTATATGAGTTTTGTTTTGATAAGATTGAGATTATGGAGAGAGATGAGAGTAGAGAGAATGAATATCAAAAAATTCAGCATTTCTCACCATACTATTTCTCTCTTGTTCTTTTCTAGAAAATATAGCTGCAGCAAGAGATGCTGATCTAGATTCTGACATATAGTTTTAGTCTGCTGTGAGATGAGTTCTGCTTTTTTGTTATTTCCTCCCCCCCCCCCAAAAAAAAAATATGTACAGTTTCTTTTAGCAAAAGGATGAACTTCAACTAGACTGAACTTTAGGATGTGTCAAAATGTAAAGCCTATGTGTGTTCATGCTGCTTTTGCAAACATACATAATGCCAGCTGTGCAAAATGTCCCCTTCTGCCTGAGGCTGGGCAGGAAGCTGCACCTCTCTTCCTACGCTGTCACTTGGCTGTGCTAATCCATGCTTGCAAGTGCCAAACGTGTTTGCTGCAACAGACCACATTGAAAATAAATGCGTTAAGCAGGTCAGCTTAAAGTGTTTGCTTTTTCTTATTCTACTGCTTGACTTCAGCTCCCTCCATAATAATAATAATTTGGTTCTTCCACATTTCATTTTTTTTTTGCCGTCAGCTGAGGAATGGTCAGAGAAGGGAAATTTCTCTTTCTCCCTTGTTACCATTTTAAAGGGTAAACCCTTTCATTGAGTCCACATTCACTTTTCTTTGAGAGTTTTTGAATTGTGTGCTGTTCTGCACGTCTTGATATAGATCACAAGATCTCTTTTTTTCCTGCAGTCTAAAAAAGACACATAAAAATGGATACAAATCCTGAAAGTGTGTGTGATAATGTCAGTGCTACAGCCAGAGGTATTATAATAATTTGTGTGAACATGTCTCAGGCATGAAGGTACTAATTTAGGTACCAATAGCTCCAAACTCGCCAAATCTGGTAAATATTTAAGACTAAATTGCAACCATTCCCTTGTGCTGTAGTTGCATGGGTCACCACACTTAACGGAGATAGTTTAAAGCTAGTTTTAGACTTCTATCTGAGTTGCAGGCCTATCTTTTACTACTGAACTCTAAGACATTACACCCTACATGCCTATATGAGCTAAAACAGAGTAACATCAAGCTCAATGTTTGCTACATCTAGTTTGGCCTTTGCTTGTATATTAGAAGGTTAATTCCATGCCAGATAAGTTTCGCTGCAGCAGATTGTCTCTGTTTTGCAAAGTTAACAGGAACTGAAGTTAACTGAAACAAGATCCTCAAATAAACTGAACTTTGGGGAGAAAAAAAAAAAAAAAAAAAAAAAGTCTGTTTGTTAACAGATTGGACCAGCTATTTCTGCAAAGGTGCATGCTCCTGTATGTCATCCTTCTACTCCCTACCAGTGCCGAGAGTCCGTGGAATTGTCTTGGACAGAGGTGCCCCATTTCTGTAGCATTCTTTACTTGTACTCCTTTAATAACTGAATTCTTTGCCTAACACTTATTAGTACAAAAATCCATGGGAGATTGAAGATGATTCAGTGAAAGTGTTTTGTTGTTGAACTTTACCTGCGGATGATGGCTATTTTGTACTGGATTTTTAAATGTCACCATGAGAATGACCTATTTCTGTTCTGCCAAAACCTTTATTGTCTTTAGACTTGCTCATTAGTTTATTTTCTGTTTGACCTTAAGCTTATAGATCACTGGAAACACAGAGTGAAAAAGGAAGACTTCTTCTACTGCTATTCAGTTCATGTCTTTCTGTAAGGGAGAAAAATTGGGTTGTTCTTCATTGTTATGCTAGCATTTTTGTTGACTCTGATAAAGTCAAATATTTATGCTGTGCCAAAGAAACGAACTCTTTTGACTGTTCCCTTTATGTGTAAGGCACAAAAGAAAGTATTTCAGCTTGCAGCTACCTAGATATGGTAATTTAGACTCAGAATGCACATTACCTTTTAGAATAGGCTATTTGCCAGGTCACTTTAAAATAACTCCCCAGACAAAGTGTTATCAAACACTTTCTTTCACAAGATTTGCATGGTTCTGATGACAGCTTTGCTCATTGTTTTTCTTGTTCACAGACTACAGCCTTTCTGTGATGCTCCTTCCTACATACTTTTTCACAGTACTTCAAGTAAGTTTCCTTTCCAGCTCTGTACAGACAGTGTAAACTGTACTGCTACCAACTTTGCGTGATGATTCAGTGGAACCCTGTAATATTGAAATGTTTCGGATATTCTAAGGATGCCTCATACTTCTGTAGCAGTGCCAAAACAATAAAACACTAAGCTCAAGCAAGTAGATGAACGATGAGAGTAAGAGACAATTTTATGCAAAGCTCTGCCCCATGCCAGCCCTTTGTTTTTCTCCCTTTCTCCCCTCAATATGTCCCTCTGTGCTGGTGAATTTGGTCAATGTTTAAATCTGCATTGCTGTTTTCTAACTAGTGAAAGGCACACGGTTGAGTTGTGCCAGCAGAAAGGGTGAATATAGAGCCAGATGCAGTCCAAAGCCAATAATTTCTACCCAGATCAACATCTGGGTTGAAGCTAACGGATGGGGATGAGGTTCTAGTAGCCCACAGAAGTGTGAGTGCCAACGGCATCCCAATGAAAGAAGCAGAAGGGTAAAATGATAAAAATGAAGATCAAAACAAAAGAACAAAATTGTATAGGCTTTGCTACTGAAGTCTGGAAATCATTATTTAATTCTTGAGCACAGGGACCTATTTTTGAATATAAACTTAATGCACCTACTTAATAGGAAATGGATATGAATAGAAATTACATGAGAATAGCCATTAAGGGCTCAGAACTTGTGTAACTGTAATTCTGTGAAAGTAATATCCTTGGAGTGGCAATGGAGCTAATCTCTTACACCAACCCAAATCTACCATCTGTCCTCTGCTGGAATAATATCCATGCTCACCAACACACAGCCACAAGAGGGAGATCTGCCCAAGGATGCTCCAGAGCATCTCTTTCCTGCACATGGTAAGTATTACAGTACTCAGTTTTTGGCACTAATTGAGGGGATCAGCAAGTTTTTTGCTGCAGACCAGCAGATCATCTTATGGCATCTCTGGAGTTGGAGTGGTGTGCAGCCACCTTGGTTGCACAATTCTTAAGCACAGGATGATTTCCCTGGTTTTATTTCAGGATCATGCAACTTCATCATGATGTTCATATGAACATCATCTCTCATGATCACTCTACCAGCCGTTATTCAGCTGGTTTGCCTATCTGTTTGACTATCCATTTTATATACTTGGTCCACAGTTGTTTCCTTTCTACACTGCTACAGTTCATGCCTGAGCTAGAAAATGGAACTGGGGCTGCTAACCTGATCTAACATTTTTATACAATAATTGTCCCTAACTAAACCCTTTCTCATGCAACTTCTTAAAATAATTTATCTTCATGGGGTTTGTATGGAGAGGCTTTTCAGGATAATGCAGGTCACCCTCTAAGGGAACTTTCAGGCCTCCACACAACTCATTCAGTGCATTGCTACCATCCTTGGCTCCTTTTTGAAGGAAGAACAGTGATGTTCTTCCTATATTTTCATGCAAAATAAGTAAACAAACTGTCAATAAATTGACAAATCAAGCCTGCAAGTCTCTGAACTTGAAAATGGGACTAACATTTCCAATTGAATTTTGCCATCCCTGGATTTTCCTTGAAGTATTTATCTTTTGAATATAAAGCAAACAAAAGCCGTGAAGAAACTTGGCCTAGTTTTCACAACTTGTATTAGCACGTTGGATTTTGAAAGACAAAAATGTTCAAATCTGTCAATTGTACTTCCTTGTATTAGTAAAAGCTGTACTAGTTTTGTGGCACTAAATTCGTTTGAACAGTCTCCTGTTAAAGGAAAAGTGAAGTTTTTCTGTTGAAAAGCAATGGGATTGTGTCTAAAATACCTTAGCCATGTGTTAGTGAATCATATCTTTTTAGAGAAGCAGTCTAAGTGCACAAAAGTGAATGTTACTAACTATAATAATAAGTGTTCCTGTAAAAAGGCCAGAAGGTTGAAGAATTGTAGTGGTCATCTGACGACAGTTTTGACATCTCACAGTCAATGCTGGTACATCATTTAATTCAAGAAATGATGTCAGATCTATTTTTCTGCAAATATTTTTCTGAAGCTTTATAATGGTGAGGCTGCTACATTGCTGCATCTTTTTGTATCCAAATGAGCAAGTATAAAGATTCCTGATGAGCCAGGAAGTAGTGTTTTGTTTTGTTTTGTTTACAAGTCAGCTAAATATTTTTTTTGCAAGCTACAGTATATCTTTGATCCAAAATATTGCATGTATACCTAAAAATCATACTGCTGTGTAGCATTCATAAGTAATAACAATAAATGCAGTCAGGAGTCAGGACAAAAATAGGTGATAGTCATATACTTAATTTTTATTAATTTTTAATTTAGTAAATTTTTGTAATCAAAACATTCTGAATTTAATTTTTTTGCTTTCAAATTCTAAATCTTCATATGAAATTTAATCAAAATTGCTAGCTTTCACCACATAGACTTTAATCATACTACAGCCATAAATAAAGCAAATGAAACTATGTAAAACCTAAAATCAATCTTCTGAAGAACTAATCTCATAGGACTCTGTCTTTCTTCGTATTACGTAGAGTAACTATACAGCATGCTGTATTTCAGTGGAAAGCAATTATGCTATGGACAGCTTCACTGTAGTTAATGCTGAATATGCACACTACAACAACCACTACGAAACAGTACAAATGAGAGGGTCGTTAATTATTATACTGACTGTAGCATCATGTGGGCTATGGTACATGCTACTCCATGCACTGTAATTGCATGCATGCTACTCCATGAATTGTAAACTCAAAATTGGAAAGTTCTAGTAGTGTGGCTTGGTACATGAGATGTCAGTTTTAGCAAAGTTCAGGTAATCCATTTAGAAATAAATGAAGCAAGAAAAGGGAATAAATACTGGCTTCTTTGGAGATCAATCCATATGTTCACCCAAGGACAAAATATGAATATCTTGTCTACTTCAGCTAGACACAGAGCATCCCACTGGAAAATGGTAGCACAAGCTTATCTTCTTCTCACAGGAGGTTAGGAGTTAACAGAAATAACAGAAGAGCAGCAGAAAATTACCTAAAGGAAAAAAAATCAGGGCAAATCGGGAAAAGATGATGGGCATGCCTAATACTGTTAAATTGGGTAATATGATTGGCACTTGCAAGAAATTTTATCTGTAAGTCTTCTGTTTTTTTTCAGGTAGAAAATAAATAGGCTCCTATAGTGCTTAGGGAGTCCACTCTACCCTTGGGCCCGAGTATTCCTGCTCTTGGCACACAAGGCGGCCACACACTTGCCTTTGAAGTATTTCCTGTATTATCCTGGCACACAGAGCTCTTCCTAGCAGGGGAGTTTGCAAATGGCTTTCTGGGACTCAGTTGTTCAGATAAACAGTAGTACAGCATCAGATTTCCCAGTCAAAATCATGGAAAATAGCCAGTTCTGTGAAAAGTAAATAATTGCACAGGCTAAACAATAGCAGGAGGAATAATCAGCAATACAGTAAAAAGAGGGTTTTTTTGGCAATCAAGATTGAGGAGCCCACCAGAAAGACTGTGCAGTAGGCAATTGTAGAGAAAATAAAGGAATTCAGTGCATCATTGTATCTCCAGCAGTGAAGCTGGAGAAACTGGTGACGCTCATGAGAGAGCCCTGCTTTGTGGCAGGCTGAAGAGAGAATTTGTCCAACATCCAAGTGAACATAGAAGATCCTACAGAATCAGTAGATGAAATGAAGAGCAACAAATGGTCAGGGTTGGCTGGTATTTACCCAAGAGTTTTAGAAGAATTAAAGAATTCAAACAGTTGAATCATATTTTGCTGCTAATTTTACACTTAATTCAGCTTTGATATTTGTGGATTTGAAGGTGGCATTTGTGATGCCAATTTTCCAGGAATAAACAAGAGAACTAGAAAGTTTAGCCAATAATCTCTGATCTCTGTACCAGCGTATTGGTAGAAACTGCAATAGGGACTGAAGTTAGTGGACACCAAGATAAATGTGGCAGTTTTGAGAAGAATATGGAAAAGAACAGAAAAGAATAATAAGGTAAGCAAGAAATGAAATATTAAAAGGATAACAGCAATGAGGTAATTAAACCTCTTAGTGCTTGGCAAAATATTTGCACTATTTTTATTTTCTATGTAAGTAACCTAAAACCTTGAAGGGAATTGTGAAAATCTGACACATTTAAATCCAAAAAGTGCTCGTCACTGGGAGGGAAACTGTATTTCATCCTGGAATTTTTAATCTAGACTCTGCATTGTGTCCAGCCTTACCTTCAACAGAACTGTAGATAACTGTGGCTACGTGACTGTGTGGGGGTGAATCTCCTTATAGCCCTAACTTGTATTGGTATAGTAAAACTTGCAAAATTTTATAGTAAAACACACATTATTCCAAAGAGAAATTAAAACTAGCAATAACAGGAGGGCGGAGGAAAACTTTCTGAAAAAGAATAATATATGGTCAATAACTAAATCTTTGAAATCCTTTTTTTTTCTTTTCCTTTTTATTTTTTAAGAGAGCTAAGTTCAGCTTGTATATGTTATAGAATTTTTCTGAACAGTACTTTTTCTTTTCTATCTCAAAATATGTTCAGTACGAGCTGAGAGAAACCACAGGATGTTCCAAATCTGAGGAAAATATTTTGAAAATTATGACTGCAAGTGTTTCAGTAGGAACAATTGTTTGACTGAGCTTACAATTAATTAAACTCTGTCTCTGTGGCAGCCCTTGGAGACAGAGAATTAAAAAGGAGTCCGGAGGCCGGTGCTGGAAGGAAGTGGTCAGTTCTTCTGATGTGTGTCCAGTCTTAGAAGAACTCTCTGTTCTCTCAGTGCCTACTTCAGTAATGATTTCTTCATAATGTGTTGCTCCTGCTCCATTTATAGAACTAACAAAGCTCCCATTTCCTCTAGTAAGAATAAAATTGGATTCTGAATGAAGATTAAGATGCTGACTCTTGACATCTCCAAATTCAGTTTGGTATCATTTGGGATATTTTCCTGAGAGCCTTATCTTTTTTTTTCACTTCTAGAACAGGATATATTGCACCTTTCACTGCTATAACCCAAGTAATATAATTATCTATTTACTCTTTATGTGAAAAAAAAAAAACCTCTTCAGAAAATTGGCTGTTTGCATCAGTGCATATTGGTGAAATAAACAGGATGAAATAGACTCAGATACACCAACTTGCTGTCATTAAGTGTTGCTGTCCATGAAATGGACCATGATTTGGACTGCTGTGGTAAATTTGACACTCAAAACGGAGAAAAATGGTAACCATAATTACAAACATATTTTGTTCAGAGACTCTCTCCTTCCCACTCCTTAACTTTTACAAAAAGGAAAAAAAGGGAAAACCCTAGAGAAACTGCAGTATTTGGAAACAAAAAAAGAGGACATATTTTGACTGAATATATTTAAAAATTTTTACCCGAGAGAGATTATAGATCCATAAAAACAACTTTAGCCTCTAAGTCCCGGTAGGTAGATAATAAATTGATCTCCAGAAGTCCCTGCGAACCTCAAAAATGTTGTGATTCTATCATTTTATGCTGTTGGGTGGTTTAGCCCTCAGAGAACTTTGGAGTGAAGAGTCTCAAGTAAGTTGAGGTGCTTTCTTAGTTTAAGAAATTTAGATAAGTCTCTGAAATATGCCAAGGCATAAATTTTTTGTAGATCTTCTAATTTTTTTTTCAAATGCCCTTTCTGCTGTGCAGAGGCAGGCTTCACTGGACAGCAGTGTACCTGGATGCCAGATATTGTTATTTTAGTGTGGGATTCGTTTTCTTTCTAAATTTTAGAGCTCCTCACTGAGAAACTGCAAATGATATATTTGAAAGTTCTTCCCTTTTGAAAACTCCTACTGCTTCTCACTATTGAGGAAAAATTCCTCTGCCTTAGTTAAATTTTAATTTGTTCATTGTGTGTTATATTTGCCCATTTAAGAGAAGTATATTGAAGGTGTAGTTAGAATATTTAGAAAACCTTCAGGCTTACCAGCATTTGCACTTGGCATAGCCATGACATTTAGTATGTTCTGCTAAATATAATGCCACAAGATCTCTGGGGTGTTAGTGTTGCAGAGACTTTCTCTCACTAATTTTGATTTAGTAGAGTTTTCAGGTGCTTTTCTAAACTGGTTGTGGTAATTTCTTCATTTATTCCGACTCTGGTTACATTCAAGTGATGAAGATGGAAAACATTCATTGTGTTACTTTTTATTTCTAAGTTATATTACATCTTTCAGTAAGATGGTAAGCAAATTTGTACTGTGGGATCAAAGACTCATAGCTTTGTGTATTCAGAAACAAAGAATATGTTTCTTTCCTAGAATACATGTAAAAATCAACATAAAATATTCAGTTGCTGTGACATGAAAGGTTTTTAATTGTGTAGAAGTCTTGTGAGGTGTTCTTAAATCCAGGTAGATATTATGTTCATTTTCTGTGCAACGATCTGGGTGTAAATTACATTGTTCATAAGATTTCAAGAGAAGATGATATAATTTCCCATAAAGTACTAAGGGAAAGTGGCTTATTTTATATGTCATATATTTCACAAAGTAGGAAATATCAGTGGTGTTCTTTGACACATGTTCCTCTTTTTCTTTGGGGTAATCAAATTTCTTCAGGGAAGAAAACATAAGTCAATGATTATTTGCCTAAATTAAGCAAGAGGATTTAAAATGAAAAAAGTTAACAGTTTAATATATTGTGTTCAAAATTCTTGGATAAAAAATATCTTTTATGGAGCCAAGCAGCATTAACCAGCAATTGAGCCAATTTTGGCAGGTAAGTCCCTGCAGTGCTGCATGCTAACAAAATTGACTGATTGGGCAATTCACTCATGGCCCCACATGAATCATACTGTGACTTAAAATGTTCTTTTAGGGAGGCCACCCTGAGTAGCACTGCACATACCTGAGTTCTGCTTGCCCTGCTCTAAGTAGGTGCATACATGCATTGATCTTCACCGTGGCAGTAAAGGTGCCCCGTTTTAGACATTGCTTGGGCTATGTCATCATAGATCCATGAAGTTTTAACACAAAAATCATCTGGATCACTCTTACCTACTGTATATCCTACTACACCTGTATTAATAATCCAGAAGGCCTTGAGCTGAGTCTGTGTTGTGCGTAGTATAAAAGCCATTATGCATACAATAAATCTTGCTCCTTGAACTGACCTTCTGTGTGTAAACTAGGTGTACATCATATGCACCAGTTTCATCAGAGATCTCTTTTCAATGTGGTGTCCATAAGGGTGGAATAAATTCCATACTTTAAGGGATACTTGCTGTTTTTTTCCACCATGAAAACGTACTGCTGAGCAAATTGCCTTTCACCTTAGACCTTCTGTAAAATTATAACCTAAATGATTTAAGAACTTTTTCTCCAAATTATAGGTTGTTTTGTGACTTTTTTCATGTTTCTCTTCAATTCTCAAAGCTATTTTCAAACTACAAATATTAACACTGGATGTGTTGTCCCAATAACTTTCCTCACCAATGCCACACTCAGAAGTAATTTCACCTGGCTGCTACTGCTCCACTGTTTTCCACTTTTGATTTAGTATGACAATCTGAGTACATTGCTCAGTTGTTTTTTTATCCTCCCTCTCATGTAAGCAGACTGCTCTTCCTCCTTAGCCAGATGACATAGCAGGAAAACACATTTTGTTACAATGACCTATTCAAGAACATGATTCAGGTGAATGCTGTGTATGATTGACCTCTCCTCGCATTCCACATGGCCCTAAATAAAATGCAGTAAGTACAGAAGTCTAAGTATATGAAATACAGTAAGTACAGAAGTCTAAGTTTATGAATGGCTTGTTCCCCAACTTGTTGTCTCCTAAAAGGAAATGAGACCAGGGAAGACCTATATTCCATAAAAATGTGAATTGTGTCCTTCAAGACTTCGTCCATGTTCTCTCCACACTTATCGTGGCATCAGTGTCGTTATTGACTAGCTCATTATAGTGTGAGTGTGAATCAGTCCATTTGTCTTTTTTGACTTTACCAAAGCAAAGAGGAAGATTATTTTTTGCTCTCTGTGCTGTGTGGAATGATAGATTTGTTGCCTTTACTTTAGAGGCTTCTGATTCTTTATGTGTCTGGGTAATGGCTACAAGTGATGCAGGGATGGGAGGCAGGATGTGAAGGGTGTCCTTCAGACAGCAAGCTTTGTATTTGTTTCTCCAAAACTTGTTTCTGTAGAGCTGCAGGTAGCTAAATGCTGTGCTTGTGTGCAGCAGTGAGCACTGTAATGCCTCCAAGGTATCCTGAGTGCATCTCCAGTTGCCTGTGTGCAACAGAAGGCTCTTGGGAGAGTCCATGAGCAAAATAACTAGGTGCATAAGAGGGCAAGGTTTGCCATATCCTGCTCTGAAATGTTATGATGTAAAATCAATGCAGCTTTCGAAGAACATTCCTTTAACACCTATGGGCTGCAGAACACCCTGTGCTTGGTGTTGTCTGAAGTGCACATTACTTATGTTACAAGTAAGTGTCTGTTTTTCTATGTAGGAAACAAGGGTTTTGCCACGGCAAAAGATAGGCTATGTGAAGCAGGCAAGGATAGTTCATGCAGGAATGCTGACAAGAACCAGTTTCCCAATTTGCAGCTGTCAAGGTGCCAACAGCAGAATGCCCAAACAACAACAGGCTACATTATCCTCTGCAGTCTGTGTTGCAGAGGGTTTTGTCATGAGGGCCACATAACCTCAGGACAGTGCATGAAAAGCAGGATGAGAATATGACCTCCTATCTTGTCTATTTTTTTGGCTAAGAGGAGTTTAGTGAATAGATTTGAATGCAGATATGAACCTTTTACAGACAGCCTGCTTTGGGGAGGACAAAGCTGTGTTTACCTGTATTAAAGATCTCCATCAACAGCCAATTGCTGATCAGTAAAGCATCCATAAAGTTGGATCTCCCCTTCAAACAAACAAACAAACAAACAAAAAACAAGTGGCATTTGAAATAAATGTAATACTCAAGCTTTTCCTTATACCACCTTTTCCTACTTGAGTCACTTGCATTTTGCACGGAAGGGAAATTAAGCGCTTCTTTTGAATATAAGATGGGAAGGAGTCCCATTAAATCATTATCAATATGTGATTTGTTCTGTAAAACAGTATCTGTCGCACAGTAGTTACAGCAAGACTAGCAGGAGGGAGGAAGGGTTGCCACAGGAAGCAACTCACTACTCCAGCATAGGGGCAAATCCCACCTCCAGCCTGGATCAGTAACACCAGAGCAGGAAAGGGGTGATCTTTCTAGAATTTCGCTATCAATGCCTATCTGCACTGCGTGAGCTCCTCCAAGGAGAAGCTCTTAGGAAACTGTTTTGCAGAAGGCCTCATTTACCTGATTGAGGTTCAGCAATCTGCAGCTAAGCCCAACTGTAGCCTGCTGGACTATAACTGCTGTTTGGAGGAGGATGCCTATCTCCTATATAATGCTGTACTTGCCATAGGAAAACTTGTCTGAAATCACCAAACTGTGTCATCCTTGTGTTACAGACTCGTCTTTTCCCACTCATTAGCCTTTTTTTTTTTCAGATCCTGCTGCTTACACCTTCTAGTTTCTGATCGCATCTGATATTTCTTCTTCTGTGTCTTTGAAAGTGTGATAAGTGGAGGTAGCAGTAATTGATAGAAAATGTTTTCTATGCACTATGATGCTGTACCAGGTCATTTGGATATTATGCTTACCTTTCTAAATAGCTAGTTACCTTTCATATCTCATGAATTCATAAGAAAGGTAGTTCAGCTCAATTTTATCTCATGTACTGACTGCCCTGTATGACATACAAATCAGAAAACAGACTGTCTTTGTGAACTTTTTATATAGATTTGTATGTATGAAAGACAAACCTGACTCTTAGATGCATTTAACAATTATTTTACTCTAAGTGTTTGAACATGACACAATAATTATTTGCTCATATTAAAAAAATCTACACTGCAGCACAGCCAATATGAAATGAAAAATTGGCTCAGTGACGAAATTGTCACTGCTGAAATCAGAGATACAGAAAGAGAATCTGTACTTTAAACTTTCCCCCCTCTGAACAGATGATGTTAGCTTTGCAGAAGTACCTTTTTTGACCTTTGTTTTTACAATTCAGAATCTGTAGTGGTTCCTTAAGTGTTTATCTATGTGAAAACCACTTTAGATATACATGGGTCCATGTATATCAAACTCAAATCATTGAACAGCAGTGTTGTTTGGGCCAAGTATATGACTGGCAATATGAGTTTATTCATCCTTTCTTCTACAAAGACATAAAAGGAAGAATAATAGCAGATTTTGTCTGTGTGTTTTCAAGAAGACTCGCTTGGCTGCTGCATGGATCAGTCATTCTCTTCCAGGAGAAGGAATTATGGATGCCCACAACAAAATTAGTTTGTTCTTTGAAAGCGGAAAATAAGAATTAAAATGATTTCTGTTGATAACTTCCCCAATCTGTCTCTTACTGTCAGAAGGATGAGGTTCCCAAGACAGGTACTAGCAAGAAGTTGGGCCAGCTTGGTTCCTAGCACAGAATTTCCTATGGAAAGGAAATGTACAGGGTTAAAAAACAAAACATGAAGCAAATTGCATTTATTTTCTTAGTGAGAACTGAACTCAAAATGTCATTTGAATATACCCACTGACCAGTCATCTCAACTTTCAGAGTTATTTTAGTCTCTAATTTTCCTATAATTTCTTTACCATCATAGAGTATGAGTATCCTCAGTAACAGATGCAACACTAAAATACACATCAGGGATCATGATTGCAGTTAATTTAATGTTGGTGAAAATTATCTCCTTTCCAGTACTATCCAGAGTAAATTTACTGAAAAATATATTAAGTTGGAGAAGCAAGTTTTCTTGCCACTTTATTTATAAGATACTACTAGTAAAAATGGCTTGGGTACTACTAGTAAAAATGGTTTGATTATTCTGTGGTCTCATTTTCAAGAACTCTCAGAGATGGTGTTAGAGACAGAAATGATGAACACACAATAAACAAAGTTGACAGAGATCTAGAATCATAAGGACTTCAGCTTTTCCCCAGGCTCCTTCATCATCATCATGACATCAGTGCAGATAGTTCTGCTCTTATATCGCTCCCTGTTGAGTTGTGAGCTTTGCAGGAGGTGTAGATGGTACTACCCTGAAGACTGAAAAATCGGTGATCAGGATCAAAAGGGCCATTGATTATCTATTATCTATTTAGTTGCTGCAGACAAGGTAGCAATGTTTATTACAGAAAGCATGTTGAAGTCATCTAACTGGCACTCCTATCATGCCAGTTGCTAAGCAATCATAAGAGATGCATTAAACAGCTCTAGTAACTGCTCTAGAAGAAAGCTAATCAGTTTTCTCTATTGATAGCTACAGATAAAGACCTCAAAAAATGAGATTACCAAAAGCTTTCCTCCATTTCACTTCATTGCCTGGCAAACTAACATTATTAGGTAAGTATCACTTACTGACAGGATAAAGTACTGGTATTTGCAAAGAGCTTTCCTTCCTAAACTGAAGTTAACAGAATATATCTGTTCACAATTTCATATAATTTGCCATAATAATTGTTATGATGAAGAGTTCATGACAAATGCCAAAAAGAGGAAAAGAGCTAAGCTGATTTTTTTTCTTCCTTGAAAGCATAAATTTCTTAATGATGACATGCAAACTCCTAGAAAGACTATCTGCCCATATATATATATATATATATATATATATATATATATATAGCTCTTCAAATTACAGGAGCAGACAGTTAGATTACCTACATGTTTGCAGTGATAAGCCATAGACAGTGTTTTATGAAAAATAGATTTTTTTTCGTTTTAAAAAATGGTGATAATCTATAGGTACAACCAACTTGTGATATAATTGAGGCTTGGACCAGAATAATCTTTACGCAGGTGCTAAAAGTCATCTTTTTAAAATATTCTCATCAATAACAGATTCCTTATTTTGCCTTTTTTTCTTTTTTTTTTTTTTGTGGATTCTTTTATGGAAAGTATATAATGTTGCTCGATTGCATACATGACTGATATTTTCTGTCTTTGACTTGAGAAAGCTAGGCTTTTTAAGGTTCAAGATGGTAACATTACTTTCTTTTCTCTCCACCTCTTTTTTTTTTTTTTTTTTTTTTTTGATTTTTTTTTCTCAAACTCTGGGATATTCTTATCCTCAGGGCACATGCTTCCATACTGTGGGCTATTTTTCATAAAATACCTGTGATTCACAGCATAGTAATACAGTTGAGTTTCTCTGCCCAGTGCTAAGGGTGATAACGGGAAGTGTTTGTCAGGCAGTTGTGCATGTGGAACAGCAATGCAAGTCTGTCTGTTCAGTTAGTTAACCATGAGCACAGCTTTTGGGACACCACTGCAGTCCTGGAATGTCATCTTTTATGAACAGCTGAATCTGATAATAAGCAAATTGTCACTCACTGGAGCTGATTGGACTGCGAGTAGCAATGGCATGCCTTCCAGAGGAGAGGGTTTGGTCCATCTGGATGGTCATCTGCAGCCACAAAATAAATCTGTCAGCCACACATTTCAGACTGTTTTGGGGTATTGTGCCACATGTCAGTTCACACTTATGTGAGCTGCCTGGCAGTGTGTAAACTGCTGTATCTGTTGGCCTCAAGCCAGTCATCACCCTTTCTCCACTATGTAGCTGGCAAAGGTTGGTATATCAAGCTGTACAATGGCAAATAGCTACGTATGCCTCCTATCTGCTTAAAATGAGAATGTTCATAAAGATATATCTTTCTCTGAACATGTCTTTTGAGTACTCACTGGAACTGCTGGATAGTCCTTACTATGTGAACCCAGGTGGAGATGATACACAGTCGTTTTGGATTGTGAGAAAAACAATGTAGCCTGGAAGATGACCAGTGAAAGATCTATTTATCATTAAAAAGGACCTTTCCTTTTTATTTTTTTTTCTTGCTTCTTGGCTCTTCAGAAAGAGTATTTAGAATCTTGCAAAAATCGCAATTTTGGCCTCAATCATGTGTTTCTTCTGATCCAGCAAAGCTTGGAAGGAATTCATTTGCCTTGATCCTAATAACTTCTCTGAGGCAAGTGCATCTAATTTCTTACCATCCATCTCAATCTCTAGGAACAAAGGAGAGGAATATTTTCAACATAATTTATGATGAAATAGTTACAACTCTGAACCTTCATTGCTTAAGAAGGTACAACTAGTGCATAGAAGTATGTTTATATTTATTGGATAACAGACTGCTGCCTGTATATTAACCTCATGATTTTCTTTCTAAAATAATTGTTATAGAAGTCAAATTTGTGGTTTGGTACTTAATTTCAAGGCATTCTGTGGGTCATGTCTAGCATATGTAAGTGGTTGCCTAAAGCTAAGATTAGAACTGTCGGCAACAGGTTTAGTCTGCTGGCTGAAGAAAACAGAGAAAGCCAGTCTCATGGAAAGGTGCTTTGGGACTAGTCTAGGATTCAGAAAGAGATTCTTTGGAAACTAAAGATGACCACAGTTGTAACACCTTATTCTGCTACTAACAAATCCATATCCATGGTGTTGTTTTGTAATGCAGAGCATATCTAGAAAACTATCAAAAGAATGCTTTGTTCCATATGGATTTTCCCTTTTGTGAAGAGCATGAAAGAACAAAGAATTCCTTACATATAACAGTCCCACTGCTTTGCACTTTGTTGAATGGTACTTCCATGCCATGATGATGAATCTTTTCAGTTAAGAGAAGGAGCCAACAGATACAGCAGTATACACACCAGTTATGGCTCTGCTTAGACATCTTCTGAGGACTTTCTGAGGACTAACATTAATTAGGGTAGAAGGGGGCATAGAAGATCCATTTGCTCAGTCAGGGAGCTGTGTGAATATGTCAGCAGACTGTGTAGTACCATAGAGAATGAGAAAGGGATTAACTCTATTTTCTCCGAAGCTTCAGAAGGCCAAAACTCTACATGTAGCAGAGAGGCAGGCAGAGGTCAGCACCTATCGAATCAGAGAGTAGAAACTCCAAGACAGTGAAGATTGGAGGCTGGTGACACCTGACACCAGAATGAGATGTCCTGCTCTACTGAAAGATTTGATGCTTCAGAATAAGTTCAGTCTCCTTGTAGCCAGTGAGATGTTGTAACAGCGACAAGTAGAGCATCTGAACTGCTGTGCAGGAGCACTAGAAGGACCCGGTGAGTCTTAGTAGTGGGATATAAGCAGTGGAAGGAGGCCTCTATCTACCAACTTGACCTGCTGTGTGACAAGCAGGAGTTCACTGCTTGTCAAGAGCTCATATTTAGGATGTAGTGGGGAGGCTTTTAAAGTTTATCCAAGTCTGCTGCTCTTCCATGCACTAATGCACTAATGCTACACTTCCAGGCACTAATGATAATTCTGGGGTAGACCTGAGATGCATCAAGCAGGATTATGTTGTTTTGGGAGCAATAGTCAAGGACATCAGTGCCCAGATGGTGGGCTCCTCAATCCTGATAGTAGGGAAGAAGGCCTGAGAAGATTAAATGCATCATGCAGGTCAACAATTGGTTGGCAAAGCTGGTGTCAAGAGGATTTTGGTTTCTACAGCCATAGGACATTCTTTAAGGATCAAAACCTGCTTGGCAGATGTGGATTCTATCTGACAAAATGGAGTAGAAGTATCTCTGCCAACAGGCTGGCCAGCCTTGTAAGGAGTGCTTTAGACTAGAAAACTAGAGTGGGGTGAGAAAGAATGACTAGCTGTGAAGTAAGCAAAAGGAACCAGAATTGATGACCAAAGGGTGTGAGATGATGTGAACAGAAGAGACCTATTAACTGGCAAAATGAGAGTGAAGAGGAATGAGACATAGTGTATGCATGCAAATAAGGAAGTGCCTAAGGCACAAAGTTATGGGGAAAACTCTCATGCCCTTTCCAAGAAATCAGCACACCGGGGTGTCTCTCTGAAGCGTCTGTATACTAATGCACACAGCATGAGGAACAAACAGGAGGAATTAGAAATCTGTGTTCAGTTACAGGGCTATGATTTCATTGCTGTTATGGAAAGAGACATAGTGACATATTGTATAATAGCTCACACAACTGGAATGCGGTAACGGAGGGATTCGGGCTCTTTAGGAAGGATAAGCTGTGAAGGTGAGGAGGGGAGATGGCTGTTACGTAAAAGAGCAGCAGGAATTCATGGAGCTCTGCTGGAGACAAGTGAGGGGCTAGCTGAGAACTTATGGGTCAGGAGTAATAAGCACACTGGCAGAGGTGAGAGTGGCTACCTGCTATAGACCAGTTAATTGGGAAAAAGAAGTAGACAAGAACTTCTTCAGAAAATTGAAATAAGCTTCACATTCACACACCCTAGTCCTCATGGGGTACTTAAGCTACCCTGATATCTGCTAGAGGGACAACACAGCAGGGCACAAGCAAACCAAGAGACTTCTGGAGTGCATGTTGAAAACAACCTTCTGAGGTCTGGTGGACCTCATACCTACGGATGAGGAGAAATTGGTCAGAAATATGAGAGCTGGGGATAACCTTGGCTAGAGTGGCCACAGAATGTGGGAGCTCAGAATGTGATGAGAGGGGGGAAAAAAAAATTAAAAACCAGGATTGCAACCCTGGATTTCAGGAGAATAGACATTGGCCTGTTTCAGGACCTGCTTGAAATAATCCCATGGAGGGAACAGACATCCAAATTTCAGAATTTCAGAAAATTTCAGATATTCAGAAATCTCTATGAAACCATCATTGCCATGGAATTAAAACTAAATGTCTGTGAAAAGCCAAAAGAAAAGCTTTTGTAAGTGTATGTAAGTAGCAAAAGGAAGGTAGAGAAAGTGTGATGGGACTTTCCCTCCCCTCAAACAGGGGCCTAGAGGGACCCTGGATTGAGAAAAGGCTGAGGTATTTGTTGCAGCTTTGCCTTGGTCTTTCTTGGTAAGCCCAACCTTAAGGAATCTCAAGCCTTAAGAGATCAGAAGAGAGTTTTGGAGGAAAACTTAGCCTTGGTGGAGGAGAATCACATTAGGAAACACTTAAGTAAATTGGATGTTCATAAGCTCATGCTCTTGATAGGGGAAACAGCTGTAAGTACCGTGGGAGTGAGTGGTTGTCCTGGCAAAGCCACTCTCTCTTCTCTCTATTAAAGCGCAGGAAAAGGATGCATTTAAGAGAAAAGCCTGAATCTGAATACCTGCACGCTACTGTAGTTCCTGCAAAAGAAAACCTGTGGAAAGCATAGATAGCTTGGAGTACCGAGATAAAAAGCCTATGCAGATATAAATTGGCTGCTCTTGAGTGGCATAGACTTGTTTAATCACTTTTTAAATATGATACATCATACAGTGAAAAGCTGGAGGAAAAAAAGAAGGTTTAAAAGCAGCCTCAGCTTCTTAAACTTGGAAGACAGGATTGAAACCACAGATAAATTAAAATATTATCCTTAAATTCAAGCATTAAGGAAATAGGTAGACAAAAAAAGCCTAGCATTTTTAACACAGCAAATAGAAAACTTCACATTAGCAGAACTATCTAGAAGGCCTGAGAGGCTGAAAACTTAAATGGCAACTTCTGTACTTACTAGTTTCTGTACAATGTGAGAAGAAAAGTAGTCTTCTCAGGAAAACGAGAGATCTAAAAATACCTTTTCACTAAAAAGGATTACACTTTTATCTGCAACATGTTGATGTAAAACTTAAAAATAAGCAGTTCAGAAAAATTATTCTGTCCTGAAATATTTTATGCAGTCCACCAACATCATTTTTATGTAATTATGCTAGTTTTAGCAGAACCTCTGGAACTCTAATGAGAACAAATATGTGACTGTGTTGCCATATATTTATGCCTTTCTGAACTGTTATCTTTAAGCAAGATTTTAACTGAGGCTTTAGCTATACTGGGCTGGATTAGTTCAATTGTCATATAATACTGTGTCTTTGTATGTGTGTATATATAAATATATGCATATATATGTGTATATATTATCACTGGTTTTCTAACAACCCCCAAGAACAACCAACTGTAGGTACCAACTACAAAAGTGGATGTACAGTCACAGTACTTTAAAAGTAGTTTCTGCCTCGAGGAACTTACAGTCTCCATCTGAAACAAAGGATAAAAAAAATAAGACAAGTATGTACAAGGGGACTTTGACATGCTGTTTGCCATTAAAATGGGCTTTCTTTCCACTCAGTAGCAGATTTACTATTGCTTGTCAGGGGATTTTTATGCACTATAGCAAAGAGGTGATAGTGAAGTCGGTATGGAAAAGAAAGTCCTAAATGTATGCATGTCCATGGGAGGCTATGTGTAGGCTTGAGTTATAGCATTTTTGAACAAATAAACAGATGGGTGATATGTGGACTAATAATAGCTTGAACCTCATCCCTGCATAATGAATGGAAAATGATTCATATATGCTGTCAATGTCCTTGAAAATGAAGTTTCTGTTTATTGTGAGGGGAACTGTCAGAAATACAAAGAGCGGCATGAGCTAATTGAAGTGCTGGGTTTTGAAGAGAATCTTGGCAGTAGTATAAATAGATATGCCTGAGACAAAAATGCCTTTGTCCTGGCCAAGATGTTACAGTGAGATACAAAATAACTATGACCTTATCGACCATTGTAGCACTTGTCATGAATGGATAAAAAGACCATATTTTTGAGATGGTTCTGAGGGCAGAGCTGAAAATCTAAATTAAAACTACCTTTTGGATTGTGAGTTGCAGAAGGGGAGAAGTCCTTTTAGTATCTGGCAAAGTGGCAGTGAAGAGAAGGCTTGAGGAAGAAGGCCGAGAGTTTGGTGTCAGCTATAACGAACTTGAGATGATAGCTAGAAACTGCTGAAGAGTTGTGAGAATAATATGTCTAAACATGATGGCTGTTTTGTAGCTGGTACCACCAGAAGCACACGTAGAGGAGAAAGAGAAGGGCTATGGAAAGACCCAAATAGGAAACCATTCATCTCCTCCTCAGAAATTTTGTACAGAAAAGAGGACCATTCTGTAAGTCAATCTGAAGGCGAATTTGGAAGAGATTGATAGAGAGGGAACCAGAACAAAGAAATTAAGAGAGATAGAAGAATTTTCAAGAAGAGCTGCTCTGGAGCCATCAAGGATAGCTCACAGGTCAAGAGCGATTAGAAGGGAGTACTAATTCTGAGCTGTGAAATGGGAATAATCAACTCAAACTCAGGAAAGACAGCAAATGTCTTCAGCAGCAGTTGAAAAGAACCTGTGGTACATTAGTTGACTGTGAGCCAAGAATATCATGTTATGAAAAAAGATGGATGCCATGCTAGGGAGGAAAAATGAGAATGTTATCTATGAGACCCTTAAAGATATTCTTCTCACAATTTTTGGTTCTGGTAAAGGTATTGTTTGAGTAATTGGACCAATTGTGGAACCTGCTATACAAAAAGATGAGAAGTAAGAGGCAATCTGGAAGAAAGGAACAAGAACTATTGCAAGAGTAGCAAATGTGCTCCTTGAGCACATGAGGGAAGACTTAGAATTTTTCAGTCTGGAGAGGAGAAAAGAAAAAGGTGTGATTGCAGTCTATGTCTTACAGGTAGTTACAAAGATGAAGAAAATAAACTGCTTTCTGCATCCATTGCAGTTAGGACAAGAAATGGTGGGTTTATGTTGTAACAAGGGCCATTTAGGTTAGGCAGCAGGAAAAAAAATGCAAAAATAAGGATAAACACATGACAGCTGTGGTGTCCCTAGCACTGGATGCTTTCAGGATAAGATAGGCATCAGCCTAGAACACATGAGGTACAGCTGACTCTGATGAACGCTGTAATGATCTTCTGATTTCTTGCAGTCTCTCCCACTCCTAAGACTCGAAGTTTTGCAAAAAACCTTAAAATGGTATAACTAACATGTATTTTTCAGTATTTAAACTGTATCCATATGTATCTGTTACTATATGTGTTGGTTTCTGTTGATATTTAATACCTTTTTTTGTATCCCATATGATTTGAAAGCCTAAGCCATGCATAGGAGTTTCTGTAATCATTAAGATAAGTAGGCCAGGAAATATTTTTTGCCATTAGTAGTAAAAGGGTTTGGTACAGACCAGACAGCACTGGATTTTTGCATGTGTCTAGATCTACTTGTTTTTAAAACCTGGGCTGGTTTTAGCTACGGCATCAGTTGCCACGTGGCTGAGCATCAGCTGCCTGCCCTGTATTAGCTTTGATCTGGGGATGCCCCAGGTGCTGGTGCTGTCACCTCCATGGCCTCTGTGGGACAAATGGCCCACAGACTTGCTTAACTTGTTAAGTGTTTTATTTGCTCTGTGTAAATTGAACGGGTACCTGATGGATTGGATACAGTATTTTAATGCCATATTTCAAAGAGCACACATAGAAATTGATGGAATATTAAAGTACTGTGACCCACATGTGCTCAGGTATTTTTTAAGCAGAAAAATTTGTGTCCTATAATGGCAGCCAGCGTAAGCAGCATTTCACTCTGATGATGGTGTGCAAACAGCTAGAACCACTGCAGTGGCAAGAACTGCCTTGGTCAGCCAAAACTCATCTGCATGGGCCAGAGTGAATTACATTGATGTAAGGAAACAGTTTACCTTAAAAGCCCAGCCATGTCCTATAGCTGCGTGTTAAGCATAGTCTTTAAGTATAGTATTCTGTCCATCTGCCTCCATTTTTTTTTCTTAAATCTCTGAATAAGAGGAAAGGGAATATAGTTGGGTAGAAGACTATTTGTACTGGTCCCATCATATTCTCATAGTTCAGCACTTACTGAATCCTGAATATAGGAGTTGTCAGAATAAGAAGACCTGTTCCTATTCTGAAAGAATATAAATCTTGAAAGAATATAAATCCAGCCCCTTTCCTCTGTGTGTGGCTTTGGTTGTTGTTGTTGTTATTTCCTTCTTATTTCAAAATTCCTGACTTTTTTTCTTTCTTGGATTGTGAAGCTTGCTGGGGGAAGTTTTCAATGCATTCAGAACCAGATATTTATTATATGGATAATATACTAAACCTTTTTATGAAATGTATTTGGTCTGTCCCCCCTCTTTTTTTTTTTTTTTAATCACAATTCTTGTTATAATTTCTCCTTGTAAGTTTCATACAGTACTGCAAGAGGCTTGGAAAAATGTATTTATGGAAAAATGTAATTTGTTAATATTATCTGGTGGTCTGAAAAGAAGAATGAAAAGGATAAAGAAATACTGGCTGGCTCATTATCTAGCAGATTTCAATGTCTGGAGTTTGAATCTGTTTTGAACTTGTTGACCAGAAATGTTAAATCATTTGTTCCTCGTGTCTTTTAGGTAGTGACAAGTTTAACTGTAGGTAGATACTGTGTTGAGTTGAACTGCTGCAAGCTGTGAGCTGGTTGGGTGCTGTGTGTTGCCAGCAGGTGATTCTTATTGGCACAGTTCTGTCATTGCACCTTTGGTTCCCAAGGCATCACGGCAGAGCTTGGGAAATAACTAGACTGATGCCAAATGCTCTAACTGTCTGACCATTGCTTAAAGCACTTCAATGGCAGTTGCAATTTTGCCTTCTATTTTTTTTTTCATCTAGGAGTTTGTGATACTAAGTCAGTGTTGTCTACTGCAAACATGGAGGAAAATTTGTCTTTTATTCTTCATGTACTGCAAGAGATAACTGAACCCTTGGTGATAATACCAAGTTACAGGTGACACCAGATTTTGGCAAAGGTGAAGGGCAACTGCAAATAATTGCTGAAAGATCTCATAGTGTAAAGTGACTGGATGGTAAAAAAGGGAGGTGATATTCCACTTACATAGATGAAGCATAATGCACACAGGAGGAAGCAACCTGAACTCTGCATGAACAGCAATGGATGTGCTTAACTGCTGCTACTCAGGAACAAAATATTGGACTGAGAGCAGGTAGTTCTTTGAAAACATCAGCTCAATGCTCAGTGGTGGCCAAAAAGGAAAAGAAGTATTAGAAATTTTAAGAAATGGACAGAGAATGACACAGGAGACCTCAGGTTTCTACTGCCTAAGGCAATGTAAAGGCATAGCATGACTAAGCCTGAAATGCTGGTAGAAGCTTCAGAGGCTGAGAAGTTAAACTGAGATTCATAAGCTCATAAGAGGTCTGGAGAAGGCAGAAAAGGAATGATTAGTGACTGTCTCTTGGGATATGACAAGTGATAGTAAGTGGGAGCCTGCACAAAACTAGACGAAAGATTGCTTTAAGAGCTGCTTCAGCTGCAGCATTCTTCATCCTGGGGCACTGGAGATGCTCTGAGGCTAAGCAATGGCATAAATTAATGCCAGACAGGTCTCTCAAAGGTTATCTAAAGGCCAAGATCCTCTGGCACTGGCTGTCTGTGAGTCATAGAGCATTGGAGGCTAACTGAGTGTTTGCTTCGCTACAACTGTCCATTAGCATTTAAAGTTGGTGAGTACCAGAGAGGACACCAAGGCTCACTGGGCTGCTGCCCTAGTGCTGCTCGTTCTCTGAGGAGGCCAAGTGAGCTGAGTGGAGGGTTCTATCCAAATAGTCTCGGGAGGAGGGTCTGTCCATATCAGGAGGCACGGTGAGAGAGAATTGGTCAAGAATTACAATTCTTGTTTAAAGTTGTCCTCTGTTGATACTACTTTGCTGAAGAGTGAGCAGTCTGTGTCACCCACTA
The DNA here is from genome assembly GCF_003342845.1 of Nothoprocta perdicaria. Lineage (NCBI taxonomy): Eukaryota > Metazoa > Chordata > Aves > Tinamiformes > Tinamidae > Nothoprocta > Nothoprocta perdicaria. The sequence goes on from NW_020455810.1 coordinate 3,117,815, forward strand.
GGTCATGTAGTCTTCAGAAAAGTGTTTGCAAAGTGGCCCCATGGGAACTGCATGGTCGGAGCTGTTGGTGCGTCATTAGTGGCTGACACCTTGATGACATCCTGGAGAAGTTGGCCTATGCTTCGGCTATGCTAACAAAAATTAATATTTGGAGGGATAAAAGTGTTCTTTTTTTGTTTAGTTTGTTTTGATCCAGACATTGGCACAAGTCTCTTAGGTTTTTCCAGGATGGAGCTGTTTTAATAGAGTCACTCTGAATGAAGCTAGCTCAAAGAAATAGGGTGCTGATGGATATTCAGAGGTGGTGTATTACGTCTCTTTAAGAAGATGGAATTAAAGCTGGCCTGTGGCAAATTCTGTTGAAAATCCCACATTTAATACTTGTAAGCTCTCATTAATTCTTACTAAAATGTATTTTAACTGATATATTGACATTGCACAACATTTTTTCCCCTTCTCTATTCTGAAATAATCAAAAGGACTTAGTTAAAGACATGGAATGTTTCTGAAACGAGACAAGAGACATTAATTTGGTCCTCACTCTTCTGTCTGGGCATAACAGTTTGTTGGCAAGCTACAACATTCCCTTCTAGATTTTGATGACCCAAACTAGTTTGAATCTACAAGTCATTAGTCTTCCTTCATTTACCCTAACTTCCTTGAGGCCATTGCTATTGATTCTGCAACAAGCAGAGTCTGGTATCATCAAACCCAGCTGTACACATGATGAGTGATTGCTGTGACATACCAAATTACATTTTCCACAGGGTTTAGTAAATGTGCTTTCTTTTACAGTCTTACTCCCTTTCCCCCTACACCC